>NW_015642048.1:0-14132 GCF_001515625.1 Sinocyclocheilus rhinocerous | reverse complement strand
CTTTCGAAGCGCTCGTTCAAAATGATTACGCTGAGACAAATCCTCTCACACATCAGACCGAGAGACTGGTTTATCTCTGTGGATTTAAAGGATGCTTATTTTCACATTCAGGTAGCCCCTCGCCACAGGCGTTTCCTGAGATTCGCATTCGAGGGGATAGCGTACCAATTCACTGTCCTACCCTTCGGTTTATCCCTGGCCCCTCGTACGTTTACGAAATGCATGGATGCCGCTCTTTCTCCTCTGAAGCAGAGCGGAATGCCTCAGTTCTGCGAGAGGAAATACACAACCTCCTCGCAAAACGCGCTGTAGAGACAGTGCCCCTACCAGACCGCAAGAGCGGCTTCTACAGTCGCTATTTTCTGGTACCAAAGAAAGACGGCAGACTCAGCCCAATCTTGGATTTGAGACCGCTGAATCGCGCGCTTTCGAAGCGCTCGTTCAAAATGATTACGCTGAGACAAATCCTCTCACACATCAGACCGAGAGATTGGTTTATCTCTGTGGATTTAAAGGATGCTTATTTTCACATTCAGGTAGCCCCTCGCCACAGGCGTTTCCTGAGATTTACATTCGAGGGGATAGCGTACCAATTCACGGTCCTACCCTTCGGTTTATCCCTGGCCCCTCGTACGTTTACGAAATGCATGGATGCCTCTCTCTTTCCTCTGAAGCAGAGGGGAATGTGCATCCTGAACTATCTCGACGATTGGCTAGTCTTAGCCCAATCGGAGACCGCGCTGCTCACCGACAAGCTCAGACTCCTCGCTCATCTTCAGAGCTTAGGGCTGACTGTGAATATGCAAAAGAGCATGCTGGTTCCGAGCCAGAACATCTCCTTTTTAGGAGTGGAGCTGAATTCAATCAATATGAGAGCGTGTCTGTCGGAGGAGCGCTCACAAAAACTGATCAGCTCTCTCATAGTCTTAAAGTTAGGGCACTCTCCCCCACTGAAATGCTTTCAGAGGACGCTCAGCCAGATGGCTGCCGCCTCGACAGTGTGCAAACTAGGGCTCCTACATATGCGACCGCTTCAGCTCTGGCTAATGTGCCGGATGCCACAGAGCGCATGGCGCACGGGCACCTTGCGCATCAAAGTGACGCACAACTGATGGGATGCGCTCACCCCTTGGCGCGATATGACACTGTATCGCCGGGGTGTTCTTATTGGCCAAGTGATCAGGAGAAAGACTGTTACAACAGATGCATCGAGCACGGGCTGGGCGACGGAAGACCAGCCTTCGGGACATGGTCAGAAACTGAGAAGTTGTGGCACATAAACTGTCTGGAGCTCTGTGCTGTACACCTAGTGCTCGAGTGTTTTCTCCCGGACATTCTCCACTGTCACGTTCTCATCAGGACAGACAGCATGACAGTGGTAGCATCTATAAATCACCAAGGGAGCGTGAGCTCGCGGCCGCTGCTGCGGCTGGCGAGAGACCTTCTTCTGTGGGCAGATCAACACCTCCTCTCCATCCGGGCAGTACATGTCATTCTCTACTGTCACGTTCTCATGAGGACGGACAGCGTGACAGTGGTAGTGTTTATAAATCACCAAGGGAATGTGTGCTCTCTCCCCTGGGAGTGAATGCACTAGCTCACAGCTGGCCGAAAGTACGCAAGTATGCTTTTCCTCCAGTGAAACTTCCGGCTCGCGTGCTTTGCAAAATCAGAGAGGAAAGGGAATCTGTTCTGTTAGTGGCACGAAATGGCCCAATCAGCCGTGGTTCCCAGAACTGGTGGAGAGGAGAGACCTCCTCTCTCAAGCACAGTTAACGATATAGCATCCTAATCCAGAGTCATGGATCCTTCATGTCTGGCCGCTCGACGGAGCTTGCCTGTAACAGATGCACTTCCTCAGCGCGTGTTGAACACTCTGAGATCTCCAGACAGCGCTCCTGCTCGCGCTGGCCTCTGTTAAGTGAGTGGGGGACCAGCAGGTGCTGTCAGTTGACGACTCGTGTATTGAGTTCGGGCCAGGTGATTGCAGACTCAACTTAAAGCCTAGGAAGGGTTATGTGCCTAAAGTGCTTTCGACTCCATTTAAAGCGCAGGTCATCTGCTTTCCATCCCGAAACACTGGCCGGGACGGAGCCGCTCAATACACTTTTGCTGTGCCCTGTACATGCAGTGCGCATTTATACAGAGCGCTCTAGACAGTTCAGGCTCTCGGAACAGCTATTTGTATGCTTTGGAGGGCGCACAAAAGGCCTGCCTGTGTCCAGGCAAAGGCTGTCACACTGGATCGTCGACGCAATTGCTTTAGCTTATGGCTCTAAGGGCGTGAAATGTCCTATAGGGGTTCGGGCCCACTCAACCCGCGGACTCACGTCCTCATGGGCCTGGGTAAATGGCATATCTATTCAGGACATTTGCATGGCGGCAGACTGGTTGTCACCCAGCACTTTCGCGAGATTTTATAACCTAGATGTGTCGTTGCTTGCCTCACATGCTGTCAGTGCGAGCAGCACACGGCGCCTACTCAGCCTCAGTTATGATCTGAGCTGCTTGCCTCAGTGGTTTCGACTAGGTCGTATACACCCCTGTATTGACGTACCACTAATTCAATGCTGTCCCTATCAGCTTATCACATTGTTATGATATTGTTCATCACGTCTTTTAGGACATGATCACCATCATACTCTGCTTATTTGAGCACCGGTACAGCCGTTGCATCATAACGCATAATTTCATTGAAATTAAACAAACCTTAACTAATCTATATGTGATGGCGCCGGAGATGCCGCCATTTCGCATTCTCTGTTTCACTGGTGTTACCTCCGCCCCTGGTGTGACGCGGCATCGTCTAGTGACTTTTACTTTTGACTTTTACATGGTTTCGACTAGGTCCTGTAGACCTGAGCTGTGTTTAACAAGAGCGCCAATATCATTGCCGCTCTCATTACGGTTCCGTATGAGAAACTTGACATACTTAGTCGAGCCACGACACGGCCATCGCTGTGACACGGCGGGATTTTATACGTTCCCATAGCAATGTAGAGTGACCAAATCGAAAGGGAACGCTCTCGGTTACTCACGTAACCTCGGTTCCCTGAGATGAGGGAACGAGACATTGCTCTTATTTCCGTGTCACCTAGCTCAGGATCTTTGAATGCCAAGTTGCTTCAGTCAAGATTCTGAATGGATGACATACAAGCGCTGCTTTATATAGAGTGGGAGCCCCTCATATTTCGCGCGCTTTAACGCCATTGGCCAGTTTCACTGGTGTGATTCAATAAGGCTTCAGTAGTATTGGAGGAAAGGGTAATTCCCATAGCAATGTCTCGTTCCCTCATCTCAGGGAACCGAGGTTACGTGAGTAACCGACAGCGTTATTTTAGTAAACACCTCAATTGACCTATCGGTAAGCCCCGTCCCCTTTAGTTACTGTTGCTCACTCGGTCAAACAAACAGAGTTGCTCACTGTGTGACAGCTGTCAGTGAAAACCTTCTTCCGAGGTGTTTCTGATCAATTTGGGACACAGATGGACCTTCAAGTGGGACTTAAATATGCCCTGGAGGGATATATAAAAGATATTAAAATAAATATGTAAAAATACAGACCACAATGCAAACGGGAGAATTATGTTACGGTAGTCACGATCGCAATGACAACATCCCGGATCAACACCGTTCATATACCGCAGAGTAAGATTAAATTAATTTACATTTAACCAGATTAATATGGAGAGGCACTCTAATTTAGACCTTTGTTTATGTGTTTTTAACTTTCGCTGCATGGTACATGACGTGAGAAAAGTTCGCTAAGATGTCCGAGTTCCGCTCCCCGTGCAACTGATACTCGACTGCCATTGGTTCATCTGCATTCGAGAGGAGGGGCTTACCGATAGGTCAATTGATCCGAATGAGTTTGATCCAAATGAAATTTCAGTTGAATTGAAAGGGTTGGAGTTAACCTGAAAAAAATCCAATTAATGGGAAAAAATTTGCATGTAAACACTTGAATATGACTATCTTTTCAGTCGGATTCAAAAATATATATTTTTTGAGCACATGTGCAGTGCAGTGACGTGACATGTATATGCACTTCGCATGCACTGAAGATTTATTCGGAAAACATAAATGCACTTGTAAACAAAAATATGAATTGGACTGCAAATTTTAGGGTTTATATAAACAGAACTTTCAGAATCGGTAATTAGATGGTATTCATTTGGATTGATGAAAATTAATGCATGTAAACCAAGGGTGTCCGATCCTGCTCCTGCAGATTTTAGTTCCAACTAGCTGTAACACTTTCCTAGAAGTTTCTAGTGAGTCTGAAGACCTTGATCACACGTAGTCATTGTTGAGAGTGACTTTTCATACATTTATTTCAGGTTGGCTGTATTTCCAGTGAACACCACTCTTCCTGACAGTATCACTCAGTGGGGGTTTCTAGCCATCAGTGCCTCAACTGAGATAGGTAAACAGCTCTGTTCTTGTTTGTCTGTCTGTCTGTCCGCCTCTTGTTTGTCTTGGCAGAGACAGCAGAATTAGATTATCTCTGGTTTTTGCATATACAACTGAAACATATGATGCACTGTAGGTTTCTGTGTAGCTGAACCGCATAACGTCCAGGCGTGGAAGCCGTTCTTCATAGACCTGCGGCTGCCTTACTCAGTGTCCAGAAATGAACATGTGGAAATCAAAGCTGTGGTCCACAACTACGGGAATGAAAACCTGAAGGCAAGTTTCCCTGACTGTTCACCTTATTCTGACTTCAGGCTTATGCACAAACTGTGAGTAAGTTACAACTTACTAGTTGCGACGTAAAAAGGCACAAAGTTACAACTTACACACTACTACAAATTTTTGGGTTGAACCATAAAACTTGAAACATAATTCTACATATAAGTTAAATAATTACGTAAGCCTCCAACCAGGAATAAAACAGTTGGAATAAAACAGCTGACTGACTGAATTGCATCAATAAACTCATGCTTTACCTGACAAGCTTTAATCCTTTAGACATGTATGATAATGTTGTGTACATTGTGAATGAATGACTTGCCGCTCTTCAACACAAACCCAATCTAAACAGCGCACCTCTATGTGCATGCCAAATAAAATCAATCCTAATAATAATATTTATTTTTCACTCCTTATTAATTTCAATAGGGTATCTGAATGTCATTTACATATAAAAATATCTATTATGTTATTTCATGTATCGTATTTTAATGAAAACCTATTGTTATCTGAGGTCAAAGAAGTTAGAATCAACCTTAACAGGATAAACTGACATTTCAGCACAACTTCTGCTCACAAAATTTCACAAATTTTAAGCCTACCATTGGACCATTTAATGTAAATGTCATATTATGTGACTACACATTACTACACAAGACAGGGGTGCCATACGTGAACAAATGATCCATGAACCTGCCCTGAACACTCTGTCTGTTTGCAGGTAATGGTGATCCTGGAAAAGACAAAATACATGTGTAGTGTGGCATTTAGCAGAGCTCACAGGCAGCAGGTTTTGGTACCGGCCGGCTCCTCCAAGCTCATTTCATACGCCATCATCCCTCTTAAAACAGGGGAGCTCCCTCTACAGGTCACAGCCATTGCGCGTTCTTTTATTGAAGCGGATACAGTGAGGAAGAATCTACGTGTGGTAGTGAGCGGGCTCCTAAAACATCTCACACTTACTTATGGAAACAGTTTTGTGATATATATTACATAATACATGTTGTGTGTTCTGTGAAAGTGTATCAAACTACATTTCACAAGTATTTTGTGTGTGTGTGTGTGTGTGGCATGTGCTGTGTCTGGTGTTTTAGGTAGAAGGCATCCAGAGAATCAAGTCAAGGAGCTTTGTGTTGAACCCCTCTGAGAAAGGAGACAGTGGTGAGCTTGCAGGTTTTTTTTTTCAGAACAATAATTAGATGTACAAATTTCATAGTTTTGGAAGTAATGTTGCTTTTGTCTATGTATTTTGTGAATACATTAATATATTTCTTTAATTGTTTTTCTGTAATGAATGTTTATTTCTGTGATGTTTGTGTGTTATTGGTGCATTTTATTCTTTTAGAATTTTTCATTTGTGTTTATTATCAGGGAGACAGGTGATAAAAGTGGAGAAAATGGAGTTAAAATCAGTGGTACCAAATTCAAAGCCTAAGGCATTCATCAATGTCAGAGGTTTGTATTTATTTTAGAAGTTATATCAGATAATATTTAAGATTATTATGTCTATATTTTGGATAATGTCTCCTTTCTTTGTTGCTAATTAAGCACTTTTGACATATTAACAACTCACATATAGATATTATTTTTCATTAGTAAAGAGTATGGCTGTGTAGAAATAGGAAATTGTCTATGTGTGTGTCTCTACAGGTGATTTGCTGGCAGACAGCATTGATAACTCCATTAAGGAGGACTCTCTGGCATCGTTGATCCGGATGCCCGGCGGGTGTGTGGAGCAGAACCTGGCCAGAATCACGCTGCCACTCATTGCCGCCCATTACCTGGACCGCAGTGGAAACTGGGACGCTGTGGGAACAGATCGCAGACAAGAGGCCATCAAATACATTCAAACAGGTGCAATGAGACTCAAATATGAACGAACATCATTCTTTCAGATGTTTTAGATTATTTTTTTATATTTTCATTTTTTATAGGTTATGAAAATCAACTTAATTATCGAAAAAAGGATGACTCATACCCTCCCTATGCCAAAGAAGGCACCAGCACATGGTACTCATGCTAACACATTACTGATCACAGCTTCACATTGAACATGTGTCTGTCATGTTAATGTATCTTTATGTTCTGTCCATCTCAGGATCACTGCGTATGTGGTGAAGGTTTTCTCCATGGTAAAATCGTTTATAAACATCAATGACATGAATCTGTGTGGCCCTCTGGTGTACCTGCTCAAGAATAAACAGCGTCCTGATGGATCCTTTCAGGAGGACAATCCTGTCTACGACACCAGTATGATGGTGAGTATTGTTTGTGAGAATAAATGTGATTACATTAATTGCAGTAGTTTCATAATAATTAATAAAAGGGTAAAACTGCTATCTGAATGCTTTCTCACAGTACTAACATATGTCGTTATGTTCACTGTGTTGGTATAAAGGGAGGTCTGCGAGGCTCTGAATCCAGAGTGTCTCTGACCGCATTCGTGCTCATTGCTTTGGCAGAGGCACAAAATGCTGTTACCTGCCAAGAGCCAGGCCTCAAAATACAGGTAACTTAATTCTTTCTCCTTTACAAACACACACACAAGTGGGACATTAACACATATACATACATGTGCATTCACAGCATAAAAGTAACACACACAAACTTTCTGAACTGAGGTAACACATGTTCACACACGCTGTTAGAAAAAGGATAGAGATGAATCAAGAAATGAATCAAACGTTTAATTTTTCTGAAATGTAAGGTAACAAGCCATTCAAAAAATAAAATTTTTCTTACATGCCCTGATTATGGTCCTGATTCCGAAATGCTTCTGATAATATTCCTGTTAATCAATATAGGGCAATTCCAGTAAAGCAGCGGAGTATCTAAGGGAGAATTTCCCTCGACTGAAGAGGCCGTACACAGTGGCTATAGCATGCTACGCTTTAGCAGTATCCAACCATGGCTGCATGAAGAGCATGCTGTTAAAGTTTGCCTCACCGGGTACATAAATATGTAACCTAAATTTTGCAAACAGTTACCTTTCCAATAGGTACTGTTTCACAAGGTCAGTCTCTCTCTCCTCTTGTCTTCTAACTGTCGTCTTCTGTCCACAGATCGTACCCACTGGACTGACTCTGATAATCGCTTTTTCACACTGGAAGCTACTGGCTATGCATTGTTAGCACTGATCAAAGAAGGTCATATGAAGGAGTCAGTTGCCCCTTTTCAATGGTTAAATGAGCAACGTGACATCGGAGGAGGGTATGGCTCAACTCAGGTATTTAAAAAAAAAAAAAGGAACAGAAGCAATAATGTTAATATATCCCCTTTGACTCGTTAGCCTCTCACTATATATTTATATTATATTGATAATACAGGGACAAATTGTATATTATACAATTACAATTTATAAAATTTTATATGTGTCATAACTGACCTTCTGAGATGACAGGGAAGTTAAATTTTGAGCCTCTTCAACCCCATGAAGAATGGCTCCTGTCTTACTCTGTACAGATCTAGGGTTCTGTCTATCTTGAACTCCTCGTGGGGCAATCTCTACATTAAAGCCACTAGACCACTAATCATAGCGGAGCCAGTCAAAGAGGTCATATAAAGAAGGTACAGTGCCAGGTTAGCGTAATGTATAATGGCAAAACTCGACTCGCTGCTCCGAAGGAAGCTTGCTCAAAAGACATGCGACTTGGGACCCACAATTCAGCTCAATGTTACCCTCGGGTTCTAAAGTTTTCATCAAACCCACTAATGACTGTACCTGAAGGGCAAACCTCTAGAATGCAACTGCATCTCCACGCTTCATATCAGGGACTTCCAGGACACTGGACATTTTCCTCACAGCTAGCTGGTGGGGTTGACCGAACCTCTCTGGAGGGCCCCCATGGTATCAGTAAATGGGGTAAGCGAATTCAAATAAGCATCTATCATCTAACAGCTATCAGCTTAGCTTCATCTAAATTTAAGTGCTCCACAAGTATCTGATATTTAAAGAGTTCAGTCTGAAGGAAGCAGATTCTCTAAGGCTATTTGAAGTCTGGCAAACTCACTTGGGCTGAACTACTGGATGGTAGGAGTAGGCCCTTTATACACATGCTTGGACACTGACGTATGGGCTAAAAGTGCATTGTTCGACTCTAACCCCAGATGCTAGGTGACTTGGCTGAGCAGGCATGGACCCAAGTCAGGGGGAAGAAACTGACCTTTGGGCCTGTAAGGGTTTTAGATATGAGGGCTTTGCAGAATGAGGAGAATAACTTGAGTTCTTCAGGTGTTGGAGATGGTGAAAATAATATGTAGGACGGGGGGTATGCTTGTGAAGAGTGCGCTTGAGAGACACTCAATTTCTTAGGTACCTCTGGTTGGTGTGTAGCTGTGCCAGATTTGTTTAAATTTAAAGTCTCCATACCCCTTCACAGATCTGACTCAGGCTCAGGCCAAGGTGGAAGCTCAGGCCACTCTTCCTCATCAGCTGATGGGGCCAGCTCTTGCTGGTCTACATAGCAGGATGGGCGTTTGACCTTCGTTGCACGTTCACTTTGTAAACACTGGGTCAGTACTTCCCCTTTACAAAAAAAAAGGTAAAACAAAGATTTCGGACGATTTTGAGGTTGTAGGAGAAAATGAGATTGGATTTTTTCGCCCTTCCCTAACTTATTTGAACCGGAGTGCACAGAGTACGCATGCGCATCGTAGAGCTAGAGCAAGACGAGCATTTGAGGTTAAAAAGTATATAAGTTAAAAATTTGTAGAAAATGACTGATCATTTTGCTAGATAAGACCCTTATTCCTCGGCTGGGATCGTGTAGAGCCCTTTGAAGCTGCATTGAAACTGCATTTTAACAGATATTCTTCAATCAACTGAGCACCATAGAAGTCCACTATATTGGGAAAAATCCTGGAATGTTTTCCTCAAAAAACATAATTTTTATGCGCCTGAAGAAAGAAAGACATGAACATCTGGGATGACATGGGGATGAGTAAATTATTAGGAAATTTTTATTCTGGAAGTGGACTAATCCTTTAATAAAGGGCTGGTATTAGGAGCAGCTTCACCACAGAAGTACTCAGGATAATACCATGATGACTGGAGAGGGGTCTCATGGACAGGTGCCTCCCAGGGAGGTGAGATAAAATGTTCAGGTACAGGTCTGCCCCCTACATACTGCACTTTAAAGTCTTGGAGTCGGACTGGTGGACCTGTTCGATGTTTTGGTTGGGTTGCTCCAATGATCTCCTCACTAGACTCCATGTTACCAGGAATGACCACCGCATCCGACTCGAAGGACCAATGTTGCAGAGGAAAAGGGACTGCTAGGCTCTGGTTCTAATAGTATGAGCAGTATACACACTGGGTGTCGGTCAGGACATAAAGGACGAGGAGAGTGGACCTTCTTTCCAAAGTGTATTAAATATTAGTCTAAAAACAGAATAAACAAACATATTACATTAAAATGTAGTATAAATGTGTACTGAGTCAGAAATGACTGTCACTGCTTAATCCAGAATATTAAAGAGCAGGTCATATGGTTTTTTAAAGTGTCCTAATATTGTGTTAGAGTCCCCTACAACAGGTTTAAATGAATCTGAGGTCAGAAAATATTGTAATTTTCTCAGAATATACATTTATACATAGTGTAACGCTTTGACTCGGATAACTCGTTAAATCCATGTAATGAAAGAGATGGAAAACGAAGAGTTGGTGTCCCACACATTTAATGGCTGGTAAACGGCAAGGCGCTCCTCTCATACATGAGAGATTAACTCTTTCTTAGCGTTACAAATAAAAGTCAAGACAAAATAATAACAAGAAGGCAGAGCGAACTTATCATCCATAGTGGTTCTCAGTACACAGGCACGTAGTCCTTCTACGTCATCACCACATAGCGTGCGTTATAAGTTAAGTGATCAGTCTCTTAAAGGGCACACCGCATTATAATGTGATGCATGCAAATACATAGTTTTGGCCGTTACAGATTCCCCACCGGAAAGAAAAAGGCTGTCCCCAGCCATACACAACATGAGGACAACGTTTAAATTCAGCTCCATACATGGAAACTTGGAAATCCATCAACTCATAACATGTTTCACATACAGAAGGCAATAACTGGCATACATGTCAGTACAAGCTACACATTATACAGTATGCTTTTCAAAGACATATCACATAAAAACAAAAGCTTGTATAACCAACCCATAAGTGCAAAACAATTTTCTTTTCTTTTTTTCCGAACACATGAAAACAAGAATTAGAACAATGCTTTCTAGATTCCCATTGCTATACAAGGAAAGAACAGCTTATTATTAACATTTAAACACACAAGAAATTCGAACAAGCAAACAAATTACTACTTCAGATCCAATCTGTCAGTATAATATTCGTTAGTCCATTTCTTGTCTGACCACCCTGAGGTGATTCTAGGTGCCAGTCTAGGTCTGAGATTGTAACGATGACCTTCAAGATCAACGTCAAAGTCAGGAAGATGTGTATGTCGTGAAGATGTACTAATGTCAGTGTCAGCATTACGAGTACAACTACTCATGTCATGCTTGGTCACGTCATGTGCATTGTCAGTGAAATCGTCACAATTAACATCAGCCTCATTAGGCAGAGAAAAGCATGCGTCTTGAGGTTGGTCCTCACTCCTCTGTGTCACCAGCAGACTGTCCTCCAACCCCTCATCGGGTGTTTCAGACTCATCCTGAGGTCCACTTGGTGTATGGCTGCTGCATGCGTTCCAAGTGTGGAAAGGCTGCATATTCACCACATGATAGACACCAGCATCCTGTCTTGTGTCCAACTTTGCAAGTCTGTAGTTCACATCAGACAAAACTTGAGTGACACGGTATGGACCAGAGTACAGTGGTGCTAGTTTTGCTGTAAAATTGGCCAGAGCATCTGATTTAGGGTGGGTTTTCACTCTGACGAGGTCACCAATGGCATAAAAAACAGAGCGATGTCTTTTGTCATAGTGCTGCTTCCGTTTGTTGTGACTGGTTTCCAGGGCTGCCCTTGCATGGTCATGTGCCTCTTGCAGTGTCAATCTTAAGCTCTCGGGATAAGGGATTTCAGGTTCCTCCATTCCATCCCAGACAGGCTGAGTCACCAAGTCCAATGAAGTGTCCAACTCCCTCCCATACAACATCATAGACGGGGTTTGACCCGTACTCTCATGAGGTGCTGTTCGTAGTGCAAAGCAAATTTGTGGGATATATCGGTCCCAGGTTGTATGTTTATCATCCACGTATGCTCGAATTGCTGTCTTGAGAGTCCGGTTCACCCTCTCTGTGGCATTCGTCTGTGGGTGATATGCCGTTGTGAGGCGATGTTCTGTTCCCAGGAGAGGGAGCACCCGTTCGAATAGGTCGCTTACGAAAGGGGAACCTCTGTCTGAAATTAGATAAGTGGGGGCCCCGTGACGGGAAAACACTTCACTTAGCAGTTTGTTTGCTGCCACTTGAGCAGTAGCTTCTCTCACCGCCACAATCTCAACCCACTTTGAAAAATAATCGACAAAAACCAAGATGTAAGCATTGCCACTGGGAGTACGTGGCAATGGGCCAACGAAATCCACCCCAACGTACTCCCAAGGTTTTTGGGGCCGAATTGGGACCATTAGACCGGCAGGTTTTCTCTGACTTGGTTTTGTTAGTTGGCAAACCGTGCAAGAGGTTACATATTTTTTCACCTCAGATGCCATCTTAGGCCAGAAAAACCTGAGTTTCAGTCGGGCCAAGGTCTTGGTTATTCCTAGGTGACCTGCAGTTGGGTGATCATGGTAATACCTCAACAAGGTACCTTTGAGAGACGTAGGAGCATACAGCTTTAAACATTTCAAAGGGTGGATGCCACAAGCAGGTTTGGGATCGTTAAAGTACAACAAGCCATCATGAATGGAATATTGAGAGCAATCATCCCCGTCGCTACCCTGTTGGAGCTTTGCCTCCATTTTACGGAGGAGATCACCTGAGATTGGATCTTCAAGTTGTAATTGCCTGACATGAGATCGATCCGTAAGAGTTACTGAAGATAGCGTACGGAGATCCAGACCACCAATCACAGCGTAGTCAAGAAGGAGGTCCATTGGTGGCACATCATCTGTTAGAGAATTCCTCGACAGCGCATCAGGCACTTTGTTTCGAGAACCAGGCTTGTGGACAATATTGAAATCGAAGTCCTGAAGGCGGAGAGCCCAACGAGCAAGGCGGCCAGTGGGGTTGGGACGGGACATCAACCACTTGAGCCCACTGTGGTCAGTGAAGATTGTGACATGGAGACCCTCAATGTAAGGCCTAAAGTGCTCAAGGGCCCAAATGACGGCCAGACACTCTTTCTCGGGTGTGGAATAAGGTTTCTCTGATTTATGCAGGGCCCGACTAGCATATGCCACAGCAACCTCTCTGCCATGCAGATCTCTCTGCATCAGCGCAGCTCCTAGTCCCGCGTCACAGGCATCGGCATGAACAAAAAAAGGTAGAGAGAAGTCAGGAAAACTTAGCACAGGTGCCGAAGTTAATTTTTGTTTCAGCAGGTCCATGGCGTCTTGGCAGGCACTGTCCCACACAAAAGGAGCATCATTTTTAGTGAGCGCAAACAGGGGTTCAGCGTGGCGGGCGTAGTCCTGTATGAACCGACGGTAATAGCCTGATAGGCCCAAAAACTGCCTCACTTGCTTCACATTGACAGGAGTTTTAAAGTCCATAACAGCTTTCACTTTGTCCTGGTCCGGCAGGACGCCACGTGGACAGACACGGTACCCCAAGAAGGTGAGCTCTCTGTGACAAAACTGGCATTTGACCAGTTTAATGGTCAACCCGGCAGACTTGAGCCGTAAAAGGACTTCCCTGAGGTCATCGAGATGTTGCTTGAAAGTGGGTGAAGCCACAACAATGTCATCCAAGTAGACTGCACAGCACCTATAAATGAGACCAGCCAGGACACTATTCATTAGTCTTTGAAAGGTCGCTGGTGCATTGCACAGACCAAATGGAAGCACACGGAACTGAAATAGCCCACAATGTGAAACAAAAGCAGTCTTAGGTTTTGATTCTTTCGCCATGGAGACCTGCCAGTATCCCCGAGCAAGGTCGATTGTAGTCAAAAATTTCCCTGTGGAAAGGAAGTCAAGGGACTCATCGACTCTTGGTAATGGGTAAGAGTCCTTCACGGTAAGCTGATTCAACCCACGATAGTCCACACAAAATCGTGGTTCACCACAAGGTTTCTGAACAATCACAACGGGGGCGGCCCAAGGGCCTGTTGCCGGTTCAATGATGCCGTCGTTCAACATTTTTCCTATTTGATCCTCAATCAAACGCTTTTTAGCTGGGGAGGTTCGATAAGGGGGAAGGTGGATTGGCTTGGCATTCCCCGTGTCTATGGAGTGCTCAGTTAGTGATGTGCGACTCAGGTGACCGTCGAAGAGGTCAGAAAGTTAGCCCTGACAGCTGTTCCTTCTCAACATTACTCAGACATGCTT
>NW_015642047.1:5312-6759 GCF_001515625.1 Sinocyclocheilus rhinocerous | reverse complement strand
TATTAGTAGATAACCTTAATGCTATGGCTAGGGGTTCAATCGCAACAGCAAAAGGTGATATGTTATTATTAGTACGTACTGCAGCCAAAGGGACTGAATATAAACGTTTTATCCAAGAGATAAAGTTAGATGCGAAACCAAACTTTTTAAGAGTAAAGAAAAGAAAATCCCATATCACCCGGTCAAACGCCTTTTCAGCATCAATAAAATAACTATATCACCCGGTCAAACGCCTTTTCAGCATCAAGCGATAAAATAACTTCTGAAGTACCGGACAGAGAAGGGCTATAAAGGATATTTGCAAGATGTCGGGTATTAAAAAAAGAATATCGACTCTTAATAAAACCCGTTTGGTCAGGCGAAATGACTGCTGGAAGAACATCTTCCATTCGTCGGGCCAGGACCTTGGCTAAGATCTTAGCGTCAGTATTCAAAAGTGAAATTGGGCGGTATGAGTTACATTCTAAGGGGTCTTTCTCCTTTTTAAGAATCAGAGAAATGACTGCTTGACGCATAGTACACGGTAAAGAGTGAGATAACAAAGATTCTTCAAAGACAGACAATAATAATGGAGAAAGTTGAGTATAGAACTTTTTAAAGAATTCAGTTGGGTATCCATCTGGACCTGGTGTTTTACCAGTCTGCATACCCCCAATTGCTGCTTCTATTTCTGAAATTGTAATTGGTAAGTCTAACTGCGCTGCTTTTTCTGGGTCTATCAATGGAATGTCAAGTCTATTAAAAAAACTTTCTAAAGTCGACGGTTCAGAAGGTGGATCCGAGGAGTATAACGATTGATAGAATTTCTGAAAACAAGAATTAATTTCTGTACTGTCTGTATGCTTAAAGGCTTGATCATCACGTATCTCAGAGATAACATGACGAACTGATTGCTGTCGCAACTGACGAGCCAGCAGTTTCCCAGCCTTTTCCCCATTCTCATAAAAATTACACCTCAATTTAGAGATAAGATATTCAGCTTGTTTAGTTGCCAGCAAATTGAATTCGGTTTGTAATAGCATCCGTTGTTTAAGTGCTGCTGGAGATGGTGAACAACTATTCAAAGAGTCAAGTTCTAATATTTGATCTGTCAATTTCTTAAGTCGATTCTTTCTAATTTTACTCTGACCTGCACAGAACGAAATAATTTGGCCTCTCAGGTACGCTTTTAACGCTTCCCATATAGTTGACACAGACATTCCCGGGGTCATATTTACACTAAGAAAAGTGTCTATTTCAGAAGCAATATAACTCACAAATGACTCGTCTGAGAGGAGAGTGGAATTAAATCTCCACGGACAGTAGTTTGGTTCTTTGGTAGCAATACGTACTGTCATACACTCTAAAAAATGCTGGGTTAAATATAACCCAGCGCTGGGTTAAGAAGGGACAACCGCTGGGTCAAAACAACCCAATAGCTGGGTTTGTCCCTTTTTAACCCAGCATT
>NW_015642047.1:0-2632 GCF_001515625.1 Sinocyclocheilus rhinocerous | reverse complement strand
TATGAATGATTTGGAACTGTTTTTGATAAGTTGATAAGTACCTTGCAAACTTCCTGAGAAGTTTTTCATGCTATTTTTAAATGTTTTAAAAAAAGCTGCATAATACATGATCAATTTTTGTGTGTACAAGAACTGGAATGACATCAGTAAAAAAAAATTAAAAATACCAAAGAAACCAGATAAAGTCATGTCAAAGTGAAATACATAGGAAATACTTTCAGCTGTATTTTTTGGCTGTATGTTCGGCTGGCACGGCTCTGATCAACCCACACAGGAACAATGTGCCTCGAGGCCAAGACTTAGCAAAAGTTTCCTCACCTCATTTCATGAAGACTGGCATTATCCAATCAAGAGCCTTCACTGCGAACATGTGAGCGGCGGACAAGGGCCAGAGGTCATGCGACTCAAGAAGACAACCTTCACAATCAAGGCGAAGGGGGAAACACTGAGAGGAAAGAAAGGAAAAGAGGGCCAAGAGTGGAAGATCTGACTGTCAATTCCTTCTTCCACACCCAAAAAACTGTCATTTCACAACCGTGCATCGCTCTCTCCTTTCCTGTTCTTCAATCTATTATCTACAAATGAAGGAAATGTGCAGTTTTAAGGAATCATAAAGAGGTTAAACCACACAAAGCTACCCTTCTGAAGTAACAAACAAATTCAAACTAATGCATTCAAACCAATTTTATGCAATCAAACCAATTTGCAATGATATCTTGAAACAATAAATATATAATGCAACTGAAAAAAGCTATTTTATATACCCTGCAGCAGCAACAACAGCATTTAGATGAATATTTCACACAATCACTTGTGCACGGAAAACAATTAATCCAAATTATCAGATTTATTCAAACGAATTGGACTCAGAAGCAAAAACAAACAAACAAGAAAACAAGAGCAAATTTGTTGAACGATACCGAAGTCCTTCAGTGATATAGGCTAGCAGTCGCTGTTCCAAAGTAAATATTCATTTTTTGTTTCTTTGTTGTTTACAAGGCTGCCTAAGTAAACCTCCTTTGCTGTCTTTTCCTTCCATTCAAAATAAGAAGTGAAAATCCCATCAGATAGGCATTTCCTTTGCAGCGGCCTCTGCTGAAACATACTTATCTTATCATCAGCTAGAATCTTGTGTCTTGTCGTGCCCAAACAGGGAGCCAGCAGCTGCTTAAGAAAGTGTGATCTCACCCTCTCCCTCCTGTATGCCCAAACGCAGAAACACTCATAATGTTACAAACATTCGGTCAAAGGAATTTTTCCAAAAAAAAAAAAAAAAATTCATATTGTTCCAACCTCTGAATTCAACATAAAGTACCATAAAAAATGGTTTCAGATGACCAATATTTCAGATGTTCTAGCAAATAAAAAAGAATCTCAGTGCTTTCTTTCATATGAAAACATTCAAACATGTCATGATCAGTCAAGAGATTTATTAATAAACAAATTAATAAACTGATAAAGCTGAAGCCTCTTTTGATTTGAGAAGTGAAGGGGGAAGTTTTGTACAAATGATTACATAATTTTCAGTCTGCTCAAAGCAATTGCATGGCTTTAGAAGACCAGAATATGCTTCTATGCCATTTTTTTTGCCACTTGGCCACCGTAGTCCAGTTCAAACTAATAACAGTAAATTACGCATAATTACAAGCAACTAACCCAAAACCAAACACTGTAGTAAGTGCATATGGTAGAACAATGTTACTCAGTACTTATTTGTATAATTACACTGCAACAATGACAAATAAAGTCATATAAAATTGCACCAAAATTCTATTCATGTTGTTAAATAGCAATAAAATGTAATTACAATGTAACAAACACATGTACATGCTGACCTACAATAGACCACCCATCCATCTATCTATCTATCTATCTATCTATCTATCTATCTATCTATCTACCTACCTATCATCTATCTATCTATCTATCTATCTATCTATCTATCTATCTATCTATCTATCTATATACCTACCTATCATCTATCTATCTATCTATCTATCTATCTATCTATCTATCTATCTATCTATCTATCTGTCTGTCTGTCTGTCTGTCTGTCTATCTATCTATCTATCTATCTATCTATCTTTTATGCTTGACTGCCCTAGTCCAGTTTAATCAAAGTAAAAAATACATATGGTAAAACAATGGTACTTCGTACTAATACTGAGATATACTGATAATTACACAGTAACAATGACACATTTAATGTTGTTAATTAGTAATAACAATATAGTTACAATGTAACAAACACACTACATTCTGACCTACAAATGCAAAATAAAATAATGACACCAACATTGAAACAGAGAACAATGACTTCAAATCAATCAATCAATCAATCATCTATCTATCTGCTGTACTATAATTGCGTCTTTTTTTCAAAATATGTTCCTGCTTTGACTGTAAGAGTATTAAACCGGTCAAACTAAGTCACATATGTTTTCTGCCTCTCATATGCTTATACTTCTCAAACACCTCTTTGAGGCGAGTAGTAGTTCCCTTTTCCTTCTCCTCCTCCCTGTGTGTGTGTGTGTGTGTGTGTGTGTATGTGTCAGGAGTGATAAGAGAGGTATAAGTCAAACAGCACGAGCAGTCTGGGTCTGCGCAGGAAATCAAGGCTGATCAGCAGAGC
>NW_015642046.1:5064-9042 GCF_001515625.1 Sinocyclocheilus rhinocerous | reverse complement strand
GCGATCTGAATCACCGCCGTGCCTCAGCAATAGCGGGACCGAACCACAAGCTCGCAAGCACCGACACACTCCTCGGAGCGTGCCGGGCACTCTCCCCGCTGTGCTTTGATCCGCCGCAGAAGGGCAGTGAGCTGCACGCTCACTGAGACAGAATGCTCACTCAGAGCATGAATCTTGCTCTTCTCCGCTCGCGGACCGCCTTCAATGAGGCAGCCCTGCTCTCCCGTTTCTCCTCTCTCAGCGAGCCTCGGAGAGAGAAACAGCGTCTGGGAGCTAAGCAGCCGGGTCTGAGCGATATCACGCCGACACAGAGCCTGTCTGCTCACTCTCCCCGCTGCGCTTCGATCTGTGTCTTACACATGAAGATCAGCACCCCTCTTTACATCGAGCGGCTCTATTTTCCTAGGTTGATCGAAGCGGAACGCTGTCACTGACAGCTTCAAATTGGTGTGTGTGTGTCGCTATGGCTGCGCTCATGGAGACGGGCTGCTCTTACCAAGAAAGCAGTCTGCCCCTGTTCGTTCGCGGAAGGCGGCCCCGCCTCCCCGCTCTCATGTTTCTCTCCACCCAGATACCTCAGACAAAGCAACGGCGAGCTCGCGGGTTGAGCGATCAGGCTTGAGCAATTCATGCTGGCACACATCATGCGTGCTTGATCTGCCAGTATGTGTTACACGTAAGGATCAGTGCCCCTCGTTACACCGAGCGGCTTAATCCTCCTAGGCAGATCAAAGCAGAACGTTCACAGCTTCGCATTTGTGTGTGCGTCGCTTCACTCAGAGCATGAGTCTCGCTCTTCTCCACTCGCGGACCGCCTTCATTGAAGGCAGCCCCGCTCTCCCGTTTCTCCTCTCTCAGCGAGCCTCGGAGAAAGAAACAGCGGAGTCAGGGAACTAAGCAAACGGTCTGAGCGTTCGCATGCCGGCACTGTACCCGCGTGCTCGCTCTCCCCGCTGCGCTTTGATCCGCCACAGAAGGGCAGTGAGCTGCGCGCTCACTGAGATAGAATGCTCACTCAGAGCATGAGTCTCGCTCTTCTCCACTCGCAGACCACCTTCATTGAAGACAGCCCTGCTCTTCCGTTTCTCCGCTGTTTCTCTCTCCGAGGCTCGCTGAGGGAGGAGTCAGGGAACTAAGCAACCGGTCTGAGTATTCGCATGCCGGCACTGTACCCGCGTGCTCGCTCTCCCCGCGCAGAACGCTGTCACTGACAGCTTCAAATTTGTGTGTGTGTCGCTATGGCTGCGCTCACGGAGACGGGCTGCTTTTACCACGAAAGCAGTCTGCCCCCGTTCGTTCGCGGAAGGTGGCCCCGCCTCCCCGCTCTCATGTTTCTCTCCTCCCAGTTATCTCGGAGGAAGCAACGGCAAGCTCGCAGGTTGAGTGATCAGCCTTGAGCAATTTCATGCTGGCACACATCATGCGTGCTTGATCTGCCAGTATGTGTTACACGTAAGGATCAGTGCCCCTCGTTACACCGAGCGGCTTAATCCTCCTAGGCAGATCAAAGCAGAACGTTCACAGCTTCGCATTTGTGTGTGCGTCGCTGAGCCCCGCCTCCCCCGCTCTTGTGTTTCTCTCCTCCCAGTTACTCGGAGGAAGAAATGGCGAACTCGCGGGGATGAGTGATCAGGCATGAATGATTTAACGCCGGCAAGTCCCTGCATGCATCACTCTCCACGCAGCTCTTTGATCCGCCAGTGTATTTACACGTGAGGATCGGAGCAGAACGCTGTCACCAATGATTCAATATCGCTGACAGCTTCGTATTTAAATGCGCCTCTCGCCTGGGCCATGCCCACGCTGAGGCTGCGCTCGCTGAGACAGATCGCTCTCACTACGAGAGTTCATGTCTCGCTCTGCTTTGCTCGCGCCTCGTCTTCTTCAATGAAGGCGGCCACTCCCCTTGTCCGCCACGAGCGGATCTGAGAAAATGCGCGCTGCACTTTTGATCTGCCTGAGTGTTTACACATAAAAATCATCAGTACTCCTCTTCTAATGAGTGTTTTGATCTTTTTAGGTGGATTAAAAGGGAATGCTGTCACTTATGATTATTATCACTGACAGCTTCAAATTGGACGCGTCTGGGCCACGCCCACGCTGAGGCAGCGTGAGAGCATTAAGCCTAGCGAAGCATTTTTTTAAAAGCATTTTCAAAAGAGAAATTACAATAAAAATTCCTCTTCTGAGTGTGGGGTCCCCATACGGCGACCAGCCGCTCGAATTAATCCAACACCTTGTCACGCGGACTGAGGCCTACGCTCCGAGGTGATGAATTTGCTGGCGATAGGAGCCGTAGAAATGGTTTCCCCAGCTCAAAGTGAGTCAGACTTCAGCAGCCGCTATTTTCCTTGTCCCCAAAAGGATGGCAATGGTCGCCCATTCTCGATCTCAGGCACCTGAACTAAGCCCTCAGGAAACGGCTGTTCAGGATGATTACATTGAAACAGATCCTCTCGCAAGTGTGCCCAGGGGACTGGTTCTTTTAGCTGGATCTGAAAGTCGCCTACTTTCACATCCAGATAGCCCACCACTGCAGACGATTCTTGAGATTCACCTTTAAGGGAGTGGCATATCAATACATGGTCCTTGCCTTTGGACTGTCCCTAGCTCCTCGCACTTTTACGAAGTGCATGGATGCGGCTCTTTCCCCACTGAGACAGATGGAAATCCGCATTTTGAATTACCTCAATGACTGGCTCATCTTGGCCCAGTCGAAGGATGAGCTACTATTTCACAGATCCTTCCTCCTCAGCCACTTAGAATGCCTGGGACTCAGGGTCAATTTTGCCAAAGAGCGCGCTGTCCCCCAGCCAACGGATCTCGTTCCTGGGAACAGTTGTCAACTCAGCCGAATGAGGGCGGTAGTTGTGCCAGAACGTGCACTGGCTATTCAGCAGCTCGTGGCCTCATTCAATGTTGGAGCCCCTCGCCCTCTCAAGGTGTTTCAGAAGATGCTGGGCCTCATGGCCTCCGCGTCTCTGGTACTTCAGCTGAGCCTGCTTCGCATGCGGCCCCTTCAGTGCTGGCTGAAATCGCGAGTTCCGTCACACACCTGGCGTCTCGGATGCCTTCATGTTAAGGCGGACCGCGCCTGCGTAGCAGTTCTGGCCCCTTGGAAAGACTCGGTGGATGGAACGTGGCGTGCTCCAGGGAATGTTTTGCAGAAGGAAGGTGGTCTAGATGGACGCTTCCAACACGGGTGTGCCGGGCAGGTTGAACCAGGGAGCAGACATGCTATATCAGAGCAACATCCCCTCAGAAGAGTGGATGCTCCACCCACATACGGTTCAGAGAATCTGGGAGATCTGCGGCAAGGCAGAAGTCGACCTCTTCGCCTCAGAAGACAACTCTCACTGCCCAATTTACTTTCCGAAGGACAAGGATGCGTTGGCCCACGACTGGCCCAACCTCCTCCTTTACGCTTGTCCCCCGATCGCCCTGATCCCACAGGTAATCAGGCGAATCAAGAAGCGGAAACGCAAGGTTCTGCTGGCGGCCCCGCTCTGGAGGACCAAAACACTGGTTCGCAGAGCTGTCTCAGCTGCTTATAGCAGCTCCATGGCCCATTCCCCTGAGACGAGACCTCCTCTCTCAGGCGAACAGAATGATATGGCACCCCCAGCCCGAACTGTGGACCTCTGGCCTCTCGACGGGAGCCTGCGGACATCCCCGAGAGCGTGCTAAACACGATATCTCAGGCTAGAGCACCCTCTACAAGGCGGCTCTATGCCCTTAAATGGTCTGTCTTCTCCACCTGGTGTATGGCCCGCTGCGCAGACCCAAAATTCCTGCGACATATCTCTGATATTGTCCTTCCTGCAGGAGCTGTGGGATAAGGGTTGTTCCCCTTCCATGCTCAAGGTCTATGTAGCAGCCATAGCAGCCTCACATGCTCCAATAGCTGGCCAGTCAGTGGGCAGGAAAAACCTAGTTGTTCGTTTTTTTATAGGGGTCTAGGAGGCTCAACCCGCCTCG
>NW_015642046.1:0-4716 GCF_001515625.1 Sinocyclocheilus rhinocerous | reverse complement strand
AGAGTCTTAACTTTGATAAAGAATATCTCTTTGGTTTTGAGACTTTAGTCTTTGCAACTTCAGGGATCTTATCTATGCACAATCAGCTTGTAACACTCCAAAGAGAAAGGAAAACTTGAAATCGCATCATATGACCCCTTTAATATATTAATTTTATAAGTAAATGTTAATGAAATATGCAGTTATTACTAAACTAAAGCAGAATTTTCCTTTAAATACAATAGGAGGCACCTTACATAAAACATCATATCTATACTGGCTGTGACAAAGCAAACATGCCAAACCATTTCTTTTTAACGTCAGAAGCAGTGTGAGCACTTGGAGTTTGTTAGAAATAGAATGGGACAATCGGGGATTTGTCGCGATGCACTGCATCAAATGTCGACAAAATAATATTATAATGGGCTCTATAATGAGCTCTATAGTCTTTAGTCGTGTCGTGCCGCTCGTGTCTGGTGTAGACACAGAGTAACAGATTTTCTTGTTCCAGAAGCCATTACAGTTGGATATATGCCACAATAGGGAAGAAAGGCAACTTTCATGCCGGCTTTAACTTTGTCCTCTCATTTCCTCTTCACATATTTTCCAACGCAGTTAATCACACTCTTTTTGGAGATTCCAAAAGAACCAAATAAACAAATGTTTTAAAAAAAACTCAAATTGACAGTGTACAGTATGTGTAGAGTGCAACAGCAAAGAGCTTGTTTACATTTTAGGCAAGTTGCAATACCGATCTGATCACACAGAGATGCCAAAAAAAAACTAAATCAATCACCTTCAGTTGACTGTATATATCTACTACAGCACACAGATCCATTCAGTATTACTAAACACAGCACATGACAAATCAAACCATTATCCTGAATCTGTGTGGAAACAACACAAATGTACTGAAATGTAATTTTATTAATGGTTTTTAAAGCACTCCACAACTTGTCTCCAGTATATATTAGTAATCTTTTAGGCTTTGGAACGGCAGAAACACAGCGGTTTCCTCGGTAACAGCAGAACACAAAGCATCGCAGCAGCTGACCCTGAAACGTGTAGCACTCATATTCAATTAAATCAGAGGCTTTTGAAGTTTAATCATCATATTAAGCCATATCGCAATTCTCATCTTACCATCCCCAAATTTAAAGGGGTCATATGATGCGATTTCATTTTTTCCTTTCTCTTTGGAGTGTTACAAGCTCTTGGTGCATAAAGAAGACCTGTAAATTTGCAAAGACTAAAGTCTCAAATCCGAAGAGATATTCTTTATAAAAGTTAAGAGTCAGCCACGCCTACCTAAAACGGCTCGTTCTAACACGCCCCCACATATCTACCTCACTATGTGGGAAGATTTGCATAACGCCGCCCAAATGTTCACGCAAAGAAAGAAGGCGTAACTTTTATTCTCGCTGTAGTATTGTTGTTACTGCCGCCGCCATGTCCTGAAGACGCTGTGTGTTTCATTGTGAAAGCGAAACTACTTTGTTTGATCTTCCAAAAGAGGACGATATCCGCTTCGCCATGCCTAGAGCTGATCTGTGCTGGTCACTGAGGAAATACATCAACTTAGTGCTGTGGACCGCCGGATCGGCTTTCACCGCTCCTTCGCCGGGACCGCCGTTCTCGACCCCGCCACCTCAGCTCACTCTTGCCCGGCTTCAGCTCACGCTAAGCCAGGGCTTTCGCTCACGCTAGGCCGCTGTGTGCTTCGTTGTGAAAGCGAAACTACTTTGTTTGGTCTTCCAAAAGAGGACGATATCCGCTTCGTCATGCCTAGAGCTGATCCGTGCTGGTCGCTGAGGAAATACATCAACTTAGTGCTGTGGATCGCCAGCACATTTTATGGAGGACTGTTTACTGATCCTGGGAGAGTAACGTTAGACTAAAATGCCGGCAGTTCTGACTCACGTAAGTACGTTTTCATTTATCATTTGCCACTGATGATTCAAACGCGAGTTTTGGGCAGTGTGGAGTAGCACTTCTTGTTTGTCATTTCTCTGATCACAAATGCAGACAGGGTTTTATGTTTACGCGGCACGATGCAACGCAACGCGTAAAAAGACAGTATAAGTCATTATAATCAGTAATTATGTCCCCACTGGATGCAACAAATGCCTCGTTTGTAATGGGTTTTAATGTTTTTGTCTCGTCGCTCCGGCCGGGACACGGCATCAACAGTATGGTGAGGGGCGTAACATTTCCGTCTCACGCTTGAGGCTAAAATGCCGGCAGTTCTGACTCACGTAAGTACATTTTCATTTAAAGGATTTGCCACTGATGATTCAAACGCGAGTTTTGAGCAGTGTAGAGTAGCACTTGTTGTTTGTCATTTCTCTGATCACAAATGCAGACAGGGTTTTATGTTTACGCGGCGCAATGCAACGCAACGCGTAAAACAACAGTATAAGTCATTATAATCAGTAATTATGTCCCCACTGGATGCAACAAATGCCTCGTTTGTAATGGGTTTTAATGTTTATGTCTCGTCGCTCCGGCCGGACACGGCATCAACACAGTATGGTGAGGGGCGTAACATTTCCGTCTCACGCTTGAGGTATTCGGCCAATCACAACGCACTGAATAGCTGGCCAATCACAGCACACCTCGCTTTTTCAGACCGATGAGCTTTGTAAAAATCGACGCGTTTCAGAAAGGCGGGGCATAGAGGAGAAACAATAATGTACAGTATGTGGAAAATAATGTGTTTTTTTAACTTTAAACCACATAAACACATTTCATTACACCAAATACACAAAATAATGTTCTTTTTAGCAGCATCATATGACCCCTTTAAAGAAAGAAAGTCTTTAAAAAAGATGGCAGGATGTCCGTGTCTAAATTATTTAGGATGGAGGCATATAGATGCACACACCTTAATGCAAACATATCACAAGGCTACATAAGCATACGGTTTTCAGTTAAAGGGGTCATATGATGCGATTTCAAGTTTTCCTTTCTCTTTGGAGTGTTACAAGCTCTTGGTGCATAAAGAAGATCTGTAAAGTTGCAAAGACTAAAGTCTCAAATCCAAAGAGATATTCTTTATAAAAATTAAGAGTTAGCCACACCTACCTAAAACGGCTCGTTCGAACACGCCCCCACATATCTACCTCACTATGTGGAAATATTAGAATAATGCAGCCCAAATGTGCACGCAAAGAAAGAAGCCGTGGTTTCAGGAACAGCAGTAGTGTTAATGCAGCCATGTCAGGGAGACGGTGTGTGTTTCAGTGCGAAAGCAAAAGCACTTTATTTGGCCTTCCGAAAGTAGATGCATTTAGGAAGCTTTAAAGGGGTCATATGATGCGATTACATTTTCTCCTTTCTCTTTAGAGTGTTACAAGCTCTTGGTGCATAAAGAAGATCTGTAAAGTTGCAGGACGGCAGGGTGGGGGCGGAGTGGGGGGGATTGGGGTGCCAGGTCCGTGTGCTGGAGGGGGACCTGGGGACTGAGGCAGAGCCGGCGGGATGGGGACCCAGGGCAGAACCAGTGGTCACCACAGTGGTGTGTGTGGAGCTGCTGCCTTGGAACGGGCAATGGCGGGGCAACTGTGAGCGGACACCACCGCCTCGGGGGAACCGTGAGCGAGCACCGCCGCCTCGGGGGAACCGTGAGTGGACGCCGCCGCTTCTGCAGCTTTCCGAGCGGACGTCGCCGCTTCTGGAGCCTTCTGAGCGGATGCCGCCGCCTCGGGGGAACTGTGAGCGGACGCTGCCGCCTCGGGGGAACTGTGAGCGGACGCCGCCGTTTCGGGAAGGCCTTAAGCGAGTCCCGCCGCCTCGGAGGGATCATCAGCGGGACGCCTCGGGAGCCTTGCGAGCTGACCACGCCGCTCGCACCGACATCAGCGGGGATTCCTGCACGCTGCGTATCAGCCCGGGACGCTCCGGGAACGGGCGTGAGGTACTGGGTGCGGCAGCCGAGGCCTCTGACACCCCGTGGATTGCCGCTTCGGGAGGACTGTGAGCGGGCTTCGCAGCTAACTCCACCCTTAAGGCGGAGCCGCTCAAATGCAGAGCCAGGTTGATATAGTCCTCCAGCGACTCCTCGGGGACCCAGTATGGCATCAGGGACTTGTAGGGCTCGGCTAGGCCTCCCCAGAAAAAGACCATGAGGCAGGTCTTTTCCGTGGTTGACTGGCGAGCCACTCTCACGAAGTCCCTGGTGTAATCCTCAATGCTCCGGTCTCCCTGGCGGACGTTGAGAAACCTCCCTGCTGGACCCATGTTTGCTGGCTGTATTCTGTCACGGCCCGGTACGAAACACCGAGGAGAAACAGGGTCTGGGTCCACATGCAGGTGAAAACTTCCTTTTAATGAACAGAAAGGCCAACAAGGCAAAACAAAACAGATTTAGGAACGACAGATACGAATACATTTACAATACAGCCAGGCAGAGTGGTGAGTGAGAGGAGAAGATATAGTCTGTGACAATGGGGAACAGCTGAGGGTGAGTGTAATGAGTGAATGACTGAACAGGTGTATGGAGTTTGGGGAATTAGTGTAATGAGTGAACAGGTGTATGGGGTTTGGGGAATGGAGTCCGGGAGATGGCGCCCTCTGGAGGAGAGAGGGAGAAACGCAGGGCCCAGACTCATGACAGTTTTCCTCTTCATACTGTTTTTCTTCCTCATCCTCCTTGCTTGCATATCTATATTTTGCTGTAGAGCTGATCTTTCACAGCAGTTTTTTGTTGCTTAACAAATAAGCATGAAAGTCTTTGCA
>NW_015642045.1:339-2628 GCF_001515625.1 Sinocyclocheilus rhinocerous | reverse complement strand
GTGAGCTCGTCCAGATCGGTGGCAGCAGCTTCAAAGACGCTCCAAAGACGTTTTGTGTCAGATGATGAAACGCTCGTGTATCAGACAGCTCTGACCTCTGAGCTGACTGTTAGGATGAGAGTTGATTGCATTGATTCCCTTGAATGGCTTTACAGCAAAACCAGTCATAAGGGTCAATTTTGTGAGAGATTTATAAGTCATAAGGGTCAATTTGTTTAAATTGAGATTTATACATCATCTGAAGGCTGAATAAATAATCTTTCCATTGATGTATGGTTTGTTAGGATAGGACAATATTTGGCTGAGATACAACTATTTGAAAATCTGGAATAAAAAAAAATCTAAATATTGAGAAAATCATCTTTAAAGTTGTTCAAATGAAGTTCTTAGCAATGCATATTACTAATCAAAAATTAAGTTTTGATATATTTACGGTAGGAGATTTACAAAATATCTTCATGGAACATGATCTTTACTTAATATCCTAATGATTTTTGGCATAAAATAAAAATCTATAATTGTGACCCATACAATGTATTGTTGGTTATTGCTACAAATATACCCCAGCGACTTAAAACTGCTTTTGTGCTGCAGGATCACATTTGTTACTTGGTTAATAACACTGGGCTAGCGGTCAGCAGACAGATGGACTGTCCCTGTGTTTCTCCCGCAGTGTCCGAGACGTGAGGACGTGCTCGCAGGGATCCGCAGACGGAGATGCCCGGGGGCCGCAGGGGTCCCAGTAGACAGCAGCTGAGCCGCTCCGCACTGCCCTCGCTGCAGACGCTGGTGGGCGGCGGCCTCAGTAATGGGGCGGGGCTCCGGTGCAGGTGAGCTCACACTGTATTACTAAACTCTTTCATTTTATACAGGAACTGAACTGAAATGCAGGAATACACGCACACAGTCCATATTAAAGATCGAGTCCATTATTTAATCACAGTTAATCTAATTTTTCATAGTTAACACATTAATGCATCCAGTATTTCTATCTAACACTATTAACGATCCATAATGTTCATGTTTATAATGCTTAACAGTCCACACTGGGTGCTGTAGAGCTGGACGATGGGATCATTTATGTATTAATAATGCTATTGACAGTGAAGCTCACCATCAGTTTCGTCTGATCGCACACGCATCGGGATGGAGATGCTGTTGTTTGTGTCTGGTGTGAGTAGATGAAGGCTGATGATACACGAGGAAACTTTTTCAGCAATGTTGCCGTCAACGGGAGACACAGGGCCCACGACCGATCTAAATTATCCAAATATAAATTTGTTACCCATTCTCAATGGGAAAGTGGCCAAGCAATATTGCTCAAAAAAGTTGCCCGTGTATCATCAGCAGAAGACGGTGTGAAACGGGTCGGATGTTCATGCCATTAAAGTGAAATTACTGAACCTTCAACCTACACGCAGGAGTCTGATAAAAATGCTCATTTTAGAAGAAAATTTCGAATGGCACTTAGAGTATTTTGCATTTGAACTCTTCATTCTTATATATATCTGGAATCTGAGGGTGCAAAAAAAATCCAAATATTGAGAAAATACTATTTGAAAATCTGGAATCTGAGCTTGCAAAAAAATCTGAATATTTAGAAAATCATCTTTAAAGTTGTTCAAATTAAGTTCTTAGCAATGCATATTACTAATCAAACATTAGGTTTTGATATATTTACGGTAGGACATTTACAAAATATCTTCATGGAACATGATCTTTACTTAATATCCTAATGATTTTTGGCATAAAAGAAAAATGCATAATTTTGACCCATACAATGTATTGTTGGCTATTGCTACAAATATATATTCTTCAGTATACTCTGCTCTGTGGAAGAGCTGACATGAGCTGGTGTGATCGCTGCTTTGAATATCAGACTGAAATCTGCTTCCTGATGAAAAGGGTGTGTGTGTGTGTGTGACTGTGACCATTTCAAAAACATTCCAAACACTCCTAATATTGTAAATGAGGCTCTGAACTCTGTAGTTGTTCTATCTTTCCAAACTGCTGAAATATCAGCCATTGGTTGAAGCTATCCATCAACTTGACTGTGTCTGTGTCTGTGTGTGTCTGTGTGTGTGTGTGTGTGTCTGTGCGTGAGTGTGTGTGTGTTAGGGTTGGTCCGATAGGCGATGCCGATGGCTGATAGACATCATGATGTTGAGCCGGCATCGTCATACCCCCGCAATGCAGGATCGTTTTTTAGTTTCACTTTCACTTTCGAGATTTGCGATCGCACGTACTCTGTTTATACTATGGAGCGGCAGTACTTGCCACACATTTTAC
>NW_015642045.1:0-292 GCF_001515625.1 Sinocyclocheilus rhinocerous | reverse complement strand
GTTTGTCAGTGGTGCTGAGGATCTGCAAATCATTCGCCATCGTCCTCAGTCATCTCTCCTTACTCTGTTTATGTGGTAAGTGAAATTTTATGTATTGTAATGTAACAGGCAACCGTTACACCGTGTCTACACCGGACGCGACAGTTGTTGTGTCGCGCCGCGCCGCATCAGCTAAAGTCTGTGTTCTGCTCCAAGTTTGTCGCTTGTATAGGTTTGGCCCCACCTAGTGGCAGTTCTACGCCAAGTAAGTTCAGAGTAGAGCACATTTCTCATCCAGTCAGTTTCTCCTCGA
>NW_015642044.1:0-1141 GCF_001515625.1 Sinocyclocheilus rhinocerous | reverse complement strand
TGGTGCAACAGTCTCCAAAAAAATAAAAAATAAAAGTTGTCAGAATGATCAGAATTTTTCCTGTCCAACAGTAAGAAGTCGGCCTGTTCTTTATTTCTTCAAACTCATAACTCAAGAGTTGAATATTGAGTTCTGCTCTTGGATAGTTTACTTGCTACTAAGTGCCTCAAACAAAACTTTTTGAGTTTTGAATATCTCTCATAGTGTTGAATCTGGAAAATTTGGGTAAATTCACTGATTAGTTTCCTCAAAAGTGTTTAAACCGGTACCTTTTTAACTCAATCTGGTGAACAGAAGCCAGACAATCAAATTGCAGTTTGCCAAATCGAGGAAGTGCTTTCCAATTTCATATGCACCATAAATCAGACTGTATGAAATATGCCCTCATGAGATGTTTTGATGAATTAAAACCAGCCTAAAGTGGTTTGCTGAAAGAAAAAGAAAACCAAAATAATGACTTTATTCAAAAATCGTTGGTTCCCATTGAAGTCCATTATATGAAGAAAAATTGTAATTTTGGGGAAGTCGTGGCCTAATGGTTAGAGAGTCGGACTCGTAACCCAAAGGTTGCGGGTTCGAGTCTCGTACCGGCAGGGATTGTAGGTGGGGGGAGTGAATGTACAGCGCTTTCTTCCACCTTCAATACCACGACTGAGGTGTCCTTGAGCAAGGCACCGAACCCCCAACTGCTCCCCGGGCGCCGCAGCATAAATGGCTGCCCACTGCTCCGGGTGTGTGTTCACGGTGTGTGTGTGTGTGTTCACTGCTGTGTGTGTGCACTTTGGATGGGATAAATGCAGAGCACTAATTCCGAGTATGGGTCACCATACTTGGCCACATGTCACGTCACTTTCACAATTCTTCTCCCCGAGTTACCATCTTCTGCCATTTTGGAGAGTACCATGATGCATGTGTGCGTTTTCTCCTGAACGTAAACAACGCTGATTACGTTGTTTACATTCACACTTGGCATATGGAATTGGATTTATTTTAAAGCGCGCACATGCGTCATGGTACTCGGGGAGAAGAATTGTTCAATAAATTGTTATTTTTGTTTTCTTTGCGCACAAAACGTATTATTGTAGCTTCACAAAAGTTGAAGTTGAGCCACTGATGTCACATGGACTGTTTTACTGATGTC
>NW_015642043.1:0-582 GCF_001515625.1 Sinocyclocheilus rhinocerous | reverse complement strand
ATAGATATTCTTCATTCTTTATGACAAACAAGATAATGTGAATTATAGAACTTCTTCATTCTTTATGACAAACACTATAATGTGAATTACAGAATGTACAACGTTTTTAAAATGTATCAATTGCGGTGTACAGTGTTTATTATGATGGGGTAGAATCCACAGCTCAGTACTCACTACTCAATACTCATGAGTACTTTTAAATAGGCTACTCTTTTGCTCTTACTCAAGTAGTTTTTTGGACAAGTACTTTTACTCTACTCACACTACATTTTTTGGAAGGCAATGGTACTTTTACTTGAGTATATTTTTTCAGTACTCTTTCCACCACTGGTGAAACCCTAATGTAAGGTAATGCATTTTAATGCATTTATGTTATTGATAACAGGTAATGCATGTCATGATATTGATAACAATGAATGAAATATTTTCTTTCTTTGTTTTGTTGTTTTTTATTATTATGGTACACAATAATTCCATTCAAGTCTATGTGACAAATGAGTAATCTAAAAAGTAATCAAAAAGTAGTTAGACTACATTGCCTAATATACAGTGGGTACGGAAAGTATTCAGACCCCCTTAAAT
>NW_015642042.1:0-2183 GCF_001515625.1 Sinocyclocheilus rhinocerous | reverse complement strand
ATCCGTAATTGTAATTGCGATTAGAAATTCGATTAATTGTGCAGCTCTAGTCACATTTCAAATTTAAAATGTAAAGACCTATTAGTTAATGCCTGTTAACTTTGAGACCATTTGCAAGCTAGTGTTCTCCTAAAAGTTTACAAATGCAGCAAATGATAGCAAATATACTTTTTTTCTTTTTCTGGAAATTGAACCACGTTTACATTTATTCATTTAGCAAACGCTTTTATCCAAAGTGACTTAGAAATGAGGAATGCAACAAGTGATTCATCCTAAAGTGATCGTTTAGAATAGTACAAGCTGGAACAGGGAGGGACTAAGGGAAAGTAAACGCATAGATATTTATTTTTATGTATTTATTTATTTAGATGCAGTTAAGTGCTCACAGAAGAGATGAACCAAAAATATCGATCTTGTAAATGCCTCTTGGACTCTCATTCTGACGGCACCCATTCACTGCAGAGGATCCATTGATGAGCAAGTGATGCAATGCTACATTTCTTCAAATCTGACAAAGAAACAAACTCATCAACATCTTGGATGGCCTGAGGGCCGTGAGATCAAATTAATTAATGTTTGGGTGAACTATTCCTTAAAGTCAGATAACTTATTAAAATAATAGCACATCTCTCCTCAACAAGCTGCTTGATTCAATATATCATTCATGTTTGTGCAAGATGAGTAACATGCCAAAATTTAATAGGGTTAGAGGTTGTTCAAATCCCTAACACTTATAAGCAGTGCTAACAGTGATGCTTCCCATAATAAATGTTACTGCTGGATCTTATAGGGAAATAATAGAACAAACGCAGTTCCCACGTAACCTGTTTTAATTATATTTAGCACATTTATTTCCTCATTCTCAGCCTTCAGAGTTTTTCATGGGTTTTTAGTGCTTGGGGGAGGTGTTGAGTTGCTGTGATATTGCTTTTCCCTGCTTTCACCGTTGTTGAAGTGCCTGACAGGAGAAAACATCACACCCTGACCTCAGTGGAACGTGTTTTGAAAGCCTTGGGCCACACATGCTGTCCTTTGCAGACGCTGTTATAATGTTTGAAACAATAGCCCCATTTAGCAGACATGTATTTTCTGTCTTGGCTGGTGTTTTATTTGTTCATCTTCTAGAAGGACCAGTAGTGTCTCTCATCACAATAGATTGTTGACCCTCAAGGGCAGTTAGAAAATAAGAGAGATGTAGATGGGAATTGATGTCAGCGTCACCGATCAATAGGGCTGTTTGGCAGTCTTCATCTGCCCATCAGAACAGGCTTTGCCTTTGATAAACGTACTCTTTGTATTCATGTTCGTTTCATATGGTTTTTATACGATTTTCAAGAACTGTTCCAATTGAATGACAACCGCCAAGTAAAAAGTACTGTAATAACATTTTCTTATACTTTTTACGTTTAAATCATTCTCCAAAAAAATAATTATTTTATTATTTTTATTTTCAAATATTGTGAATTAATGTATAAGTATCAAATAGTTATGTACTCATTTTCAGGCCATCCAAGATTAGTTTGTTTCTTCATCATATTTTGAGAAATATTTTGCTCAGCAATGGATGCTCTGCAGTGAATGGGTGCCGTCAGAATGAGAGTCCAAATAGCTGATAAAAACAACACAATAATCCACTCCACTCCAGTCCATGAATGAATGTCTTATGAAGTGAAAAGCTGCTTGCAAGAAACAATCCATTTACCATTACATTGTCACTTCTGGCCAAAATAAGAGCCTATAATCTATGACAACACTTCCATCACCTGTGGATTTAAATCGAATGACAGATTTGTTTAGAACTGTTTCCACTTGTAAACGGAGCTGGATCTGTGCATGTTTTTCTCTCCTGATTCAGATAAGATGACATTTCACCAGAGAAAGCATTATGGATAGAGGACTTGTATTTTTAACATCTTGAAGGATTTGTCTCTAACAAACACACAGCTTTTGTCTTCTCCAGATGTTAACTGATGGACTGGAGTGGTGTGGATTATTGTGATGTTTTTATCAGCTGTTTGGACTCTCATTCTGACGGCACCCATTCACATTCAGGTCACACTCATACGCACCTAGTATATGTGAAATGGGTCTTAAAAACCCCCTCATTGTTTTTAATTTATTTATTTATTGTTTTTTAATGGGTGTTAAAGGTGCATTCATTTTGTTTGCTGGGTAACAGGGAT
>NW_015642041.1:0-477 GCF_001515625.1 Sinocyclocheilus rhinocerous | reverse complement strand
TAAAAATCTCTATAGTTGTCATATGATGGACTGACATGAAGGTGAATAAATAATGACAAAATATTCATATTTTGCCTGAACTATCACTTTAAAACATTAAAAAACATTTTTATATTTTCAGATTTAATTTGAGTTTAAGTTTTAGGAATTTTGTTGTCATTTTTATTACTTGTTAAAATCTATCTATCTATCTATCTATCTATCTATCTATCTATCAAAACTGATTTTTAATAATTTTAGCTTTTAAGTTTTAGTTAACAATAAAAACACTGGTCTCAAAATGTAATTTAATTTTATTTAAATAAAAAGGGTTTTATGAGGAAGTTTAGTAAGTAAATAATAAGAGATTCTTCATTTTCTTGGCTGAGCTATCACTTTAAATCACATTTAATTAAAAAAAATATTTGTTTGTTTAACTTTTATGTGCTTTCATCATTTTTATATTTATATTATTTGTATACTTTTAGTATTTCTATA
>NW_015642040.1:0-649 GCF_001515625.1 Sinocyclocheilus rhinocerous | reverse complement strand
AAATAAAATCCAGGCCTGGTCCTCTCTCGTCTTTCACTGTCGTAAGTCCTCCATTTATACTTCCGGAGCTCCTCCGTGGGACTCGAGACCGGTGAGTGGTGCAGGTGTCGCTCATCATCAATTACTCAACTGGCCTCACTCCGTTCCCACTGCTCTCGGCCCCACCCCCACTCGTCACAGAGGACAATCCAGAAGTTCATCCCACTTTTATAGTGTGGGAAGCTCCGCCTCCGGGGTCATGGGCATGACTTTGTTTACATAAGGTCTCGAGAGAAGGCAGAACGAAGTTTATTATTCTATTTAGACCATTAGTGACGGTCATCCTTTGGTCTCACAGATCCATAGTTATATTCATAACTTACGTTCTTCAGCTTAAACTTATTTCACTCAGTTGCCAAGGTAACATTTCTCATTTTTGTGTACAATTCATCAGCTTAAGTTTAATTTAACACTGATTTTTATTTTATTTTATTTTATTTTATTTATATAATAATATTATATAATATTATATAATAATATTATATTTATATAATCATTAATAATATGTATTATTAATATACATTATATATTTTATATTATTATATTATAAATAATTTTAAAATAACAACATACCGTATTGTCCCGAATATAAGACGATGTTTTTTTCTTG
>NW_015642039.1:0-3930 GCF_001515625.1 Sinocyclocheilus rhinocerous | reverse complement strand
AGAAGCATTTAATCTGCGTTATATGTTCTGTAAAAAAAAAAAATTCATATCAGCGACATGCTCATATCGGCTGATAATATCGGCTAAACAATATATCGGTCGGGCTCTATTTTATGAAATGAAATAATGTTTCATTTCTTGCACAGAATGATGGCTTCGCTTTATAAGACCTCAGTTTATCATCAGGAGCAACAAGTATTGATAATACAAGGCGCTCACAATAGCTCTGCACAGGTGCTTTGGCGCTGAAACCCACCTGGCCTGCATCCATCCTTTAGGCCAGAGCGGTTTGACCTCCGCCTCCATGAAGACTTTCAGGTAATCTTCAGGTGAGAGTGAACTCTGACCCTCCAGCTCGTAACAGCCCAGCTTGACCCGCACCAGATTACACAGCAGAGACCTGAGCAAACACACACACACCTTACATTGGCTTTACTCAACCACTACATGACTAAAATAAGACACAGCAAGCTTTAAAATCAGCTAAAACTAATAAAAAATTAAGATGACATTAAATTTCTTACAATAATTACCTCAAGCAAGTCTTGGCCATATGAGGGAAATTTAAGTGTGATTTCTAGATTTCTAGAATAAAATCCTAAAAGGTTTTGGAAATTGTAATAAAAAAAATTTTCATGTTATATTGAGCTGTAAAATATTTTAGCAGGTATAAAAAAAGCCCTTATTATATGATCATGAGCAACTGAAAAAGTCAGTTCATAGAGGCTGTGCAGAGGGCAGGGCAGATTTGAGATTATGGACACCCCAGGAGTGTCCACAGACAGCTTCAGTTGACACTAGCAGTAGCTTGAGTTGGGATAATTTTAATAATTATAATTTCTAGAATGGTTTTATGTTTTTTAGTCTATAAACACATTTATTTAGTATACATCGAAATGCACAAAACTGCTTATAACAAGAAGAGTCTGTAATTTTTGGCCTTGATTTAATTTCTCCCTTACAAGCATTCAATAGGCCTACATGTCTACATTAATAATAGAATAAAATTCGATATGAATATCCTACATTTCTGCCACAATAGCACAGTTAAAGTTAGTGTTTCTAAAGTAAATCCTTTGTAAATGTCGGTGATTTGTGGTTTGTAAAGTATTCTAACTGGACTGCTACACACGAGTAGCATTCTCAGATAATGAAAATGTGTGGTTTTTTAAGTTTTAGTTTTACATTTAGTCATTTTATCCAAAGCGACAATTAGGGAATACATAAAGCAATTCTTCTTAAAGAGGCAAACAGACACAGGAAGTGCTTGGAATACCAAGTTTCAGGCATTGTTCAAATAAGTACAAGCTAGAAAGAGAAGGAATAAATAAAGAGAAAGAAATTTTTTTTTTTTAGGATGAAGTGAAGTAGCGTCGAAAGAGATGAGTTTTCAGCGGTCGCTTGAAATTTTTTTCGTTAGTTTAGTTCGTTAGTTAAGTTTTAGTTAAGGACAATAACCCTGGTATGAAACCTGAAGAATATTCAAATCTTGAAACTTCTGGAATTATGGAATTAATTTGATCTAATCACATTAATACATTTTCCAAGCCTTGTTTCTGTAAATCAAAAAGTTGGAAAATAAGCAGCTTTGTGTTTGAATATTGTCTTATTCACAGCGTCACACATTGTTTTGTCTGGAGTTGTTCCCCAATGACAATCTCTGACTGTTCCTGATCTGTGTGTGATCTCCCGAGTTTCACCTGAGTTTGTCGTCCCACACAAATTTCTTCCTGGGTCCCATGACTCTTTTTCCTGGCTTCTCATCATCGTCGTCCTCTGAGCCGTTTCTGTCGCCGTCCTCCATCTGCTGCCTGCGAAACAAGCAACAAAACAAGCCAAAGATCAAAATATTTCTTCATTTAATTCATTTTTTGTCATTGAAGAACCAGGATTTGCAGAGTCTTGGAAAACTTGGATTTATGAGGAAATCAAAAATATGATATCTAGGCCTGGAAAATTCATGCAAATTCATTAAACCTTTAAACTGAATTGTAATTTTTATAATAATTTTAATTTCTATATTTTATAAATGTTTGTTAGAATAATTTTTTCTAATTATGCCAAGCTCTAAAATATTTTATTGGCAGAAACCGTGAATAAAAAATATCTATATTCAGTAAACAAACAAACAAATAAATGAATGAATACAAATTCTTCTCTTCATTTCTCCTCTTTGCTATCTTGCTTCCTAATCTAGTTGTCTAATAAACCTGGCATTGTATATTATGAATATTGTCTGTTCTTTGACTAATTGCTTTTGTTTCTCTTTTGTACGTCTCTTTGGATAAAAGCGTCTGCTAAATGCATAAATATATCATGTAAATCACAAACTGGAAAAGTCATTCAAAAATATGATTTCTAGACCTAGAAATCTTGCAAACTTATAAAACCTTAAAACCAAATGGGCATGTTTATAATTCACTAACTTAAATTTTTATATTTCTTAAATTTTTTTTATTTTTTATAATGCATTTTTCTAGTTATGCTAAGCTCTACAATATTTTATCGGTAGAAATTGTAAATAACAATTAAATATATATATATATAAATAAATAAAAATAAATAAATATCTAAATTAAGCATATTAAAAGACTTAAAAAATTTAAGAAAAAAGTTGGGAGGAAAAAAAATCTGAATTACAAATAACGAATATTTTGGTAACATTTTACAATAAGGTTCATTAGTTACAGTAACTACGTTAGTTAACATGAACCAAGCATGAACAATACATCTACAGCATTTATTAATCGTAGTTAGTGTTAATTTCAACATTTACTAATGCATTATTAAAATCAAATGTTAACATTAGTCAATGCACAGTGAATTAACATGAACTAACAAAGAGCTGCTGTATTTTCATGAACTCACATTAACGAAGATTAATAAATACTGTAATAAATATATTGTTCATTGTTCATTCATGTTAGTTAATGCATTAACTAACATTAACTAATGGAACCTTATTGTAAAGTGTTACCAATATTGTTATTTCTTTGACTAATCACTTTTGTTCCTCTTTTGTAAGTCACTTCGGCTAAAAGCATCTGCTAAACACATGAATATAAAAATGTAAATATAAAATCACTAACAACCAGAAAAGTCATGTAAACTCACTGGTCAAAAAGAGCAGGATGACTAACAAACGTCTGCAATCCTGAAATGTAGATCTGAATCATAACTAGGTTAGCCTAGGTTCTTACTTGGCGACTTTGGCCATGCAGTCCATGTTGTATCGTGCGATCTGCTCCGGCATGACGCTGCACACGGCCAGCTTGAGCTTGTGCAGCGGCGTGCGCAGCCGGTCGTCCTGGATGTTCAGACTGAGCTTCTTCAGCCGCTTCAGCAGAGCCTCTTTATTGCACGGCACAAAGGCCTCCAGATGAGAGTAGACGGCGGCGCGCACCTACACAGGCTTCTCCTGCACCTGCAGCTCGATGCTACAGACACAGACAGAACCAGTGAGACCATAAACGCCACAGAGAGACTCTGGACACGGAAGAAATGGACAAATGAACTCACTCCAGCAGGATGTTGTTCATGTCCAGTGTGAAAAACTTCTTCCTGCCCTCCATATCGAACTGACGAGACGCCTGGGAGAAAAACAAGCATTTAACACCATGCCGGCTGTCATGGCTATTTTCATGGCAACAAACAGGTTAAAAATGCAGCAAAATATCCAAAGGAAAAACAAAACGCACAATTTGTCTGTCTGCTGGGATTACCCACTGTATAGATTTGCAGTAATAATGCAGCATGATCTGATCTACTGACACTATTTTACCCTGTTTTCCATCTTTCTAACCTCTCGCTGTTCTCACTGTTTTCTGTCTACTTTCTCTCTGTCATGATGGTCTGTTCCTCCTACACCTCTATCTACCTCGTCTCCTGCTCGCTCTCCTTCACAATCTGCCTGGAAAGAAAAGACCACAC
>NW_015642038.1:1315-1671 GCF_001515625.1 Sinocyclocheilus rhinocerous | reverse complement strand
TGTATATTATTTATTTACTTATTTTAATCTGTTTTTATGTATTTTAGTCTAATTTGTATTTAATTCCATTCTTTGTTTATTTGAACCTTTTTTTAGTATTTATTTTTAATGTACCTTTATTTTGTGTTATTTTATGTTTACTTATTTTATCAAATAATTTAATCAAATTCTTTTTATTATTTTAATCTCAATTATTTTAAATATTTAATTATTTCTTAATTAAAGAATTCTTCTTTTTATAACATCTATCGCTTTACAAAGTTAGAAAAACAACAACAAACATAAAAGACAAATAAGAAACATCTATATAACACAGTACACACTCTAAAAAATGCTGGGTTAAATGCAATACAGCG
>NW_015642038.1:481-1141 GCF_001515625.1 Sinocyclocheilus rhinocerous | reverse complement strand
ATATATATAGTATATATTTACTGATTTATTTACTAATTTCTACTGTTTTAATTCCTGTTTGCATTTTTATTCTTTTTATTATTTCTTTTATTATATTTTTATTTAAATGTATTATTTTGCATTTATGTATATTATTTATTTACTTATTTTAATCTGTTTTTATGTATTTTAGTCTAATTTGTATTTAATTCCATTCTTTGTTTATTTGAACCTTTTTTTAGTATTTATTTTTAATGTACCTTTATTTTGTGTTATTTTATGTTTACTTATTTTATCAAATAATTTAATCAAATTCTTTTTATTATTTTAATCTCAATTATTTTAAATATTTAATTATTTCTTAATTAAAGAATTCTTCTTTTTATAACATCTATCGCTTTACAAAGTTAGAAAAACAACATTTTTATTTCGCTTATTTTAATCGTTTTATTTATTTATTTCTATTTTTAGTGTTATTTTCATTTATTTATTTTTACATTTTTATATATTAACGTGCATTTATTTGTTTAAATCTATTTTTATTTTATTTTTTTTCAATTTGTTAATTTATATTCTGCATTAATTTAGTATTTTAAATTCATTTGTTTACTTATTTTAATAATTGTTTATTTATATATATATATATATATATATATATATATATATCTAACATTATTTATT
>NW_015642038.1:0-465 GCF_001515625.1 Sinocyclocheilus rhinocerous | reverse complement strand
ATATATATATATAGTATATATTTACTGATTTATTTACTAATTTCTACTGTTTTAATTTCTGTTTGCATTTTTATGTTTTTATTTAAATGTATTATTAAATTGCATTTATTTATTTACTTATTTTAATCTATTTTTATGTATTTTAGTCTAATTTGTATTTATTTAAATCCATTTTTTTTTTATATTTATTTTTAATGTACTTTTATTTTGTGTTATTTTATATTTACTTATTTTAATGAATTTCTTCATTTTAATCATTTTTTTTATTTATTTTAAATCTCATTTATTTATTTATAAAGAATTCTTCTTTTTATAACATCTATCGCTTTACAAAGTTAGAAAAACAACAACAAACATAAAAGACAAATAAGAAACATCTATATAACACAGTACACACTCTAAAAAATGCTGGGTTAAATGCAATCCAGCGCTGGGTAAAATATGGACAAACCCAGCGATTGGGTT
>NW_015642037.1:0-555 GCF_001515625.1 Sinocyclocheilus rhinocerous | reverse complement strand
CTCCAGCGTCGAAACAATGGCAGACTGATGACAGCTCACTCAGGGTGGGCCTAAAGAGTGTCAATCGTGTCAATCAACAATCGTGGGAGGGGCCTGGGTCTGTGTCATGTCACACAGCCAAGCATCTGAGAATGGCTTGATATGAGAAAGGGGAAATGATTTAACGTGATTAAAAAAAAAAAACACTGGGTTGATCGTTATCATTATAGGGTGGTCGTGTACACGCGCTGCAAACACACATTTCAGTTCAAACAACTTGTAAAAGTGCATGTCGCATCCTTTAACAGAACTAATGAAAATCCTAAATAACAGTTCAATACACAACAGTGCAATACTAATAAAGCAAATTGACTGTATTTACATTTCTTGAGTAGTTATGTATTTGAATGAATCAGTTAAGTGAATGATCAAATGGCTCACTCACTAGGACCTCATTTGTCTCATGAATGAATACATACATTTGAATGATGAATCACTCATAAATACAATCATTTGATGGCACCTGCTGGCATAATGATGTAACCTGCAAAAAAAAAAAAAAAAAAAATTCCACCA
>NW_015642036.1:0-548 GCF_001515625.1 Sinocyclocheilus rhinocerous | reverse complement strand
CATCTGCGCCGCCGCGCGCTCAATCCACTCAGCGTGCTTTGTTAAATCAGCTCGCCGCGCGCTCAATCCACTCAGCGTGATTTGCTTACCAGCTGGCGCAAATCAGCTATACAGGCATTAATACTGAATGTTTTATATTCATTGCATACATATACTTCGTAGTAGACATCCTTAACTCCTTTCTGCTGTCTGTTGTTCTGTTGTTGGTGTTTCTTTGTCTGAATATGGCGCTTATCACATGCTGTGTGGTATCGGCGTTTGGTATCGGGGCATTTTTACGAGTACGAGTACAGGAGCTCAGTATCGGGCCCGATACCGATACTGCATCCCTAGTTTGTAGTTCTAATTGAATCCTCATCCACCGCACAATGTGTTGTGGGCAATATTAGCCGTTAAAAGCTGATTTATACTTCTGCATCGAAACCACGCTGTAGCTTGCGTCGTAGGTTGTGCGTAGCACGTGTAGCCTACGGCACAACCTGACGGGCACCTCTCCAGAAATGTAACAGCACGTCAATTCTACGCGGACCGCAAGCGCTGTGATTGGT
>NW_015642035.1:0-2608 GCF_001515625.1 Sinocyclocheilus rhinocerous | reverse complement strand
AAGAGCTTGTAACACTCCAAAGAGAAAGGAAAAATTTATATCGCACCCTTTAAGATGGAAAAATGCGGATTTACAAATGCTTGAAACGTGTGGCAGAGGGACCTTTATTTAATAAATTTAATTTAGGCAACACAGGTTAGCTCACAATGAATTGGCATGAGACATAGATACACAAAAGATACATTTTATTACAATAAAAAAAAGATTTTACAAAAGCAGAGAGAGGAAGAGGAAGCAATCGCTGAGCACAACAGTTACATATATAACAAACTCAATTAAACAAAAATGCAACATTGGGCGACCCGAGTCATCAAGGACATCCAAGGGTCAAGGTACAGGAACTGAGGCTTGACAGCAGGACATAAGGGCACAATCGGCCTACACAGCAAAACACCCTTCAGTTATAACTGTGACACACACACACACATGACCACTCCAGCCAGCACTTGAGAAAGAAACACCAACACCAGGAATCCACCCCTGCCTTAGGCACAGATGCATTACAATAAGAAGAGTCACCCCACCCACACAATTGACCCACAAATGAGCAGCTTACAAATATTTAAATCCACCAAAATAACTAATACAAAACAAAAGACAATAATAACATTAATAATAGCGACAACCAGAAATTGTTATTGCTATTACTACAACACAAAATAAAACTCAGCCAAGGAGCACAAACATCAGACTCGCAACACAAACGTTCAATATAGCAATAAAACAAAGAAAAAACAACACTTACACAAACTATGATAATCACAGTACAACAAACAAATAAATTATGACAATAGAACTAAATTCACATTCAGCACACTCACAACGATCAAACACACGTTTCACAATAAAGGCGCCCAATCAAAATACATAAATCAAAGACAGAAGAAAAGAGAAGATGTTTGTAAATCAAGAAGCACACATACACACAAACACACACCAAGGCTTCAACCAACACAACGGAAATGGAATTATGAAACAAATTTAACCAAAACAAAGCAACAGCATCTCCAGATGATAGTTCCCACGTAGCCCCAACAACAGGGAAGCTAATCGCAAGTAGCGACGCCACTGATCTGTCTGCAATAAAATTACAATTTCGACAGATCAGACAAACCCTCTGCGAATGCCAAATAGTGATAAAAATCCGAATATCAACCCATGATACATTTAAGTTCTGAAATCCAATCAGTCAGGCGGACAAACAATGTGCTGGGAAGCTGAGAGCTGGTTCAGTCTATCTGGCAACAATGGGTTCGACGGAGGGACAAAACGCGTCCGTAATGTCAGGTGAACACCCGCACCCGTCGTGCCGAATCAGTCTCACTCAAACCTCGAACTATAAATGAATACAACACAAAAAAAGAACACCGCTACGATACGAGCAAATTCTTAAACAAAGGACACATCGTAACCGACTCCCTTACCTGCAGAGGGGCAACCTCAGCCAAATGCCAGCCACGGGGTTTCCTTCAACATGCCATTCTATAAGAAAGTATGCTAATATGAGCTTCAGTGTGCAACTAACAATCCAGCCAACATCATCCAACATACCTGGAGGACGACTAAATGTGACGCAGAAAGCAAGGAGTGCCTGACTCGTGATGCCATAGTACCTCACCCACTAACTTACATATTCTCTCACTGCCCGATGATAGGACAATCAATGAGCAACCAGCCAAACAAATGTAAGCAGGAAGAGGTTCACTAGTCCTTCCACACATGGTTTTCAAAGGAAAGATTGCTATCAAATAGCACAGCCAGGTTCCTAACTGATGACGAATAATTAACAGAGCAGCCATCAAGTGTTAGACAGTGTTTTAAGTTATTACATGCGGAAGTTTTTGGTCCAATAATTAAAGCAAAGAGATTTCTAAAATTTGTAGAATCAACTGGAATCCAGGCACCCAAAGATGATAGTATTAGTTAGCCAACACAAACCAGCTTTCCTTTAAAGTTTTCCTAAACATTTAGAAAAACCTAAAACGTGTGCCAGACTGTTATTTATTGATTTCTCTTCTGCTTTTAACACCATTAAACCACATTTGTTAATAGAGAAATTAATATCTCAGTTTAATATTGATTTAAACGTTGCTGGATGGATCTTAGATCTTAGATCTCAGAAAGGTCACAGTGTGTTAAAGTCAATGAGTTATATTCTGAACTAGTGTTGTCAAAAGCACCGACTGTGATTCCATTCGGTAATTACATTTTAAAAACGTCCATTTCCCGCTAACATTTGAGCGCTGTTGAGCAGATTCTTAAACAGCACTGATTGGTCATTGTGTTCACGCGCTCAACAGATATGACTGTGATTGGCAACAATGATCATCGCTTCACGCTCTTCACCGAGCGCTCACACAGAAACACACGGGAGTGTTTGAAAGCCACGTCCATCAGCGAATCAGTCTATGTGCAGATATAATGAGGATCCGCTGATGGTGACAGATATTATAATAATAAAACTACTTTTCGCCCATTGCTCTTTATTGACGTGTGTAGGTCCCTCCAAGCTCATTGTTCATCTGCCTCCACTTTTGAGTAGAGACCGACCGATACGGGTTTTTGGTAGGGCTGGACAATAATTCAATATCAATATGTATCACGATAT
>NW_015642034.1:0-745 GCF_001515625.1 Sinocyclocheilus rhinocerous | reverse complement strand
GAGTCTGGGAAACGACTGGGAAAATCAGGTTGTGTTGATCCGTCGACGCAGGTGAACCGTGCCTCTGTCGAGCAGAATTTCAAGGGTACTTGAGCATGAATTCACAACGTGCTGAATAATTAAAACAATTCTCTTATGACGCAAAGCAGAAGATTTTTATCAGCCAGGAGGGTCTTCGGAGACTAGACAAAATCCACTTTGATACAAGAAAGGCTTTCATGTGTTTATTGGTGTTTGTTAGGGAAAGCATCACTGTTATTCCTCTCAGTTAGGGGTTGCCTGGCAGATGATAAAACAGTTTGTGTTTTTGTGTTTCCATTAATACTTCAATAAAGCTAATTAGTCTTTGTTTTTGTGTTTCCATTAATACTTCAATAAAGCTAACAGCTTAGTCTTTGTTTGTTTGGTTTTTTTTATTGTTTTTTTTTTTGTATTGTTTTGTGTTTTCTTGTCTTGTCTTGTTTTTTTGTTTGTTTTTTTTGTTTTTTTTCTTGTCTTTTCTTGTTTTTTTTTTTGTTTGTTTTGTTTTGTCTTGTTTTTTAGTTTAGATTTGTTTTGTCTTTCTTGTCTTGTTTTTTGTTTTGTTTTGTCTCGTCGTCTTATTTTTAGTTTAGTTTAGTCTTGTCTTGTCTTATCTTGTCTTGTTTTGTCGTTTTGTTTTGTATTGTCTTGCTTTGTTTTGTTTTGTCTTTTCTTTTTTTTTGTCTTGTTTTGTTTTGTCTTGTCTTGTTTTTAATTTAGTTTA
>NW_015642033.1:453-565 GCF_001515625.1 Sinocyclocheilus rhinocerous | reverse complement strand
ATACTGTGAAATGCATGAAGTGTTTTATGTCTGTTTATTTTAGGCCAGTCGTCTTGGTTTGAGAAGGCTAAATTGATCAAACATAATGCTCAACTCACTGTCTGCCGCTGCC
>NW_015642033.1:0-344 GCF_001515625.1 Sinocyclocheilus rhinocerous | reverse complement strand
ATATTTCTAAATTAACTTAATAAAGAAACAAAAAGAAATATGACCACTTTGCCATTAAAAACCAAAACTGAACTATTTTAATAGCTGTGTAATGGGGAAGAGAGAGAGAAAAAAAGACAGGGGATCCAGTCGGACTCGGGCCGAGAATTCTCATAAGCTGTTGGATAAGGGCCGGGCCCATCCAGGGCTCTATCCGTTCCCTCGTTTCAATTAAAAGTTCCCCCCAACTCGGCGGGCCCACAAACTGCCCGGGCCCATATGCACCTGCATACCCTGCAGACGCTATGCCACTGAAACGAGTACAAAGACATTTTTTACCGCTCATATCTTTTGGACTGAAATAG
>NW_015642032.1:0-2289 GCF_001515625.1 Sinocyclocheilus rhinocerous | reverse complement strand
TTCAGTCCGGTCCCTCAGAAGCTGCACCACGTTCTTGTCCACACCACGCCTGTAAAGTGTGATAATTAATATGCCAACTAATTCAAGGCATGTTAGGTTTACACCAATGTTTAGTGTACTCACTTGTCTGTCAGAATAGCAGGGAACATGGCTTGGTGAGCCTCACTAAGTTGACACAGAATGGTGGAATCCCACGCCAACCACCTGCCCACCTTGCCACTGCCACCACCCCTGGCTGCTTTTGTACACGGGCCGCAGCACAGGACCTCTGTTATTATACAGTACCAGCTGGATAACAAATGTGAGTGACGAACCTGCAATATATAAAAAATTTTTTTCGTAAAACCCGCAGTGCATTGTTTTATTTGATCTGTAGGTGTATTTACATAATAACAAATCATTTAATTGTTGTATACCAACTGTAATATTAACTAATCTAATAAATAATATGTAATACCTTGGTGTGGTAGCCTGATTTGTAGAGGTACACATTCTTTCCTTGACCCACACATTCTTCTCCTCGAGGACACTTCAGTGAGAATTTCCAAACTCCAACGGGCCGCCACACAAAGATGCGACCCCGAAAGAAGAGATGTGGAGTTGGCACAGTACCACTGATGTAGCCTGGAGGTTCTGGAGGGTAAAACCACATGCGGTCTGATTTTATTACACGCCGCCTCTTCAATACCGCAGCATTGTCGCGATACACCTGAATAGGGCCAAAGAGTCCTCGCTCTGTGTCGTCCTTCACCCAGGAGAGGTCAGCTGGTGGAATGCCGTTGGGATTTTCCCACAGTCGCACCCAGCCCTCCAGCTCGACCTGAAACATGTCAAAACAGAAAACATAATTACATAACAATACATGTGTAATATCACTCCAACTTTTAGCATTTATGTTTAATACATTTGTGTATGTAAATATTACTCACTGGGGAGTCACTCTGTGATGGTTCTACTGGGAAAACACGAGTAAAGGCTGTGGATGAGGACTTCTTTGATGAAGGTGTGGATGAGGACTTCTTTGAAGGTGTGGATGAGGACTTCTTTGATGAAGGTGTGGATGAGGACTTCTTTGAAGGTGTGGATGAGGACTTCTTTGAAGGTGTGGATGAGGACTTCTTTGAAGGTGTGGATGAGGACTTCTTTGAAGGTGTGGATGAGGACTTCTTTGAAGGTGTGGATGAGGACTTCTTTGAAGGTGTGGATGAGGACTTCTTTGAAGGTGTGGATGAGGACTTCTTTGAAGGTGTGGATGAGGACTTCTTTGAAGGTGTGGATGAGGACTTCTTTGAAGGTGTGGATGAGGACTTCTTTGAAGGTGTGGATGAGGACTTCTTTGAAGGTGTGGATGTGGCTGCGGATGACGCTGTGGCTGCCGCTGGGGCTGCTGATGATGCTGTGGACGAGGAGGATTGTGTGTATGTAGTTGTGAATGAGGATGATGCTGTGGAAGCCGTGGACTCCGATTCGATCACCTCCAATAAGTTACAAAGACAAAAAAAATAATAGACTACACAGCGATAACAACCATATACTTCTATAAATATTCAGAGAGATTATTTGCTATCAGCATCTTTTTTAAATTATGACTTCTGTAAAAAACTTTATATAGAATACGCTTACTACTTCATGTAGCCCACATCATTTGACACAAGCCAGGGAAATGGGGCATTGAGATATTGGCCCAAGGGTAGCACCAGCTTCCCCAGACACTGCTGTCGTGATGGTACTGCAATGCCTTCAGCACGAAGGGCCCTTTGGGCATGGGGTAGGGCAGTGGACTCATTGAGCAGCTGATCAGGGGGTAGAGGAAAATTCATTCTTCTGTCTCTGTAGGCACGGGCCTCATTTGTCGCCACCAATAAAGCCTGCTGACGACCCGGTGGAGCATTGGGGTTTTGGAGACGGATAACTGGCTTCGCCATATCAAGGTACACTGAAAAAAAAAAAAACAACAACATTGAAGGTGACAATATTTTACTCATAGTAATAACAACTCATAACAGTAAGATTTCAATTTTTTTCACCAGCTAATTAGCAATATATTGCCTTTCAAGCCTCATAAATCTCACAAACATAACAATTAATATTCATGTGCAAAGATAAATTACAGGTGGTCATTGAAGGTGACAATATTGTACTCCTAATAATAACTCATTACAGTAAGATTTCTATTTTTTTTCACCAGCTAATTAGCATTATATTGCCTTTCGAGTCTCATAAATCTCACAAACATCACAATTGATATTCATGTGCAAAGATAAATTACAGGTGGTCATTGCAGTTATT
>NW_015642031.1:0-626 GCF_001515625.1 Sinocyclocheilus rhinocerous | reverse complement strand
TATTTTCTTGTAAATTAAAAAGTAATGCGTTACGTTACTAGTTACCGATTCAAATGCGGCCACTTAATTAAAAAAGAAAAAAAAAAAAAAAAAAAACTTTCATTTCTATTCATTTAAATTTAACCATTGCACAAAATGGTAAAATATTGGCAATACAGGAGAACTTAAATGAAACAAAAAATCCTTTTCAATTTTGGAAACTGTTTTGATGCAATACTGCAATACTTTTATAGCATAATATTCTATTAATGAATATTTTTCACAACTTTTCATAGATAATATTAAATGGAAGTGATTTTGCAAGAAAATAACTACAATTTTGAAGTAAGCATTACATTTAATATCCATAAGTGTGTCGACTCCCTTGTGTGTTTGTCAAATCTTGAGCTTGTGTTGGGGTTTAGGATGCTAATGAGCTCTGTTCTCCAGAGTTTCCCACACACACACAACAATAGAAGTGTGTCTGTTCACATGATAATCAGATGGACAAATGCTATTAAAAGCCCAGGGATTTAAACCCTAAGTAGTTTTGATGCACAAGCATTTCCCATGGAATTCAAAATGATTTAGTTCTTCTGTGCAAAAAAAAAAATAATAATAATAATTAAAAAAAATAAATAAAATAT
>NW_015642030.1:0-686 GCF_001515625.1 Sinocyclocheilus rhinocerous | reverse complement strand
GGATTTGCTACAGGAGGCCTTTATTCACCCCCCGGAGCCATGTGATGGATACGCGCGCTTTATTTAACGTGTTTTGGACTGTTGAACAGATGTTTATGTTGCGAGGAAAATTATTAGCAACAGCGATTTTAGGATGGTTTGTGATTTGGTCTTGACTACCCCTAACTTTTCACAGATTTAGAACCTGATTTTATTTTTAAAACACTTTCTTAAATACTCTAAAAGCAAAAATGTAGGATTCTTAAAATTAGGACTGACACACCATTTTTAAGAGTAGGAGTCTTAAAATTAGGACTGACACACCCATTATTTTTAAGAGTTTCTCCTTGATCTGCAAGTTAGGAGCTACTTTTAGCCTTAAGATGTTTTGTGAATATGGTCCCCGATGGATTCTGACTCTCATTGTGAAGTCTTGTTTATGTTTTACACTGCATTTCAGAGCTCTCTCTGGTTTTCATGTCATGGTTTTAATCTTCTGCCTGGTTTCCTGGATTTCTCTGTTTGTCTGTGTTTTAACTGTTGTTCCTATTGTTTGCCCTGCGGTTGACCCTTTGGCTATTACGATTGTGGATTACCCCTTATAAAGCTGAATTTGGATCTTCGACCCAATGTTTAGAGAAGTGATTTGTTACGATTAGCAGAAGAAATAATCAAACATAGATTTAATATAACAACGAATAAATTTG
>NW_015642029.1:0-701 GCF_001515625.1 Sinocyclocheilus rhinocerous | reverse complement strand
ACAGTCCATGTGACATCAGTGGTTCAACCATAATTTTATGAAGCTTTTTTTTAACCATTTCAACACCATTTTTTTCAGCGTGCATTACAAGATACTCCAGTTGTTTTACTATTTTTCGTAATTCTCTTAGAACCCTTTTAAATCCTTTGCCTCGATCAGTTCGTGATCACTCCATCAAATTTCATGAGGCCCTGCACTTTCATTTCTCACTTTCTATAAGTTACATATTACACCACTGATGGTTAAAGCATTTTCATGTATATAAAATAATTTTAAAAAAGCGCCCATGATTGCGACAGCCTTGGTTGATTTATAATAGGCTATATAAATAAACTTACCCTAAAAATTCCGTGACAACTAGTCCCGTTCTCCTCAACATCTTGTTTCAAGGAATAAATCATGATTTAACCCCAAGTTAAACACAGAAGATGAAATGCTCTGTCTGTCCCACAAAAAGCACAGAACATTAACAGCTCTATTAAGCTCAGAGATGATTAGGCCTGTTATGGATCACATGTTTCAGATTGATTACTTCTTTCTCTGCGTCCAGTGTTTTCTTGCACTAAATCCCGATTTGTTCCACTTGAAAGGACTAAAACGAACTTTCAACTCAAATTGTCATTTTTCAATGTACTGTTTAGCTACTGCAGCGAGTGCCGTATCCGTCTTCTCTAGAAGAGCTCTTGATTGTCTCATCCAGT
>NW_015642028.1:0-725 GCF_001515625.1 Sinocyclocheilus rhinocerous | reverse complement strand
ATCTTCTTCCTCTGAGGTTTAATGGTGTTTGGCAAACAAACGTATTTGTTTTAGCGCCACCCGCTGGACTGGATGGGGAAAGCGGCGAGAGGAGGGAAATAATACAGGGAAATTTTATAAGTGCGTCTAAGGTGAGCTGGTTTTCTTTCTTTAAAAAAAGCCGATCTGCACAAATAAATGAAAAGGATTTAAAATTATAGACTCGCAAGGTATTTGATCAACATCAGCAGTCTTTGTGAGTGAGGATTAGAGAAGAAAAACGAGTGAATTATTAGTGAAATATTTCATTGAAAAGAGGAGAAAAACGAGCGAATTATTAGTGAAATATTTCATTGAAAATCACACAACGTTGCAGCATTTAAATATGGAAATTAAGATCAATAAAAACAAGTGATAATAATAAGATGTAGCCTAATTAAAAATAATAAATAATAATAATAACATTAATAATAATACAATTGAACAGGTTTAGCATGAAAAACAACATAATTTTGTTATGTGTCCTTCTAAATATCTGGGACTTAATTAAGACATGACCGACTTTGTTTAGAAGCATATTTTGATATATAATATTTCTGTGTGTATTTGTCCTTTCAAATTTAAAACAAAATAAATAAGTCATGAGAAAATTCAATTCTGAAAAGACTTTATTTAACAGTCATACACAAATACACAGTTGTTTATAATAGAACAAAGGTATTAGCATTTGAACACTTTCTAACATT
>NW_015642027.1:446-700 GCF_001515625.1 Sinocyclocheilus rhinocerous | reverse complement strand
TGCTCCATGGACTGTAAGATCAAGGTGAGATCCTCAGCTCAGACACGCCTCTCATGTCCTCACATAAGTTTGCACTTTCAGAGAGTCGCTCTGAATATCTAGCTGACGTCACACCGCAGGACGCTGTTATATAAAACTGTTTTATATAATTATATAAGACTGTTTTAAACAATGTTTTTCTAATTCTTGAATGATAATACTTATTGCAACAACAATAATAATTGTATTAATCTGTAGAATAGTCTACTCATCTA
>NW_015642027.1:0-302 GCF_001515625.1 Sinocyclocheilus rhinocerous | reverse complement strand
TGAAAATAATAATAATTATTATTAGTAGTATTGTAATGTTATTATTGTTAATAATCTATTGATCTAACAATAAAATATTATACTAAAATTTAATAGTCTATTAGAATAAAATAAAGTAATAATAATAATTATTATTATTGTTCCTATTATAATGATGCAAAAACACAATTATTTAAAACCGTTTTTAGACTCATATTATTAACATAATTAATATTAACGTGATATATTAATATAATAATTGTTATACAAAGATAAGAAAATGTGATCAGTCTGTTACAATAAAACAAATTAATTATTGTTAT
>NW_015642026.1:435-525 GCF_001515625.1 Sinocyclocheilus rhinocerous | reverse complement strand
ACACAAATAAAAGTAGACCCTTTACAGTTCTGAGTGATGTATTACGATTACCTTTATGAGCAATAATTACGGCATATTTTAAGTTGTTTC
>NW_015642026.1:0-418 GCF_001515625.1 Sinocyclocheilus rhinocerous | reverse complement strand
TTACGGCATATTTTAAGTTGTTTCCAATGCAAGTGATCGCGCCGGCTCCTCCATGTCCAAAGCGCGCTTTAGCTCTCCGCACAAACGATTAGATATGCGTCTAATAGCGCACATTTATACAGGTTAAACATTTAAACTAACATTGTGATATGCTTGAACTTTTTTATATCTATAGATTTTTTTTTTAGGCAAGTCGTGATGATTTGAGAAGGCTAAATTGATCAAACATGGGCTATGATCAACTCACTGTCTGCCGCTGGCCGCTTGGTAGTTACTTTAAAAAAGCAAAAACTTACATTTAACAAACAAAAAAATGCTCCAAATGTTTTTCTAAATGAACTTAAAACGAAACAACATATAAATCACTTTGACGTTACATATAAAACTGAACTATTTTAATAGCTGAAACAGTAGTAAG
>NW_015642025.1:852-964 GCF_001515625.1 Sinocyclocheilus rhinocerous | reverse complement strand
CCGTCGATCCACCAGCTCCCCCGGGCTCCCTCGTCCCTCCGGCTCTGCCTTGTTCGGGCGTCGACCCGCCATCGCCTCAGGACTCCGCTCCTCCGGCTGCACCTCGTTGCTC
>NW_015642025.1:0-484 GCF_001515625.1 Sinocyclocheilus rhinocerous | reverse complement strand
CTCCTCCCTCCATCGTCTCCTCCCTGGACTCTGTCTGCCGGCCCCCTCCCGGGTGTCCGTCCTCCTGGAACCTCCTCCTTAGTTTCCACCCATTCCCCCTCCTCTGTTGTTCTACGGTGCGAGGACGCACCTTCCGGGAGGGGGGCGATATGTTTTTCCTTATTTGGTCATGTTCCTGTCCTCGTTTAGTTTGATTATGATTCCTGACACCTGTGTTTAGTAATTATCCCTTGTATTCATGTTACTGTTTGTTCAGTCTTCCTTTGTCGGTTCTACTCGTTGGATGTTGTGTAATTCCCCTGTCTTTCCAAGGATTAAAAACTCTTTATGTACTCCATGTCTCCTTGTTCCGCGCTCCTCCCAGCACAGATCGTGACAAGGACATGCTATCTAAAACTATTTTATCATTGTATTATATATTATATATATATATATATATAAAACTTATATTATATTATAAATTATATATAATTATTTATATATG
>NW_015642024.1:0-575 GCF_001515625.1 Sinocyclocheilus rhinocerous | reverse complement strand
ATGAAATATTAATATTATTTCATATGAATAATATTGTTATTAATACTATCATTATACCTATATATTTTTCTCGTGAATCACAACGCTCTTTACTGAACACTGCCCAAATAAACAGTAGCTATTATTCTACAATAATGCAATGAAATATTAATATTATTTCATATGAATAATATTGTTATTAATAATATAATAATAATATGATTTATTAATATAATGTATTGTTTATTATTATTATTAATAATAATACTCTTGCTAATATTAACAAAAACAACTAAATTATTCAATTATTTATTTAATTCAGTCACTAAAATAGAGCTTAAAATAAATTATAAACATTAGATGAAAATCTAAAAGATTAAGATTAAATGGAAATTTGAAAAGTTGTTTTGGCAACTACCCAAAATAAAATAAATTAACCTTTAGTATTATAATGACTAAAACTAAAACTGAAATAAAATTATTTATAATTATACATATTAAAACTGATGCTAAATATATATAAAATGACAAAAACTCAATCAAAATCATTTAAATGTAAGTCTGATCAAATAAGTAGTCTTAAAAAGTGCTGAAAT
>NW_015642023.1:457-583 GCF_001515625.1 Sinocyclocheilus rhinocerous | reverse complement strand
TTGCATTACACCAAATACACAACATTATGTTCTTTTTAGCAACGTTGTATGACCCCTTTAAACTTTGTAGGCCTATATGGTACTTTACATGATGTGACAGCAGTTTTATTGCATTCATTATTATTG
>NW_015642023.1:0-380 GCF_001515625.1 Sinocyclocheilus rhinocerous | reverse complement strand
TTTTGGTAATCTTTAATCAAAATCTGATCATTTGCTTCTGCTCTGGAATGGCAGTCCTTCTCGGATGACGTCAGTTTGACAGCTTGAGCAGAATATGCTTAACCATGCCCCTCCGACCATTAGTCTGCTGTGAGTGAGAGATGAGAGGAGGAGCACAAAAACAAAACCCCGCCCTCTACTCAATATTCCGTTTCAGTTGGAAATACGCCACCATACTGAAATCCACTCGGCAGCAACTTCCTGTTAACGCGGACTTTAAAGTAAATATGTCAGCAAACTGTGCAAAGGATGTGCATTTAATGCATGGCCAAAGTAAGAACATAGTCTAAGTCAGAGTTCTTCAAATCTTGCCCTGGAGGGCCAATGCGCTGCAGAGTTTA
>NW_015642022.1:0-917 GCF_001515625.1 Sinocyclocheilus rhinocerous | reverse complement strand
TTGCCTATACATGCCTTTTCATGTCTATTTATTTTTTTGAATAACTTAAAGGACATAGAATAAAATATCTTTTTTCGAAAATGTTTTTTTCCCCTCCATTTGTTTCTTATGCTCCAACCAATATATTAGCATAAAAAAACAACACAATTCTGGTTTATTATTTAAATGAGCTCATACACTACCGGTCAAAAGTTTTAGATTTGTAAGATTTTTGAAATAGTCTCTTCTGTTCACCAATGCTGCATTTATTTGATCCAAAATACAGCATAAACAGTAACATTGTGAAACATTTCTGAATTTTTGTGAAATTCAAAGCTGAATTTTCAGCATCATTACTCCAGTCTTCAGTGTCACATGATCCTTCAGAAATCATTCTAATATACTGATTTGCTGCTCAAGAAACATATCTGATTATTATCAATGCTGAAAACAGTTGTGTACATTTTCGTTTTTTTCAGGATTCTTTGATGAACGTTCAAAAGAACAGCATTCATCTCAAAAAGAAATCTGTCCCAGAAGGTCGAAATGACTGTCTTAAAGACTGTGCTCCTCAACTAAAATGAGTTTTTACAAGGTTGCTTCAGTTTTTTTAGACACGCGTTTAGTGTCACTACAGAAATTCTCAATATTCAGTCCTGTGCCGAAAAAGCCAGGGACAAATATCCCAAACTTGCCATGGAGCAAGTTTTGGCCAATCATCTGGTAAATATGCTAGATCTACTACCGGTTCACATATAAGAGAAACAGAGGCACAGATGATTCTGAGCTGACCCTACTTAATACACAAGCAATTATAATAATAATAATAATGTATAATAAGCATATTATTGCTATAGGAAATGCCAGGGGTTTTATCAAGCGGCAACCTCCCGCTCTCTTGTGAAGCCAACACGGAAGTGACTTAAACTGTAATTCGT
>NW_015642021.1:479-583 GCF_001515625.1 Sinocyclocheilus rhinocerous | reverse complement strand
AATGTGTATAAGTAGTATTTATAAAGTTTTAGCTTTTAGTTTTGGTTCCATTGATTGCTTCTGTTGTCCTCATTTGTAAGTCGCTTTGGATAAAAGCGTCTGAT
>NW_015642021.1:0-373 GCF_001515625.1 Sinocyclocheilus rhinocerous | reverse complement strand
TGAAAAAGCATTACAATGTGCATTATGAATACCCTTATAATGTATTATACATTTTAAGGCTTTAAGTAAAGTGGTACCAAATTTTGTCACAAAGATGTTTATTTACTGAGAATTTCTATATAGAAATCAGAGAGGTGAAAAAATACATTTTAAAACATATTAACACATTAACTGCATTAAATTGCTTTAAAAAGATGAGTGATTGCTTGATTAAACAATTCAAATTTCTTTCAATTGTGTTGTCTGTGTAACAGTCTGACAACAGAGCAGGCTATTTGGAGGCTTTTATAAGATGTCTAACTTTTTTGCGGATACCAGGAAAGTTTAAACCATAAACAATAGGGTTTACAAAGGGTGGTATAACAATAAATTC
>NW_015642020.1:0-450 GCF_001515625.1 Sinocyclocheilus rhinocerous | reverse complement strand
GAAATGGATATTATATAATAGATGCTTTTTTGAACATTTAAGCAAAAAAAATATATAAAAAAATTATTTTTTTACACGGCACCCCTGCTCTCGACAGACGGCACCCCGGTTGGGAAACACTGGTCTAGACATCCCCATGTAGTAGAGTTCGCACACTACTACACCTGTGTGCGACTGTAAATGTCTCTTTTTACCGTTCTGTGCTCATCATCCGCTATTTCCACCACTTAATCAAGCCACTCTTCTTTCAGACATGATGACGTTTTATTTTTACATGTCTTTGCGTTTGCGTTGGCTCTCATGTTGAGCTATTTCATCCACAACCATTATTCAATTTCCACAGCGTGTGTGGAATGTGTACTAGTTATGTTAAATGTGTACTAGTATCTATTGAATAAGTACTATTAGCCAATCAGTAAGTACCACTATCTATTGAATAAGCTCTATTTA
>NW_015642019.1:0-1166 GCF_001515625.1 Sinocyclocheilus rhinocerous | reverse complement strand
ATGTGTTTGTGATGATAATTTACCATCTAATAAATATATTTCATTGTCAAAACTATATAAATTTGAGCATTTTAGTTTTAGTTTTTTTTATGTAACGTCTTATTGTTTGACTTTTTGGAAGGATTTTATTGTTTTGCTCTTTTTTGTCATTTGGACTAGTTTGATGACGTTCACAAAAATGACATGTAAAGAACAAGTTTGTTTTGTTTTGTTGTTGTTTTTTCACGAGAGTTGACTTGAATTGACTATAAATCATTTTAATAACATCCTTAGAAATTTATAGAACATAACACGAAAAAAGAGATGGCATACTGTATGAGAACCATGTGATGCATGCTATATTATATTCACATGCCCTTATTCAACCTTTTTCACCTTCTAAATTCACAGCTGTTACCACTTTCTCTGTTTGTGGTTTATAAAAACATGATGTGTTTTGATACTGATTGATTAAAGACTCTTCAAAGTGTTAATTTTGTGTATTTATAGTATTTGTTTTGCTTCTCAGGCATTTTGTATCACTGGGCTACTTCAAGAGCACAGTAATAGAGAACTAAATCCATCAGAGTTACACTGTTAATAATGAGTTCAGTGGATGACTGGGATGTAGTTGACTGAAAACCGTCGGGTATATCTTTCTGCCTGCTCTGTGATCGAGCACCTTTGTAAAGTAAATATTCTGGTTCTGTGTTTGGATATTGTCTGTACCAGTAAAGCCAAATATCATTGCTGTTAGTTTCAAATGTGCAGCTCAATGTCACAGACTCTCCTTCTTCTCTGATTATATTAGTATCTCCTTCACTTGGCCCAATTCTATCAGCAAATCCACCTGAAATGCAATTAATCATAGTTTAAAATACCATGATGTAATACTGTTCAATAAAATTTATATTAGATTAAATTATTAGCTGTATAAAATATAATTAATTGTGATTAAAAGTTTACCTGAAACTGTGATGAGCATTATGAGTATCATCCTCTCCTCCATCTTAACTGAAATCCACTTGAAAGATAAGATTTTTAGTTTCAAGTATTTATTAAATTGATTTATTAGATCATCATTGTTGATTATTGATTGATTAGTTCCAAATTATGCTGAATGTGGCTTTATAAAATGAATTAAAATATGAGAGTAGCTAATGGTTGAATGAAAGCACTGAGAACTG
>NW_015642018.1:1129-1264 GCF_001515625.1 Sinocyclocheilus rhinocerous | reverse complement strand
AGGGTTAAAACAACATTAAAATACAGTCTATTTCTTGAAGATATCTTTTTTTTTTTGCCCCCAAGGCCCCCATAATGAAATATTCCAGGGCCCCCACATGAGACCTTTGACCTCAGAAAAAAAGGACCTCTCCAC
>NW_015642018.1:0-395 GCF_001515625.1 Sinocyclocheilus rhinocerous | reverse complement strand
TTGAGAAAAAGTGCTATATGGCACCTCTTATGGTTCTACATGGCACCATTTGACAAAGGCGCTATATAGCACCTGTAAAAATAGGTGCTAAATAGCACTAAAAGTGGTTCCCCTATGATTACAAGCCAAAGAACCGCTTTTAGTGCTATATAGCACCATTTTTTTTTCGAGTGTAGACGTTCAGTTGTTATGCTTTCAAATTTCTCCTAAATTACTACATTACTTGTGCACTCACAATTCTATAGCCTAATGGTACAATTAACTCAGGGCCATGACATATTTTTTGTGTGACATTCAAATTATTTTTTAGAATAATTGTAAATAAATTAAGCAAAACAAATGTGATTTTTTTCTGGGAACTTTTTAACTGCAGGCAGGCATACATTATGGTACAG
>NW_015642017.1:0-988 GCF_001515625.1 Sinocyclocheilus rhinocerous | reverse complement strand
TGCAGTTTAACAATTATTCATGCTATTTCTACCATTAAGGATTTTTTTTAGCTTATTTTGCTTTATTACATGCCAAAGTTTAATGTAGAGTATGATATAGTATAATATATAATATAATAAAGAAGCATAATATTTAAGAATAAGATATTTTAAAAAAATAAGTAATAGTAGTAGTGATGCTTGAGAAGCACCTCTAAGTGTACTGTAATATTTTTTAATTAGTTGCAGTGTTTTTCCTTGTACTTTGATATATGTATGTATGCACACTGTTAAAAATCACTGTAAAAAAAAAAACGGCCAAATTTTGACAGTAACATGCTGTTTTCCATTAAAACAGTGCATTCTGGGTAATATTTGTCATTTTCGAGAAAGTAGCCTGATGCTGTATATCGTGAATTAACAGCGTTCAAAGTCAACACTCAGACTGTGTTTCAAATCACACCCTACACCCTCATTCACTATTCACTACATGAGTTTACTAATACAGTCCACCTGATAGAGAGAATGAAAACTAATGAGTGAATTCAGACACTGATGAACAGCTGCTGTTAACGAGCAGAATCACTGAAGAAAAGAGCAAGAAATGAAACTACAACTGACTTCAGCCACAGCCTGAGATGAAACCAACTGAAGATTTAAACAATCAACATACAGCTTTACCAGCTTCACTCATTACTAACCAGACTGACTTTATTTCTGTCAGACGTCTACAGAAGATCTTATTGAGAATGAACAGAGGTTTAGATGATGATGCTTTATTGTTTTTCGTTTGACGTTACCATCGGGGAGATCAGTGTTTGCATTAGTTTGGCTCCTGACCCTTGACTTTTAGACATTAGTTTTAGTTCAATTGCTTTGTCTTTATGATACAGTTGTTGTAGCAAAGGTGTTATGGTTTGTCAGATGATGTTGGCTGTTCCTAATAGTCATCATCTACTAGACTGACTTAGAGTCTTGCTGAACTTATTTGTAGTCTGGTTATGTGAGT
>NW_015642016.1:0-848 GCF_001515625.1 Sinocyclocheilus rhinocerous | reverse complement strand
ATTCTTTCCAACAAGATCATTTTCAACTTGAGAAACTAGGCCACCGCTACTTTGAGCCTCCTCCACTGAGAAAAGTAAGCAATTAGTTGGTCAGTAGGATTAGACACTTCATTCACAATATTGATGTTTACTGTGGTTTCTCGTTTGACCGCTGTGTCATCAGAGTCTATGGAGACATTTAGTGTGTCTATAGGCCAATAACTCCTCATGCAACCACAAGAAGGCTGGACCTTCAAGCCACCTGCTGTTCTTCAGAAAGTTTCCAACCTTCATTCCTCTTGAAACATCATCAGCTGGATTGTCCTTAGAACTGACATATCTCCATTGTGAGGGTTCAACTGTTTCTCTAATGGATGCAATCCTGTTTGCTACGAATGTATGTAAATGCTTATTTTCATTGTTGAGGTACTTCAGTAGGAATGTATGGAAATGCTTATCTTCATTGTTGAGGTACTTCAGTACTGCTGTACTGTCAGTCCAGAAGACTGAATCCTGGATATTCTGGATATTCAATTATTTTTTCAGCATTGCGTCCACCTTTATAGAAAGGCAATGTGAATACGGTTCTCATGATTTAACATTCTGATGTATGTTACTGTGCCGTATCCATTTGTACTGGCATCAGCAAAATGGTGTAGTTGAGCGTGCCTAAACACAATATGTAATTTTTTGCCACTAGAGGGCGCATATTCAAAATACATTTATTTTGATCAAAATAAATAGATTTATTAACATAGTAGTATGAAGCAGGGTGAAGCATCGACTAGATAAGCATATCGAAGCAAAACGACGCCGCTGAACGTGCGTGACACATGGCTCGAAAGCAGCGGAGCTTTTATTATGCCACA
>NW_015642015.1:0-598 GCF_001515625.1 Sinocyclocheilus rhinocerous | reverse complement strand
AAGTAAAAGAAAGCAAACTGAATGTCAATACTTTGATCAAAAATAAATACATACATACATACGCGCGCACAAACATAAGCTTTTATAAACATTAAATAAATCAATAACATGTGACACCTACAGTATTTCCGCTCTGAGTATTTCTAACACCCCTGTATATGAACTTTAACCTTTAATGGAAAGTCGGATCAGAGAGCTGTGATTGGTCGGTTCAGTTGAGTGACGCGGACTGCGTCATCACCATTGCCAACGATCCCTCCCATGTTGTTCAGTACCCGGTGAGCGAGCGAGCGGCTGTAGCTAGTGTGACGGACCTGCGCTGAACAAACCACAAACACACCAATGTCAGCTTAAATATGTCAAATCACTGAATCATTTCTGCTGCACGGTAAGACGTTTCCTGCTGTTGCTCAAAAGTAACCGAGCTTAGATCATAGATGATAAAGCGGAGCCCGGCTGTCCATTCAGCCGCATGAGAGCTGTGCTAACTAACGTTAGCCGCTAACTTACATACAGTGCTATTACAGCGAGCAGGCTCCTGGCAGACTGACACTGCATCTAAAAAGCAGCTGCACTCTCTGAGTCGTCGACCCGGACA
>NW_015642014.1:0-614 GCF_001515625.1 Sinocyclocheilus rhinocerous | reverse complement strand
GACTTTTTAATGTTTTTGAAAGAAGTCACTTTTGATCAAAACTGCAGTAAAATAATTACAATTTCAAATAACAGTTTTGTTTTTGATTATATTTTAACATTTAATTTATTCCAATGATGCAAAGCTGAATTTTTGATTCATATGATCCTTCAGAAATCATTCTAATAAGCTAATTTGCTGCTTTGTCAGAAGTTATGATTTTCAGGTTCAAAAGAACAACAATTATTTGGAGAAAAAAAAAATGTTTGTAACTTTTGTCATTAAAGTCTTTTACTGTCACTTTTAATCAATTTAATACACCCTTTCTGTATAAAATCATTAATTTGTTATTAAAACAAAGTCAAAACTTTTGAAAATCAATCATTAATTTGTTATTAAAACAAAGTCAAAACTTTTGAAAGCAGCTGATCCATCTGCTTGGACAGTGTTGCATTTGGAGACGTGATTTAGAAATGGTTCAATCTCACACACACATAAATAGATACAAAGTTCTGTCTGCTTGCTGATGCAGTGTGCTTCAGAAAAACCTCCACCTTCCCCAGCTCCACATATATAGATCCGCTAAGGGGTGCCCATAGGAAAGAAAAATCAAAAGTGAGATCTCTTTAACATCT
>NW_015642013.1:0-1191 GCF_001515625.1 Sinocyclocheilus rhinocerous | reverse complement strand
TTAGCCGGGAAAAAGACAGACGAACTAAAAACTGCAAAAAAAAAAGAAAAAAGTCTGTCACGTCCAACTGCAAAAAAAAAAGAAAAAAGTCAGACGCAGATGTCACGTCCATTGAGAGGAATGAATGAAGGGCAAGTAAATTGTGCATTGGCTGACACACTGCACTGAGCCGTGTGAGCAGCGTGTTATGATACGTGTTAGCGAAATGTTTTTTTTAAAGCTTCACTGCTACACGTGAATCACGCGTGACATCTGGCTCGACACTTCACTGCCACACGTGATTTACGTGACGTCTGCGTGACGTCTACGTCACGTCTACGCCTCGTCTGCGTCTTAAAATGAATGGATTAAATAGCAAAAAAAATTTTACAAATTAAGACGTCAGTGAGACGTTCATTGAGACGAGTGCAAATATCCCCTCAATATTTTTTATTATTATTTTTATTTGTTTTATACTTTTTTTGTTGTTGTTTGTTTCTTTTTTTGGCCGCTGTGCCAAAATTGTGTTTGCATTTAGTACATTCAGTGTCACGTTTTTTGAAACACTGATTGATCGATTTCATGAGACATTCGTTTGTATTAAATTGTTCAGATTTTTTAACATGCATTCAAATATTCATGTTTATTTCTTGCTGCAAATATTAAAGAGGAAAATATCATTGATTCATATGCCACTACTGCCGAATTATCTCAGTACAAATTAAACAGTATAAAAACACTTTTTATTCTATATATTAAACTATAAAACTAAATATTACAACTAAATATTACAACTATTACAACAAATATTGATTATGTTAGTTAAATTAGGCCAAAATATAGCAATGTTTAAAAATGCGTTCTTTTGTGTTGGTCTAGAGACTCCTAGTGGTGAATACATGCTAGAACAACTTATTTTTATGATTTCTTCATAAGTATCTGTGGATATGTGGACAAGAAGCAATGTCATACAGAATTTTTTATATCATTTGTATAAATATTTACTTTTTGGAATAAAAAGCTATACATAAGAAAGGTAAAAAGCACTTAATTGCTAATTAAACATAATTGAGGATAAGTGAAAACAATAATAGAGAATGAATAGGTATAATAAAGCACAAATAAGTGTATGGAATGTGCTGGAAACCCTTGCAGCAAACACAGAACTCATGTTCAGGCAGACGAACAGTAATGTGGCAGACGCAGACGTCA
>NW_015642012.1:0-715 GCF_001515625.1 Sinocyclocheilus rhinocerous | reverse complement strand
TTATGACAGCACTTTTTTTTAAACTAAATTTCAATATCGTGATAACACCATTTGTAACAACAGTACTGATTATCTGCACACTTTGCAATTCTGTTCATTTAAAAGTGAGGGATCACATATAAAAGCTTTTAGTGCTGTCTCTGCCAATTTTTTGATGACACCACAAAGTCACAATGTTTACACTTTTTGGGGAAATCAACCTGCGAATGACTTTCAGTTATATCTTCCTTTTAAAATGGGATACGTTTTTAGCATTGAAGTAATGCACATCACATTCAAGGGAAACTAGGAAGAGGAAAGTTTTTTTTATTTATTTTTTTTATTCATGTTCTCGCTCGGGCTTCATTTCAGACTTGTCTAAAAAATCTCAACTGTATATTCCTATCTAATAGGGTAGTTTTACTTGATTTTTTTCTTGCAGTCAGTGCTGTTTTTCTTTTTTTTTTTTTTTTTTCTTGTAGTCAGTCCTGTCTTGGTAATTAGTGTGACACACTTTGCAGAATAAGAATGCAAGAGGTCTTGACTATTTTTATATCCACCCTTGAGATCGAGATGCTCTGCACTCATTAACAACTTAATTTTCTGTTGCAAATGCAAACAAAAGTGCATCAGAGGCATATCATTATTAACCCTCTGGTTTTGTTTGGTCATTTGCAGGGGTGTGAAGTAACGAATTGCAAATACTCACGTTACAGTAATTAAGTAGTTTTTATCA
>NW_015642011.1:0-716 GCF_001515625.1 Sinocyclocheilus rhinocerous | reverse complement strand
AAAACGCCAGGAAATTTCAGTTTTGACAATATGGGACCTTTAAAAATAATTATTTTAATTAAACATTTTAATTATTTTTTAAATTTCCATCAACATTAATTTAATTTAATTGTATAAAAAAAATTAAAATAATTTAAATGTTTAGTTAAAATAAAAAAAATTAAACATTAAAATAATTTTAAAAATTGTTTTATTAAATAATTGTTTAACATGTTCATTTAACATTCAAATTATGTTTTATTTTATTCTAATGTATTTTTTATTCTAATATTTTTTAATAATAATAATAATTAAAATGTAATAAAATTGTAATTACAATAAATTGAAAATATTACAATTATTATAATTAATATAAGTTTAAAAAATAATTGCATTGGTGAATTAAAATTATTTTATGTAAATCAGATTATATTTTAGTTATTTGTTAACAATGATTAAGAGGATTCTATAAGTAAAATTATAATTATGCTACTAAACTTTCCTGAGAAAGAGACCCGTTTACATTTACCAAGAAATTTGGTGCTAAAAACAGGCCTTGAGTTTGATAGACGTAAATAATAATGAAATTAAAAATAAATAAATAATTAAATATAAAAATATATAATATAAATAACATATAGAAATAATATATAAAATAAATACATAATAACTAAAATAGGTAAATTTTATGTTACATTTAATTAAAATTTTAAAAGCCAAAAACAGGCTTTGACTTT
>NW_015642010.1:0-467 GCF_001515625.1 Sinocyclocheilus rhinocerous | reverse complement strand
GTGGAGGATAAATAAAAGAAACCAGAGGGCAAAACACAAAGTACTCCATGCCTCAAATCAGTTTGTTGCAACAAACACATCAACTTTAGAAGATAATATTTTTTAAACATGAAAAACAGTTTGAGTTCTTTACTGCAAAACGACTACTATCTTTTACACATGCAATACCTTCAGTTTTCTGTTTATTTGACTGTTGTTCTGTACAGTAGCCTGTTTTTAATTTCATGGCACTTTAACATTGTGTCCTTACCGACACAAGATGTCATTACCGCAGCTCTGCTTTATTTTATTTTATTTTATTTTTCATATTTTTAAAATATCAGTATTTACAAAACTGCACAAAGTTTGAAAGCTATTGAAATGTTACATTTTCATAGAAACTAAAAAAGAAAAAAATTTATATAATGAACGTTATTGCAAAATTGCGGTAAGGACATTTTGTAAGAAGAAGAGTTGAAAAACATAAA
>NW_015642009.1:347-640 GCF_001515625.1 Sinocyclocheilus rhinocerous | reverse complement strand
AGTCTGTTTTTACCTTTATAATATACTGACCTGACCTTAAAAACACTGCTGGTAAAGAGAAACTCACATGATGAATTAAAGTTCATCACAAGTAGCCTAGCATTTTCACACGGTAAGCTAAATACTAATATATAGAATGTGCATGGTGTCATTCACACACACACACACGCATGTTGTGTTTCCATGTTTTATGGGGACATTCCATAGGCGTAATGGTTTTTATACTGTACAAACTGTATGTGCTATTGCCCTACACCAACCCTACCCCTAAACCTACCCCTCACAGGAAACTT
>NW_015642009.1:0-161 GCF_001515625.1 Sinocyclocheilus rhinocerous | reverse complement strand
TCCCCATAACGTGATAAATACCAGGTACACACACACACACACACACACACACACAAAACACCATCAAGGTAACACACATGGCACTAAAATAATGCAATAAACACTAATTTAACAAAATAAGAAAAAACATAAAGCCCTAATGTAATAACTGATAAGAGAAA
>NW_015642008.1:0-632 GCF_001515625.1 Sinocyclocheilus rhinocerous | reverse complement strand
CAAGAAAATGCATTTTCTTGGACTGAAATATATAGAGGTACAAATCCTCCTCCTCTCACAGGGGACCGGTCCCTCGAGTGACATACACAGGTATTTATGGATTCATACCATCTTATACACTACAATGATGACAGCCTGCTTGTTAACACAGGCAGGCCTAAATGCCGAGACCAGAGTGCACCTGCCTGGAGACAGACCTTGAGGGACATTTAAGATGTGGACTGGTGCACCTGCCTGGAGACAGACCTTGAGGGACATTTAAGGAGTATGTGGACTGGGGACTTCTCCACAACAGTTCCCCCTTCAAATTCTAAGAGAGCAAGGCAAAAACCATCACCCCAGCCACTTCCATCAGTCCAGAGCCTGTGATGCCTGAGCCCGCTGCAGACGATGAGCCTGTGCCTGCTGCAATAGAGGAGCCAGAGCATACGCCTGAACTAGAGATCACCCTGGAGCCCAAGCCAACCACATCTGACCAGGTCCATGAGCTGGCATCATCACCCATGCCTGTGGATTTACCGGTGGAGTATGAGGGGATGACTTGGAGTCAAACCCCCTCTACAGCAGCTGAGGAAGGAGCACTTGTTGACTTTGAGTGTGTCCAGCCTGTTTTGTTTCCTTACACCGTGACT
>NW_015642007.1:485-2255 GCF_001515625.1 Sinocyclocheilus rhinocerous | reverse complement strand
TGGCAAAGAGAAATTACAGAGGGACCAATTGTTAATTTCTAACACTACCCTTTTAAAAAATCTTTTAATGTTTAAATTACTTTTATTGATCTAATTGTTTTAATTTATTATTACTTTTTTTGTAGCACTTTGATATTTTCTTTAACATGTAAAGTGCTTTATAAATAAAATTTATTAATTTTAGATACAAGATAATTGAGGATGTCTTTTAGACGACTATACACCGCTACAAATCTTTTATCCTTGTCTTTAATAATTGGACTTTTAAGTGTATTAACTTTGTAGTCTACAGCACAACAAAGTAGGACATAACAATAAATACAAATATAAACAATTAAACCGGACAAAGCAAAAATTTAGCCGACGTAACCATGTTAGAACACAATTAATCAAGACAAACAACGTCGGACAGGCAAATCACATGGTTTCGTGAATCATGTCGCTTCGCTTCTGAAATGCTCCTGGTGTGAGTTGGCACTGCGTGGCGGACGAAACGATACCTCGTCGGAGCCGTGCAGATGCGTGCAACGTAAATAAGGGGTTGCAGTGTCTACACCAGATGCAACAGTTGTCACGCCGCGCCGCAACAGCTAAAGTCTGTCTACACTGGATGCGACAAAGCGACCGTTGCAAATCAATTAGTGTCAGTATGTTATAGATAGAACGAGGCAGCAGTTTACTATCAGGGATTTGTCGTGTCGCGCCGCATCCAGTGTAGATTTACTGTCTGGGATTTGTCGTGTCGCGCCGCATCCAGTGTAGACAGCATCACTCATTATAATGGGTTCTGTAGTATGTTGTCGCGTCGAGCCGCAACCAGTGTAGACAGCATCACTGATTATAATGGATTATATAGTCTTTTGTTGCGTCACACCGCTCTTGTCCGGTGTTAGGCCCACCCCAAATGCTCTCATTGGTTGAGACGCATGATGATGCCCATCCCAAACCAGTACTGATCAACTATTCTTTTCGTTGGATGTTGCGTATGCCTGCAGGACTGACATCATGAGGTTGTCGGAGCGTACAGCTGCAGGGTTGACATAATTTTGGATTGTAAAAGTTCTGCTTATTGTGGGCGGAGACAAGAGCACAGAAGTGGGTGGAGACAAGAGCAAAGAAGTGGGTGGAGACAAGCGCACAGAAGTGTGCGGAGACAAGAGCACAGAGTTCTGCTTATTGTGGGCGGAGACAAGAGCACAGAAGTGGGTGGAGACAAGCGCACAGAAGTGGGTGGAGACAAGCGCACCGAAGTGGGCGGAGACAAGAGCACAGAAGTGGGTGGAGACAAGCACACAGAAGTGGGCGGAGACTAAGTCTATATATTGTACCCACTTCAGTGCCCTCGCTCATTTGGATGGACATCTGCAGGCAGAAAGAAGTCAGGAGTCGTTCAGATGCTATTTGAAATTTCTAGAAACCTAAAATATTTTACAGCAAGTCGTCTCGAATTCACTGAGAGGTAAAAGATATGTCATTACTAATCAGAATTCGACCTGACTCAGTCACCACAGTAAACCCGCCAGCTTGGCCTTTTGTAAGAATCCGTCGATGGCTTAGACGTTTGAGAGAAGCAGGAAGGCCATTTGTGTCTCTATACCAGATTATTGAATCTGTGTACCAGATTGGTTCAAGTCTATTCGACTTGGTTCAGATTTTCTCAGCTGAGTTCAGTTGGCTCAAGTTGGGTTCGGCTGTGTGCCAAATTAATTCGGGTGTACGCAGATTGATTGAGAAATGTGGAGGAACCCCCTAAAAATGAGGATGAGGAGT
>NW_015642007.1:0-252 GCF_001515625.1 Sinocyclocheilus rhinocerous | reverse complement strand
TTTGAATGTTCGCCGGTTCCCGCCTCCTTCTTCCCTTGACTACGAACTGTTACATTGGTGCCGAAACCCGGGAGGAAGGAGGGACACGCTGTCAGAGAGCCCTCACTGCTGAGGGGGGGTCGCGGTGCTGAGGAGATCGTGCAGCAGGAACAAGCGGAGAGACCGCCGGTGGTTGCCCGAGGCGGTGGTGCTGGAACGATGGAAGACGAGGTTTGACGGAGAGCTCGCTGCCGTGAGTCGGGGAGGGGAGGC
>NW_015642006.1:314-609 GCF_001515625.1 Sinocyclocheilus rhinocerous | reverse complement strand
CAACAGAGATCCAACAAGAGCAGCAGAGATCAGCACTATCAGAGAGACAGAGTCTGGAGAATGTGAAGGAGTCCACGGACCTGCTGTTGTAACAGCTGAAGACAGATGGTTATTGAATGAATTATTTCAGCCTGATCTACAACAACTGAAGGTAAAAACATGTAAATCAGTGCTGTTGTACCTGAACATGTGAGACAGAGTTGACTGATGTTGAGATGTGTGGTCTGGTTGCTGATGGGATTGTTGAGCACACAGCTGTAGGTGTTTTTATCCTGATATTCCACCTCCAGAGGTA
>NW_015642006.1:0-272 GCF_001515625.1 Sinocyclocheilus rhinocerous | reverse complement strand
CTGATGCTGAGATCAGACACACTGATGCTGGACAATAAACTGTTTCCTTTGTACCAGGAGAGAGTCACATGACTCACATTCACCACTGAACACACCAATGAACAATATGATGATCCTGATGATGAAGAAGAGCATTGTGAAGAGTTACTGCTGATGACAAGAACAGATAGACGAGCTGAAAACATGAGAGGATAGAGATAAATATTACAATGTTTAGTGATTTGATAATGTAGCTAATAAAACAAGAATATGTGAAGGACAGGACAAATGAT
>NW_015642005.1:0-1005 GCF_001515625.1 Sinocyclocheilus rhinocerous | reverse complement strand
AACGTGCATTTAAGAAAACAATAAATGAAATTTGCACTTAAGTATATTTTTTTATTGATATTATTTTCAAAATAAGTACTCTTTTTTTTTTTTAAGTATGCTGAAGTGCTTCTTTTTCACAAAGGGGAATTGTGTACCAAACGTGTGTTTCAGGAAGTAATTGGGACAAATGTTTAATTTCATGTTGACTTTAATCTTGAGATTAGCACTCATGAAAGCTCTATTACACCTGCAACAGATCTCGGGTTAGTTTAAAATCTGTAGATGTACCCTGTATAGTCCCGGGATACCCTCGTGACGGTATATTTTCACGAGGGCGTCCATCATTCCCTTGTACTGCTTCCGTGAAGGGTCTGCATTGTACTGCAGCACCAGCCGGGTCTTTGTCACCCAGACCGGGTTGGTGAGGCAAAGCGTCAGCACGCCTGGAAACATGGAACAGGGGACCTTCACACCAACATTTAACTAGTCACTCCACCTTAGTGCTCTGTCTGAGATCTGAGACAGGTTTTTTACATGTAAAAGAGACCAATAGGAATAATAATTCATTGCTGTATTATCATTATGCGCCTAAAAATGCAGGCTGGGGTTGAGTATGTTTTTGGTCATACTGGTAAAGCTGAAGTGTGTTCATTTTCTATTAGTGATAGCATTGTATTGCACTGATATTGTTGGACTATTTTCTTCCTCAATATTCTTTAGTGATGAATTGAAAAAAGCTGCGTGTTTCACTTCCTAAGCTGATACCACAATCTTGTTTCTTCTCTATTTTTTTGTCAGTTTCAAATCGGCCACATAGAAAACCGTTTTGAAGCTGGTCATTCTTGTTATGCAATGCACTTTCATATCCTCATCATATACATACAGTATATTAACACACAGGATGGAAATAGGATAGAAATTAAATTAGTTTATTTTTTAAAATATCTCAAACATAGGTAAATTTCAACCTTTGTGAAAACCTAAAACTGGTAATTGTGAGGTAGTCTAAAATAAGAAATAAAG
>NW_015642004.1:0-475 GCF_001515625.1 Sinocyclocheilus rhinocerous | reverse complement strand
GCTCAAAGATTGCTCAGACGCTAGCATCTATGGCTGAAGCAGATTCCATCGGGGTGAGTCGTGCTCCGGAGATAGAGCAGCCTGTTGCAGCTTTGGTGGCGTCTCCTGACGAGGCACTACGAGGGAATGTGCAATGTCCCAGTGCTCAATGTGGTCGTACAGATTCCCTACTAAAAAAGGCATACGAGTCTGTTGCCTACATTACTCGTGCGGAAAACACAATCTGCCAGTTACTTCTTGCTGCCACCAGTACGTTGGAACCAGCAAATGTTGATCCCTCTATTTCACAGTTTCTGCAAACTGCTCTCTTGACAATGGGCCATGTGACCCACAAGCTAGGTAGTCTTACAGCCACGCTCCTGGCAGCCTGCCGCCAAGTGTGGCTTGCCCAAGCACGGCTACCCGAGGACTGTAAGAAAACCTTGAGAGGTCTTCCATTTGTTCCCGGGCATCTTTTTGGTCCTAATGTTCCGGA
>NW_015642003.1:0-1011 GCF_001515625.1 Sinocyclocheilus rhinocerous | reverse complement strand
AGCGCTTCCCACAATAGGGATCGCTTTATGGTGTATTTGGGCTGCATACATCAACCACTGAAACTTTAGAAACGGCGGCGGCCACTGTGATGTCTCCTGAGGTGGCAGCTGATGCTGCAGAACCTCCCGAGGTGGGGGCGCTCACTTCAGCTCCTTGCACGGTGGTGGCGGCCAGCAATGCACTTTCAGCCTGTCATGTCGCGGTCAAAGGAACCGTTGACGAATGCTGTACCTGTCCAGCTAAGGAGAATGTTAATGAACTGTCCCTGTTTCCTGATGGTACTGCTGTAGAACCTCCAGAGGTGGCGGCATCTGTTGCAGAACCTCCAGAGGTGTCAGTGGTATCCACCTGTGAACTCTCTGCCTGTCCTGTCACGGTTATGGAGGCCGTCTGTGAATCCTCGTCCCTACCGTCACGGCTATGGAGGCCATCTGCGAACTCTCAGCTTGTCCCGTCACGGTTGTGGAGGCTGTCTGTGAACTCTCGGCCTGTCCTGTCATGGCTATGGAGGCCGTCTATGAACTCCCCGTTTGTCCAATCACGGCTATGGAGGTCGTTTATGAACTATTGTCTCGTCCTGAACTGGCCAAGGAGGCCGTTTGCGAACTATTGCCCTGTCTCAACCCAGCCGAAGAAGCTGTTTCTGAACTCTCAGCCTTGTCTGTCACACCTGAAGATGCTGTCTGTGAACTTCCTGACTGTTCTGCTGCGGCTACAAGGGCCGTTCAAGAACTCTTATCTCTGTCTGCCATACAAGAGCCTTTCAGGACCTCTCATCTCTGTCTGTCACTGCCATGAAAACCTTTAATGAACTCCCTGTATGCCCTGTTAACCCTGTCACGAGTCCAGAAACCACTTGTGAACAATCTGTCTGTCCTATCCATGAGACTAACTGTGAACTGCCAACTTGTTCAGTGTTCCAGCGTGTGTTTGATTTCCCTGTCTGTCAAGAACCAGTTAATAAGGCTGAGTTAGAGCTGTCAGTCTTACCAGTTTCAATTAATGATTTC
>NW_015642002.1:0-644 GCF_001515625.1 Sinocyclocheilus rhinocerous | reverse complement strand
GACACGCAATTAATGTGAACTTAAATATACTTTAATGTCAGTTAAACATACACTTAAGCGTGAATTAAATGTAATATTTTCTACCACCTAATGCATATTATTTGTAATTGATTTCAAATATATCAGTTTAAAATTACGTTAAATGTAATTAGTTAAACTTTTGAGTGATATTTTTGAACACTTAAATAGTTCATTTTACATTCGTGATATTTTTGAACCACTTAAATGGAACTTTAGTATATTTTATATGTACTTTCAAATATGGTAAATGTGTACTTCTGAAAAAGCAATTAATGTGAACTAAAATACACTTTAATGTCGTTTATATGTATACTATTATATAATTAAAAATATATTTCTTGCTATATCTCTTAATAATGTTGTAATTTATATTTAAAATGTTATTTTAAAAATCGATTAATTACCTAGTTACAATCAACACAAACACAAAATGGAAAACCCTTTATTGACAAAACAATCTCAAAAACAACTACACAAAAACCCTTTTTGCTGATGCACTAGAGAAACCCAACACTATACACAGTTACAACACTTTAACTCACTTAGAAAGAGCCTGGAGAACAATGCAAAATCATTTTACATTCAAAAGTACCTAAACCTAAATCTCGCCATCACAGAAAACA
>NW_015642001.1:0-538 GCF_001515625.1 Sinocyclocheilus rhinocerous | reverse complement strand
ATTTGGGTTGTTATTAACCCAAGGGCTGGGTAAATATAGGACAGAACCCATCTTGGGTTAAATTTACCCAGCAAATTGGGTTGTTTATTTAACCCAGCATAATGGGTTGAATTAACATAGCTAATGGGTTTATTCATTTTTACTATATAACTAGCTTATTTTTTACTTCATACATTAAAAAATGTTTACAGATTAACTTAAATCCTCTAACCTTTTCTAAAATACTCCACACAACCACTGGTTTGCATGATAACTTCCTTTATTTTCCTTTATTTATAATTTACAGCAGTGTTTATATCGTTTTTAATAGACTATACATATTTAAACTTGTTTAACAAACATTAGAAGAAATATTCAACATTAAACAGAAGTAATTGACGTGTAATCGACCAGTCTCTGTTATTCTGTTTCCAGCGTAACGACGCTGGTTCTCGTGCTCGAGCTGGAGTCGTGTTCTGCGGGGAACTGCTAACGGACCTCCGCCCTGCGTTTCACTCTAGCCGAAACATGCGGTGACTGCATAACCTGCCAATAAACA
>NW_015642000.1:0-629 GCF_001515625.1 Sinocyclocheilus rhinocerous | reverse complement strand
ACGTGGAACTACCAAATGGTAATAAAATATTATAAATCAAGATTTGTGTGTATGTCTACTTGATTCATAACTTTAATAACTGTCTAATAATTAACTGTCAATTAATACAAATTAATAAAATTAATAATAAAATATTTTTTAAAAAGTAATTAAAACCGCCAGCGGCAACTCTTGATTGCAGGATATAAACTCGCAATTGTGAGAAAGACGTTTAGATATTTAATTTTGAGTTTATGTCTCACAATTTTGACTTTGTTCCTGTAATTTAGACTTTTTTTTTTTACTCAGAATTGCAAGAAAAAATTTAGGAAAAATGCAAAACATCTTAATGGTTGTTTTCATTTCTATATTTACTGACACTGATGGTTAAATTACACTGAGAAATTACAAACATTTGAGCCAGTTTTGATCCATATGACCCAGTTTTTTACTTTTTTCTTTCAGGCCAAAGTATGTTTTAAAAATGTGTTATAAACATTAAGCTCAATGAAATATATTTTAAAATGTATTCCAGGAGCAAGAAAATTTAATTCTCTTACAGACTTTTTTTTTGTATATTTGTATATTTCTTATGAAATTTAGGGTTTTGCTTTTATTTAAATTTTTTTCTCAAAAATATACAAAAAATA
>NW_015641999.1:0-953 GCF_001515625.1 Sinocyclocheilus rhinocerous | reverse complement strand
AACTTTTATTTTGGATGCGATTAATCATTTGACAGCACTAGTAATTATCAAATATGATACATCAGGCTTTTGAGGAATATTTATTTGTTGATCTCTCAAATCAACATTCTATTTCTCACTCATTATGTTTTGCCCCCACAATAAAAACTACAGAGCTTTGATCACAAAGCTCAGCATTTAAATAACAGCTTACTTAGACATTATTGGGAGATTGAGAGTAACAACATATATTTATAAGCAGTTTATGTAAATAGTCTTTCATATTGTTATAAAGACCTCATGGATTTACATTACGAGCTATCAGAATTATCAGCTATCGGGGGGGGGGGGCTTTTATGCCTTTTTTATTAGATAGGACAGTTGAGAGCAGACAGGAAAGTATTGGGTGGAGAGAGGGGGGCGGGATCGGCAAAGGACCTCAAGACAGGAATTGAACTCAGGTCGCCATGAGCCAGTGTTAATTTCGTTGACGAATAATTTTCGTCATCATTTTCGTCAACTAAATTTTTTTCACCAACGACAACGAGACGATAACGAACTAAAACTCTTTTTGAATGACAAAAACTATGACGTAAATCTATTGACATTTTCGTCAACTAATAAAAACGAGATGAAAATGTTAGGGAGGGACGATTTGGGAAGAGATTCATTCAGAACGAAACTGCTGCGTGGTTCGGAGGTTAGATGCGTACATATGAACCGGCGGGAAATAAGCTAATATACACTTGCTGCACGTCGCATAAAACGTTAAAAAATGTCAGTATGTGGGAGTAAGTGAAGAGCAGACATATGGATAAATCTGACGATGCAAGAGAGAACTCAATTCTGTCCGGTTTTCAGAGCGCAGACACTGAAGCATACACACACAGAAAGCGCATCTCACAGCGCGCGAGTACTCTCGAGAGAGTATTACACACAAAATGATGTTGAATTGTCCGTTTTGACGAGTATTC
>NW_015641998.1:0-564 GCF_001515625.1 Sinocyclocheilus rhinocerous | reverse complement strand
ATTTTGTAAATTGAATGTTTTTTTTTTTTCATTTTAGTAGTTTTTCTAAATGTATGTTTATATAGTTTTTATTAATTTTTATTTCAGTTGTAGTTTTAGTCATTTTAGTACATCAAGTTTAATTCAATTAAAATGAAATTTTAATTGAATGCCTTGGCGACTAGCTGTTAATTTTTACAGTTAAAAAAGTTAATTTTATATACAGTTAAAGTTGAATTTATTTTATATTTATTTAAATGTATATTAATATTAACATTTATTTTTATATTAACATATTTTTTATGGTTTTACTTTTAGTTTCAATTTAGCAACCTCAAGAACAATAATATTTTCCTCTGTGTGGTTATTTTGAAAAAGAATGTTTATTTATGTTTTTTATTGGCATCTATGGTTCCTTTCCATGTGTAAAATGGTCTTCATGCTAAAAAGTGGTTCTTTTAAGAACTTATCATTAAAAGGTTCTTTGAGGAAACGAAAATGGTTCTTTTTCCCCATTTATGGGATCTTTATTTTTTTAGGAGCATAACAAAAGTTCTTGAAGTTATCCTGCATTATTATTTTTTG
>NW_015641997.1:0-874 GCF_001515625.1 Sinocyclocheilus rhinocerous | reverse complement strand
AATCCTGCAGATAGCCTGAGAGATTTAGTCAGATTTTCTTGCTCTGTCAGTTGCATAAAATGTGCATTTACGTTCCATCTCCGTTATCATGAAACTGATGACACATAACAAAAACCGCTTCAATCACAGCATCCTACATTGTTGCCGTTTGTAAATGCCACTTTAGAGTTCCTGCTGCTGGTGCGAATGCAACCAGGAAAATGACCTGAGGGAGAAATTGGTTCTCTAGGAATGACCCTACTGGCTAGTTCCTAGAACAGAGTTCCTACAACTACGTGGTGAAAAAGCCCCTACTGTCTTCATAAGTTTGGCAAATACATATAAAGATGTAATTATCACAAGCAGTTGATCTGTATTTACACACGGCTAGTAAATTAACAATTTACTAAAATAATTTTTTCTAATGTCTTTATTAGATTGCAGGACGGCTTGGAAACACTGGGGGTGCTAAAAGCACTACAAGAAGACACTAGCCTATGGAACTTGTTTATTGTGCTCCACTGACAGCTCAGCAAATCACAAACCTCTTTAAGATCTGTTTCTCAGAGCGAGGGAGTTCACGTCGTTTGGAGGAGGAGCGTGCTGTTGGCCAGTGGAGAGACTGGCTAATCGACATAGAGGGTATGCATGCTCTAACTACTAATGTCTTCGTTTTGTTATGACCACCATAACGAAGAAAAACATAAATACTTTGGACTAGAGGTGTGAATCTTCTATTGCCTCATGATTTGATTTGATTACAATTCAGATGGTACTGATTAATTTACAAAACGATTCTTGATGCATCACAATGTATCTTTTCCTCACATTCTTTTATTAAAAATAATTGACCCTTTGCAAACAGTTTGATTGACAGGTGATCTGACTGTGACGA
>NW_015641996.1:0-1511 GCF_001515625.1 Sinocyclocheilus rhinocerous | reverse complement strand
ACCTCAAGTTAGCATCAGGTAGCTAATTAGCTAGCCAGTTAGCATTAACTAAAACATTTTGTTGTATTTATAGATTATCATTTTCTAATTCATAATTGATTATATTCTTTTTTATTTTTAAGCTAAAACTGCCTGTACTCTGATTTTGTTGTAAAGGTTGAAAGCAAATTGCTTTGTTTGACTGGGGGGCATTTTATCACACCCATGGGGTAAAACTCCCCCTTGGCACAAATTTTATTTTTGGTAAAAATCTAATAACATGAAAACTATGGACATTTTTCATACTTGGTTTAAAAGTTATGGCATTGTCACTAAAACAATGATAACTTTTCTGAACACATTTCACTTTTGTTTCACAGAAACAAACTTGCACAATCCTTATGGGGGGCGTTTTCCCCCACTCTACCCTATATATAATATATATATATATATAATATACTATTCGAATTTAACAAATTACATTAGGGAAATTAATTTGCAGGACAAGAGCCCAATCTGGATTAATTTGGATCATTAACGATAACAATTCTGTTAATGATAGCAAATGCATGGAGACTTTAAAGCATTTTAATAAGGGGAAGAATCCAGCAAATTTGAAAGTGCAAGATCACACAGTTAGGCAAATGCATCTTTTACTAATATGTATTATGCTAATTCAGTTCTAAATGACCAAACAGCATTTGGCAAACAGTAGGATTTTTTATTCATTTAAAAAAAAAAAACATGCCACATGCATGAAAAATTCTTCTTCGAGCACATCACAAACTTGTTTGCTCACACATTTCCTTTAGTGTCACATACGTCACATAACATCCTTCAGCTTTTCTACAAAAGAAAAGCACATGCTTGTTACTGTAAAACAACACATTATGCATTAAATAATTGTCAAAATGCAGTAAGATGAACTGTTGTAGACGTAGCATGTTTTTTAATTAATATATGCACTTTGTCAATTACCTTTTCAATTTTGCACAACACACAGAACCATGGTGAATTCATGCCAGAGGTCTCTGTAACATTGAATCCTACACATGAACTGTGAAACCACCGAGCACATTTTTCACACTGAACCTGCAGGAGAATCAGAGATGGTGAAAATATTATCCAAGTTATGATCATTTATTGGCAGTGTTGGCTTTGTCCAATTTACCATGTCAGAACAATGGGTCAGGATTCTATTCTAGGCCTATTCGAATTTAACAAATACAGTATCAACAATCATTAACAGAAAAATACTGAAAAATTACCCAGTCTATGATGTCCGTATTTGTCCTTTGAGGTAGGTCTTTCAGTGCACAAATGGAACAGTAGTCCTCTTTTGATTCTAAAGTGCATAGTTGGGAATAATTTAACTGTCAACCATTTCACTGAAAATATATATTTTTTTTGCCCATTACACAAAAATGTTTCACAGATTTGAGCAACTAACCTGATGCAAGGAATATTTCCACTGCCATTTTCAATCGTAGTTGTTCAATATTGTCCCTCGATGGATTTATATAAAATGTATC
>NW_015641995.1:0-937 GCF_001515625.1 Sinocyclocheilus rhinocerous | reverse complement strand
AGACATGAAGCAGAGGCTGAAACAGGCTGCTGTTACTATGGCAACGGGCTGGTGTTACTATGGCAACAGATGCTGATGGAGACCTCTTGTGGTGAACGTGAGTAATGACAGATCTCAGTCTCATCATTTCAGAACAAACTGAGCTGCTCTGTCAGCAGAAATGTTTTTACAGACTGCAGCAATCAGTGAGAGCTTTAAAATATACTTTCAAACCACACATGCAGCTTTAAAAAAAAAAGATGCTTTTTCCTGTGTATTTGACTCACAGTGCAGCTCATTTTGATCATTGATCATTTTGTGTCAGACCTCGTGGATTCAGACTTGGGAAAAAGTTGACAGAAGACGTGCAAATCGTGACAGATGTTTTCTTTAGTAGATGTTTGTTAATAGTTTTTATGGCCAATTTTTCGTTTTATTATGAGCCCTGCTATTATAAAAAAAACAGCTTGTTATTGTATTAAATAATGACTTTATGAAAATATTAAACTGTAGAAACATCAGTCAATGGAAAGTCCCCACCATAACATAAAAGCACATATATATGTGTTAGCTATTTTTGTGTCCTTGTGCAAGGACACACCTGTGAATGATCTAAACTTCCTTTTCTCTCACAGAAGCAGCGCTCTGTTCTTATAAATACACTGTGAGCTCTGATGAGTGTCATCCGGTCTCTTCAGAAAACGTGTTGTAATATTAAAATATTACAGTAAGAGAAGTTTGCAGTGATCTACAAGTGTATTTGTTCTTCTTAACACTGTATATTAGTGGAGTACACTAAATATTTCTCACAGCTTCTGAAATTTCTGTATTTGCCTAGTTCGTGAATTATTTCTGTTGTATTAACTAAATCAGGTCAGGAGAGTAAAAGATGTAATTAAAGGTTATTTTATGGATCTTATGAAAATGGAAAGACCCATTAGAGTTGAATGTGGAGTTA
>NW_015641994.1:0-545 GCF_001515625.1 Sinocyclocheilus rhinocerous | reverse complement strand
AAGTACACAGTCTTGTACCTTTGTCTTTTTGTCCAATTTTCAAATGCTTCAAATTAAAGGATGTACTGTTGTGCTTCTCCTTATAGTTTGTTGTTTTGTAGCGTTCGTGGTTTATAACACTTTAACAAAGACTTTTTAAAAATTATTAAATTTTTTTTTTTCATATGGACAAATAGTGTAAAACCTTAAGTGTTTCTGCAGCTCAAACAAGTGTTCCTTAGTAGAAGTATCACCGCCAAGGTCATAGGTTTGAGTCTAGAAAGTGCATGAACTGTCCTATAAGTTGCTTTGAGTACAAGTGTCTAAATGCATAAAAGTAAAGTTTGTTTAATTATATGTTAAACACAGTTAAATGTATGTAACACAGTTAGTGCATTCACTCAGTTTGATATTACAGTTTTATTCTGTGCAATTTTAAAGACTTGAAATAAGAGCGCATACAAATTCGGTTTATCAGTAATTTATGCTGGACTACTGATGCGAACGTGTGTATAATCTTATATCATGCTTTTTGTTTGTTTCTTTCTTGCTTTCCTTTTCTGTTT
>NW_015641993.1:0-584 GCF_001515625.1 Sinocyclocheilus rhinocerous | reverse complement strand
GGGGGCGTGTTTGAACGAGGCGTTTTAGCCCGGTCTGGATCAGCCAAACTTTTAGATAGAATACATCCTTTTGTGGGAGACTTTGAGCTTTGTAACTCTGCAGATCTTATACATGCACAAATAGTTACATAAATAATAGAAATCGCATCATATGACCCCTTTAACTAGTCATTACTAAATCGAAGTTTAACGTTAATCATTTATTCATTTAAAGCTACTTACCTTTTTTTTATTTTACTTCATTTCTCTGTGAAGCACTTTGACACGAGCCCTGTTAATCAATATGACAAAAAAAAAAAACTGGTTTTATTATAGTAAAACCATGTTTTTGCGTATTGTCTAACATTTATATAAGCACACAAATACAATCTAAACTATGTTTTTTTGTATCAAAACCATGGTTAATGTTCGTAATGGGTGCAATAATCCCCACCTTTCCCCCGCAAAAGGCAATTTAAACCCGTGGCCTAACAAGATATATAACTTTTTTTTTTGTATAAAACATAAAATAATTCCTGTCCCCCCTCCAGAACTAACGTGAACTAGACCGAAACAAACTTAATATTAACCGAATCGCTCCATTA
>NW_015641992.1:0-576 GCF_001515625.1 Sinocyclocheilus rhinocerous | reverse complement strand
TTTATTCCTGTGATGCAAAGCTGAATTTTCAGCATCATTACTCTGTCCTCAGTGTCACGCGACCCTTCAGAAATCATTCTAATATGCTGATTTATTATCAGTGTAGGAAGCAGTTGTGCTGCTTAACATTTCTTTGGAACCTGTGATACTTTTTTTCAGGATTATTTGATGAATAAAGTTAAAAAGAGCAGCATTTATTCAAAATAGAAATATCTATTATCACTTTTTATCAATTTAACACATCTTTGCTGAATAAAAGCATTAATTTATTTCAATAAAAAAAATACTGACCCCAAACTTTTGAACAGTAGTGTATATTCAAACAAAAGATTTATATTTTAAATAAATACTGCTCTTTTTAACTTTATTCATCAAATAATCCAAAACTAAACCAAAGTTTTGAACGGCAGTGTGTATATATATTTATAGTTAGTAAATAATTATATAAAATTTAATTATTTAATTATATTAAAAAGTTTGATTGTTTGATTCCACATAATCATGCTAAGTTATCTATATAATGTAAAATTAAACGTTGACTGTTGAGCAAGTAATTTAGGGTTATTACAGTAAACT
>NW_015641991.1:0-599 GCF_001515625.1 Sinocyclocheilus rhinocerous | reverse complement strand
TAGTGTCTTTAGTCTTGTTAGAGCGTGCTAGTCAGTATATTGCATCCAGTCTACTTTCTCTTGTTAATTAATTTGTTCCCGTGTTTAGTCAATAGTGTAGTTACAGTCTTTGTGGTTTGGTTCTTTATTTAAATTTTTTAACCTTTTGATTGTCCTTCTATTTTCTTTCTAGTTTGTTTGGCTTCCTCCATTTCAGCGGCACCTTGTTGAGGGTCAAGCACAAAGATCGTTTCAGATGTAGCATGTAGGAACTATAGGATAAACAATAATTCTGAATAAATAATAATAATAATGAAGAACCATAATAAAACAAATGTCCAGTATAATGTTACTAGTTCGTAACGGTTTGACAGCTTACAACTAACTTCCAGTGACAATTGTTTATAGTTACGAAGGAAATCACCCCATCGTACTTCTCAAAATCTACCTGTATCATAAAAGGATATAAATTCAAGCAGTTATTTTTGTGTTGATGTAAAGACTCAAAAACAATTCTGGAGTTACTTACTTTTCGTAAACCTTGTCTGGCCAGCTGCTCCCTAGTACTATACAGCATTACTCCTGTGATGTAATGACTTAGTTGGTATAGGTGAGAATTT
>NW_015641990.1:645-1397 GCF_001515625.1 Sinocyclocheilus rhinocerous | reverse complement strand
ATTTTACCCCTACTGGTAGAAAAGGGAATTGCAAGTCCAAAATTAACCTTCTTTTTGTTATAACTTTATACATCAGGGATACAGAGGCATGAGACCAGTGTCAATCAATAGATGGGGACAATGGGCATTTTTTACAACCATCCATTTTACTCCTACTGGTAAAAAAAGGAATTTCATGTCCAAAATTATCATTCTTTTTGAACTTTCTTTTTACATCAGGGAGACAGAAGCATGAGACCAGTGTCAATCAATAGAGGGGGACAATGGACATTTTTTACAACCTTCCATTTTACATCTACTGGTAGAAAAGGGAATTGCATGTCCAAAATTAACATTCTTTTTGTAATAACTTTCATCAGCAGGAAGATACAGATATGAGACCAGTGTCAATTAATAGAGGGGGACAGTGGACATCTTTCACAGGCTCTATTTTTACCCCTACTGGTAGAAAATGGAATTGCATGTCCAAAATTAATATTCTTTTTGTAATAACTTTCGTCAGCAGGAAAATAGAGACATGAGGCCAGTGTCAATTAATAGAAGGGGACAGTGGATATTTTTTACATCCTTCCATTTTACCCCTACTCGTAGAAAAGGGAATTGCGTTTCCAAAATTATCTTTCTTTTTGTAATAACTTTTTACATCAGGGAGACAGAGGCATGAGACCAGTGTCAATCAATAAAGGGGGACAGTGGACATCTTGCACAGCCTCTCTTTTTTCCCCTACTGGTAAAAAAGGGAATTGCATGTC
>NW_015641990.1:0-369 GCF_001515625.1 Sinocyclocheilus rhinocerous | reverse complement strand
GAACTATGTCGGGCGTCCCTCATATCAACCAGACACAGCCAGTTTTGGCACTCCTGGACCACCATAGTGGACATCGCATGGCCCAGAGACCGCGCAGTGACCTTCGTCGCTCGAGGCGCGAGGTCCGTAGCGCTACGGAGTTCTTTGAGAACTTCTGGGTCGCGACCACCCTCGTGCAGTTCCCTCAGTGCCTTAGCCTGAAGAACCTACTGTAACGCCATACTGCCTACTTATACTCACGCTGTGATCAGCAGCAGCTGGATGCAATAATCGCATGCCAATGTGCATTGGCTCGTTTAGATTACACTCGAAGTAAATTGGTCTCTCTAATGCCGAGTTCACACTGCACGATATTAGCCCGATTTTTCA
>NW_015641989.1:0-1008 GCF_001515625.1 Sinocyclocheilus rhinocerous | reverse complement strand
AAAACCCCACCTGTTCACCGCTCATTTTCATAAACATGTTTCGGCACTTGATTTTTTGCACTGATTGGTATTTGTAAAGCACAATACATTTATTTGTTACACCTTTGCGATTTCGCTCACTCTGACCTTTGTATCTGCAAATCGCTTTCTGTTTGTTTGCGAGTCGAGTTTTCCTTTGCAAAGCAGATCAAGTTTGTTTGCAAAATACTGGATTTGTTTGTTTAATTTCGGCACATTATTCACTCCATAAAAAAGGCCTTTAATCCTGGTGGGTAGAGACAGAGGCGGACTGGCCATCTGGACGTTCTGGAGAAGTCCAGGACAGCCGTCCGTTTCGATGGTCGTCGGCCTGGCTGGTTCATCTTCAAAGAAAAATTGTCAAATTTAGTGGCCGTTTACACAACAACGTTTTCAGTCGAAAACGGGAAACTTTTTATGCGTTTTGACTGTTCGTTTGGCGTTTTGGGGACTGAAAACACATATTTTTGAAAAGGGGTTTCAAAGGGCAAGTTTTTGAAAACGCCACTGTTATCGTTTCCGTGTAAACACCCAAAATGGGAATCTTTGAAAATGGTGACGTCAATCATTTTCAATTATTTAAATTATTGTATCTCTGATGTTGGTTGACATGCAGGTAAACAAATAAAATAATAAATTTCTTTAGGAAGTGTTTTATTTATTTTTGTGATATTTTAAAATTATTTTTTTTATTTATTTTTTATTTATGTTGTTAATTTTAGCAAATGGAATATATTTTTTTTCTTTTTGTATTTTTATATCAATATAGTACAAGATTATCCTATTTAAATCAATGTGATAAGTGAGTAAGGTAGAAAGTAATCTAAAAGTAATCTGATTATATTACCTGTAATGTAATGGATTATGTTACAGATTACAATTTTTGTCATGTAATTTGGAATCAGTAATGGATTACAGTTTTCAAGTAATCTACCCAGCTCTGTGTATATGTATGTATGTATATATATACAGTGGGTACGGAAAGTATTC
>NW_015641988.1:0-555 GCF_001515625.1 Sinocyclocheilus rhinocerous | reverse complement strand
AGGGTATTTAGCCGCTCTTCCACATGAGGCAAAAGAGCTAAAGCCCCAAATCAGTCATTTTGCAAAACATTAAAGAAGAAAACACATGAAAGGGACCGGGGTTTCGTTCTGTTATTAGCTCTGTTCCAAAACCATACTGAACTGCCTACATACAGCATACAAATGATTGGTCGAAGTTGTAAATAAAATTACTGGAGTAAGTTTTACCAGAAAGTACGATTTCAGTCTTTCTACTTTAAAATTTAATCTTTTATGCAATGGTTTACTTGTTTTTTTTTACTTTCTCCATTTTTGAGTGGAAAGTGTTTCAAAGTAAATCCTCTAGTATTCTCTTAATTTATAAATTTTCCACTAAATTTAGTTCCAAAGTATATGGATAAAACAGCACAAAAATAAATTAATTAATAAAAATGAATAAATAAATTAATTAAACCATGCATAAATAAAATAAAATAAAATTAAAGTAAATAAATGAATAAAAATTAATTACTTAATTAGTAGACTTACATCTGAAACCCTTTGAAACGCTTTTAATTTGAAACTGTTAACAAATAA
>NW_015641987.1:370-547 GCF_001515625.1 Sinocyclocheilus rhinocerous | reverse complement strand
TCCTCCTCCAGTACAGTTCCCCAGATGGCGAACCCTGGTGGAGTACCCTCCAGCACCCCCACCAGTCAGACTGGGTGGAGCAGTCTGCCACCAGGCCCAGCATTGGTGTTAGCTTGCCCGGGTCTCTGGTCAGCCCCTGCACTGGGCTAGGTGTCCATATGGCTTGATTCCCTTCGG
>NW_015641987.1:0-249 GCF_001515625.1 Sinocyclocheilus rhinocerous | reverse complement strand
CTGCTGGCAGTCATTCCATCCCTCCTCTTAGGTAGTACCTGCGTTAGAGACCCATTCCATATGTAGTACTGCCCCAGGCCTGGGTCAGTCCATATCAGTGTCTCCACATGTCACCTCCCTACGGGTAGGATGTGGCCTCCATAGCGCCCTTCTCTGGAAGGCTCACTTCCCCATCGTTACTGCCAAGCTGTAACAACAAATAGAAAAGACTTGAAGCAATCTTTCATTGAAGGTCGAAATCCCTTCTGT
>NW_015641986.1:0-480 GCF_001515625.1 Sinocyclocheilus rhinocerous | reverse complement strand
TAAGCCTTTTCTGCATTTTCTGTCTTTAAGACATCAAAATAAATAACACAACTTAAAAATCATTTGATTGGGATAATTCACTCAAATACAAAGATTCTGTCATTATTTACTCACCCTCATGTCATTCCAAACCTGTATGACTGCTTTCTACCTACTATGGAACTGAAGATATTTCAAAAAATGTCTCACTTTGTTGGTGTTTTTTTTTTTTTGGAAAGTCAGTAGGGTCCAATGTTGTTTGTTGTCGGACCCCATTGACCTATCGTAAGTTGCAGTCTTGTAGTCTGTTGCAATACTCTAACGTTGCTGTCAGGCAGTGTGAGAACTCAACAAATTTCCTTTCTGGAATGAGTTTTGAGTTTGTAGTTGTGTGTGTGGGACAATGAGAGTGGAGCTGTAATAAAGGTTCGCTAATGACCCTGGTGTAAGGTCCAACACCAGAACATCACAACAACAGAGCTGCTGTCAGCTTCTCTTTGC
>NW_015641985.1:0-480 GCF_001515625.1 Sinocyclocheilus rhinocerous | reverse complement strand
CTCTCAAGCCCTAGTTGGCATAATTTCTTTTGAAAACAGGAGCTAGGCAATTGCGTCTGATTTGTTGTCCCCTTTGTCTTGTTAGAAATTTATTAGAAAAACCCAAACTTTTTTTTAAATCCCTGAACTGTGTAAAATAATTTTAAGTATTGTTGCTACAACCTGTCCCACTACACGGTAAGTTGTAACGCTAAAAAAAAAAAAATGTTTTACCATTTTAATTAAAGAAATTTATAGTGGTTAATAAATGAACCATATCCTCATGTTAAAAAAAAACAGTACACACAAAAACAGTATAGACAAAAACAGAGAGAGAGAGAGAGAGGGAAACATAAAGCATAACTATAAAACAAAGTTTACTAGACACTTTTACCATTGTGGCAAATGTAGCCATAAACACTGTCCTGTTTTGTTCCATCTTTGTGGGTCAGGTAGGCTATAGAAACTGTTAACCCTCTCTGTTCAGCTCTGATAATTTAA
>NW_015641984.1:0-565 GCF_001515625.1 Sinocyclocheilus rhinocerous | reverse complement strand
TTTCTTTTGATGCAATTTTATAAATTTTACCTCCCTGAAACTTTTCATTAATGAGGTACATTGATCTTCAAAATATAATTTTTTAAATATTATAGACACAAATCACGTTTCTATAAGGAGAACTATTAAATATGTTTGATCACCTACACAATTATCTAACATACATTCTGTTGAAAAAAGTGTCCCTTATTATTTGCTGCTGTTGAAGAAACTGTCCCTTATTATTTCCTGCTACATCTATATTATTCAATCGCTCTAAAGATTGTTTCTGTTACAGCAAACTAAATCTAAAACTGCAGCAGATGTGTTCTTGCTCTGCCCCTATTATCCAGGCTGCATCTATATATGCATATATATTTATTTAATTTAATCGTAGTACAGCACTGACTTTGTAGCATACGTTTGACTGAATTGTTTGCTTTTGTCTTTATTTCCTATAAGACTCTTATACGTCATACTTATACTTTTATAATGAATATTATTGTTCATTAAAACTGATGGGCTATTTAACAAAAAAGGCAGAGTTGTGCTTTATGTAATATTTCATTTTATTATTCATACAGTG
>NW_015641983.1:0-529 GCF_001515625.1 Sinocyclocheilus rhinocerous | reverse complement strand
ATCTACTGCGCATGTATGGAACACGTCCACAGAGCGAACCACCCGTATACGCTTTCAGTAGTATAAATACAAGTAGTCCGCGTCCGCGCTGTCCATGTACGCGTCCGGATTGCACACGCGGAAAGTTTAACACAGGCTTTAGTCTCCCTATTTATTCTCCTGGGGCCTGTACCATGAAGCTGGGTTAGCTGGCTAGCCAGGTAAGTTTCAGTTTAGTTTGCACCAATCCTGGGTTTTAGGTACCATGAAAGTGGCTTGGCTTTTAGCTGCATTCATTGCCTTAGAACATACACTCCACAGCTAACCTGCTCTGGGGCAGGTTAAGTTACTGAGTTGGAGATCTCAAACTGAAATTGGACCAATCAGATGTGAGCAAAGTGACACATGTCTGACACAAAAAAAAGTCACTCCCCCAGTTTATCTCGCTCCAAATTAAAGGTCACTAGTACTAAAAAAATGTCTGGCATTAATTTATTATTACTTAGAGTTATTTTATATGATTTACTGTATATTATTATATGATTTATAT
>NW_015641982.1:369-558 GCF_001515625.1 Sinocyclocheilus rhinocerous | reverse complement strand
AGAAATTTATTACATTGTGAACACTGTGGCAACTTATAATGTAATAACGGTTCATAAGGTAATACCAGCACATAATTTAAATTAATGTTTAAAATATTATAATTATCTTTCAATATAATAAATTTGACCAAAAAGCATAATAATAGTTTTATGTAAAATAAGCTATTACATTAAAAGAAAATTAGGCTT
>NW_015641982.1:0-291 GCF_001515625.1 Sinocyclocheilus rhinocerous | reverse complement strand
ATTTAACTCGTGCTCTGTGCAACGGCAGATAACGCTATCTTTAGACTTTGGAAAGTTTTATTTGTTTTTTTTTCTCCAATTTTGTCATAAAAATAAACATGCCTTCAATGCCTTAATTTTGATCAAACAATTAAAATATATTTATATGTAACCACTGTCGTTGTCATAATAACACGGACATTACCTGAGAAGTTAAAGTAAATAGGTCAGCAAACTGCGCTCTTTCAAGGGAGTGTATTTAATGCGTGGCCAAAGTAAGAGCATAATCTACTGTAAGTGTTTTAAACATGC
>NW_015641981.1:0-584 GCF_001515625.1 Sinocyclocheilus rhinocerous | reverse complement strand
TATACACTGCCTGCATGTAGTTGATCAGAAAATACAGTAAAAAAAGTATTATTGTGAAATATCATTACATATTAAAATTACTTTTCTATTTTATTTGATTTTAAATAAAATTGATTTGATTTGATTCTCAAATATAATTTATTCCTGTGATGCCAAAGCTGTTTTTTTTTCAGGATTCTTTGATGAATAGAAAGTTAAAAAGAACAGCAGTTATTTGAAATAGAAATCTTTTGTCACATTATGAAAGTCTTTACTCTATATTTTAATGTGACCATGCTGAATTAAAGTATTAATTTCTTTAAAAAAATCCAAACTTCTCGTCCGGAGAACTCCAAACTTCTCAACGATAATGCACAGCATTTATACCTTCTAAGTAAAGGTCAAATGTATCCATTAGCATATACGTTTTGGTGTTGTATAAAAATTGGAGTTGAGATTCGTGAAATTTCACTGACATTACTGAAATTCTGGTATTGTGACTGCTAATTATCTCACACCGCCAATCTCGGCACTAGAGCTTGACAGCTGGAATACTCTGCGCTCTCCGGTTCCTCTAAATCAGCTCCATGGATTCCGAAACCCCT
>NW_015641980.1:0-470 GCF_001515625.1 Sinocyclocheilus rhinocerous | reverse complement strand
TGGCCAGGACGCGTCCTGGAAAAATGGCACGTATGGTCACCCTAGGTCTGAGTATAGCAGAAACTGCTGGTTTGCTGTGATTTTCACGCACAACAATTTCTAGGGTTTACAGAGAAAGGTCAGAAAAAGAGAAAATACCCAGTAGGCAGCATTTCTGTGTGCAAAAATGCCTTGTTGATGTCAGAGGTCAGAGGAGAATGGCCAGACTGGTTCAAGCTGATAGAAAGGCAACAGTATAACTCAAATAATCACTCGTTACATCTCTGAACACACAACATGTCAAACCTTGAAGCAGAAGACCACAGCAGCTGCCACTCCTGTCAGCTAAGAACAAGAAACTGAGGCTACGATAAACAGCATTAAAAGCATGGATCCATCCTGCTTGAGTGCAGTTGTGCACTGAAGAGTGCAGCTTTCCAGAATACCAGTACATGAGCGTGATTGTGGATGTGATATTGATTTTATACAAC
>NW_015641979.1:0-755 GCF_001515625.1 Sinocyclocheilus rhinocerous | reverse complement strand
GTGTTTTTGTAAGAAAAATATCCATATTCAAAACGTAATAATCACGCTATTTTTATATACTTTAATCTAGCTTGCGCTAATAGTCTCGCGTTTTCACGAGACTCGCCGGCGCATGCGCAACGCTGACCTCATACGTCATGGGTGCTTTTTATTTCACTTCTTTTGGACTGAAGCAATGCAACACCAGCTGACTGCCATTAAACAGCTTGAAGAGCAAAGACAATTTTTAATATAACTCTGACTGGATTTGTCTGAAAGAAGAAAGTCATATACACCTAGGATGCATTGAGGGTGAGTAATTTATGGGCTAATTTTCATTTTTGGGTGAACTAACCCTTTAAGTACATTTCTACTTTACTGGAGTAAAAATATTTCTGTTGACTTCACTTTTGTTATTTTATGTGACTGAAACTACAGAAAATCACAGCTACCACACAGATGAATGTGTTAGTGACATCTGACTGCCAAACTAATGTGATGTGGTTTGTTGCTGTGTGTGTTTGTAGATTGTCAGGCTGCATGGTGACAGAGGAAGGCTGTGGTTATGTGTCTTCAGCTCTGAGTTCAAACCCCTCACACCTGAGAGAGCTGGATCTGAGCTACAATCACCCAGGAGATTCAGGAGTCAAGCTGCTCTCTGATACCTTCAACCATCCAAACTACAGACTGGACAAACTCAAGTATGTCGAGCAGAAAGAGCTTTTAGGTTTTATAATTTGAACTATATATATATATATATGTTGAAATTAGAATTG
>NW_015641978.1:0-597 GCF_001515625.1 Sinocyclocheilus rhinocerous | reverse complement strand
ACGTGAATACTCATCAAGACGGGCATTTTGACATAATTTTGTATGATAATGATACATTCCGTCATCTGTCCTGGTCGACTTTCAGGACAGGAATTTCCCGCGTTACAATCGCGGAAACTGAAACACCCGCCAGTTGTATCAAAAAGCAGCCCAAACCCAGCAAACATTTGGACGTTTACAACTGCTAACAATACCCAGCAAACATTTGGACGTTTAATGACCGTTGAAAAGACGTCCCTCCGACACGTCCCGTCATGGTTGAAAAATATATCCAAAATGAAAATTGAACCGACGTCTTTGACGTCTTCTGTCCGTGAATTACACGTCTTTTCTGCACGTCCCTGGACGTCTAAATGTGTCATCTTCTGGATGTTTATAAGATGTGTTGCTGCATAATTTAAGTATAAGCCTGCATATAAAATAATCACACACCCATTGTGCAACATCGTGAAAGGCACATCTGAATTTGACCAATGTTCTGAAAAGGTCCAAAATCGGTCCAGTCAGACCTGAACGTCTATAAAAGGTTTTAATCACGTGTATCACAAACAGTAACACATTTGTGGACTAAAGTAAAAAAAGAGTGTTCTAATTTAC
>NW_015641977.1:0-637 GCF_001515625.1 Sinocyclocheilus rhinocerous | reverse complement strand
GGCGTGTTTGAATGAAGCGTTTTATCAGGCGTTTGTCTGGATCAGCCTTCTCTTTTAGATAGAATAAATCCTTTTGTCGGAGACTTTGAGCTTTGTGACTCTGCAGATCTAACGACTAACGAAACATAGAAATCGCATCATATGAACCCTTTAAAAGACCCCCTAAAACACGCGGTGAAAAAGTCACGTGAGAGGAGACGATGCCTCCATCGCAATATGATTGGATATGACTGGTTATGATCGGCTGTGATTGGTTCATGTGATAAATCCCGTCTCTTTTGTTTGTGCATGTTCGTGCAATCAGTCTGAATGAAAAATATAATGTCATTAATGGGAAGACGAATTTAAAAAAGTAAAAAAATAATAATAAATAAATAAATAAATAATAATAAATAAGACATGAAAAACATGATATGTAGGAGTTTTTGAGTAATTAGCTTGGTGAAAATATCTGTGTCTATATTACCGAGCTTTGATGACTGATGATCCAAAAAATTCAAAAATAGTTAAAAGTTAACTACTAAAAACAGTGATGGGCAGTAGCTTCACTACAAATAGTGACGTTACTAGCTTAACTACATTTCTCAGTAGTGTGGTGGTAGCGTCGCTGTTTTCTTAATCAAATAGCTTTTCAGTA
>NW_015641976.1:0-1034 GCF_001515625.1 Sinocyclocheilus rhinocerous | reverse complement strand
AATTAATCGCAACATGAAAATTTGATACCGGCATATCCCTACCGCCGACTGGTGGTGGGGAAAGACGAACATTCAATACCAGACAATGAACTCAGAAGAGGACTCACTATAAATACACCTGAGTGACGAGGGGCCAAGGCGGAGCAGATTGCGCCGGCGACTGACGCGGAGGCGGGGATCCAGATGGCCACGGTGGAGCCGGAGCGACAGAGGACTGAGGAGAAGCCGAAGGGATGAAGGAGCCTGACGGAACCAGAGGGACGAGGCGCATCCGGAGGAGTGGAGTCCCGAGGCGCAGGAGGGTTGATGCCAGACCAAGGCGGAGCCGGTGGGACGAGGGAGTCTGGCAGAGCCAGTGGACAGATGGGCCATGGCGGAGAGGAGGGAGCTAGGAGCCATGGTGGAGCTGACAGGTCCACGGGCCGAGGCGATGTCTGGGGCTTAGAGACTGGAGGCGGAGTCAAGGTATACTCAAGCCATGGCGACGCTGGAGGATGGCAGTCCCGTGGAGCTCGCACGGTGCTGATGGTGGACTGAGGGCGAGCAGAGGGGCTGCCAGACGACAGCGGTGGAGGAGGCAGGAGCGGGTGGGTGCGTGGGTGGGCATTTGTGAGTCTCCGGGTGTACCTTGGGACCAGGAGCCCTCTCAAGGCTGGACTTGGGAACAGGAACTTTCTCTGGGCTAGATACGGGAACTGGAACTTTCTCTGGGCTAGACATGGGAACAGGAACTTTCTCTGGGCTAGACATGGGAACAGGAACTTTCTCGGGGCTAAACTCAGGGACTGGAGCCCTCTCTGGGCTGCACTGGGAAACGGGAGCCCACTCAGGGCTGGACGGGACCACCGGGGACAAAGGCGAGAGGAGAAGGGGCAAGTCGGCTCCACTCCACGCTCTCTCTGTCCACGGCATTCTCTCTCGTGGTGGGCTCTGTTGCCGGCTCTCGCACCTTGACTGACGTCTCTTACAGCTCCGGCTCTGTGTCGGCAGTGGCGAGCTCTGGCTCTCCGTCAGTGGTGGGCTCTAGCATGCAC
>NW_015641975.1:0-1410 GCF_001515625.1 Sinocyclocheilus rhinocerous | reverse complement strand
TGGTTGAGGCGGTTAGCAGGGGCTGCTTTCATCATATCATACGCATCAAGTTTATACGAAGTTTTACTTAAATTTCGCAAAATGTGCAGTGGTTTACGAACTTTTAACGCCAGAACAAAAGACCCAAGCAGAAGTTTTACCATGTAAGTGTTCATGATGTAAAATATTAATCCCGCCTCAGTGTTTTTATTAAACTAGTGGTGTGTTTATGTTGAACTGCGAGTGACGCGGAAGTAAACATGTTTTCGATGAAAGCTGATTATGATAATAACGGTGATTATGATTTTAATTAATGCTGTTATTAATATAATGAGTAGACGGTTTTTTGTTTTTTTGCAGGAAAAATATTTTCATAAACGTTTTATTTGTGTCAGTTGAGTTTGATGGATCATTTTGAGTAGGCTACTACACTGAAATAATTTATTAAACCAAATATTCGGATTCTAGTTTGATGTTTCTTATTATTTTTTACCATGTTCAAGATCTAAATTTGTTGGATCTTTAAATAAAATTGAAAGTGAAAGTTGTCAGAACGGTGTGTAAACAATCGCACGACGAAAGGGAATCAATGGAAATCAGTAAATAATGACAAAACTCAGAAAATCAGAGAATATCAATACACGTACAGTCAGAGAGTAACTCCAGGAATATGAACATGACTCAGACAAAGGGAACTAATGAGGTAATTAATGAACAAAGATGGAAAGGAATGAACTTAATACAGGAAAACTAGGTCACAGAGAGCAGAACTGAAAACCATGACTGAAAACACAGAAGAGACTAGACGTGTTACAGCAGTCAGGTATATATTATGTTGTTGCTAGTATTTGATCGCTGTATTAAACTATTTGTAATGTGTGTCTGTATCTGTCACATAACTGCTGTCTGCATTCTCATCAGGTTAAACTGGTTACATCTTCTTCTGCTGCTGTGCTTTGCAAATCATTGTGGTCAGTATCATTTGTTTATTACTATTGTTTTAACATTTCATTTAATTTAATTCACTCAGAGTTATTCTAGTCAATTGTTTCTCTGTTGCATCACACAGTTAGTTATTTTACTGGATTCTTGTGGATTGATTGAAGAATTTCCTCAGCATTATCACACCATGACAGCACTGAGCTATCTGTGCAGTCCGTCTATTATTAAACATTGTTTGGTCAGGGATGTTCAGGAATTCACTATAACTGCTCTGACGCATGTGCTCTAGCTTTGTATTGCCATGAATGAGGGTTATTTGTGAGTTCAGAAAGACCAACAATACACAAAACTGACTTACAAGATGAACATTTCTGAATTCTGACAAAAGTAAGAATAATCAGCTGGAATATACACGCAATCTCATACAGTAGTGGTTTTGGATACCATACTTTAAAGGGGTCATATGATGCTTTTTTAAAGATCATTATT
>NW_015641974.1:0-583 GCF_001515625.1 Sinocyclocheilus rhinocerous | reverse complement strand
GCTTCGAGAGTCAAGCCAAATGATTGAAGCTGAACTCAGGAAAGAGTTCCAGAAACTCTCCTCTAATGCAAGAGGGCTTTTTGATGCTAATGATGATCTTAAGGCAGGATTACTGGCAGATTTTTGATGTAAATAAGGACTATAAAATGGGATTGTTTGCAGAGCTGGAAGCTAACGCAAAGAGTGATGAGAAAGTGGAGCTTGAAATGCAGCAGGCAGCAGATATTGAGAAGACTGTTAGTGACTGTGAGACAAAACTCGAAGAGGTGCGAAAAATTGTCCAAATTAACTTGTGGCAGAGATATGGCCAAGAGGAATTGACTGTTGCAGTCCAGGAAGCTGAGAAAGCTTGTGACCTTTCTGCTTCAATACCTGTTGCTGGTGTCAATTGTGAAGGATATGAAGTTCAACTAATTCACTTGGAAAGGCTCGTGAGCAGAGCAGTCAAAACTCTATCCAGCTGGGAGAGATGGATTCCTACAACAGAGAAGAAGGACTTTGAGAGCAGAGTAAGGCAGTCAAAAGTACGGAATAATGAACTTGTTTCAAGAAACAGTGAGTTTATTACTGCACGTAATGCTGA
>NW_015641973.1:0-591 GCF_001515625.1 Sinocyclocheilus rhinocerous | reverse complement strand
TATATTATATATTGTAAAAAGGGGCATAATATGTCTCCTTTAATGCTACCACATGCAAAAAACTGCTATTCACTAATATGAAATGTGGCAGTTTTTTCTGAACTAATTATTTGACCTCCCTTAAATATCCTAAATGGTCTTTTGTTGGGGTACAACTCCATCCAAGTATTAAACTTGAATGTGAACGGGTACAACTCCATCCAAGTTTTAAACTTGAATGTGAACCTTGCTCACTTTTTCAGCTTTGGACAAGCCTTTTTTAAATGCTTTCCTAAACTCCCGTATCGGCTGAAAGTCTTCCCGCAGGAGGGACAGAGGTATGGTTTCTCTCCGGTGTGAACTCTCTCATGCACTTTCAGTCCTGATGACTGAGTGAAGCTCTTCTCACAGTGTGAGCACTTGTAGGGTTTTTCTCCGGTGTGGATCCGTTCATGCACTTTCAGTTCGGCGGCTCTAGCGAAGGTTTTCCCACAGTCCAGACACACGAAGGGTTTCTCGCCGATGTGTGTTTTCTGATGGTCTTTAAAACCGTGCAGCCACAGAAAGCTCTTCCCGCAGAATGTACACACGTACCGCCGCTCGTCTTCGTGA
>NW_015641972.1:356-640 GCF_001515625.1 Sinocyclocheilus rhinocerous | reverse complement strand
GTTTTCATTATTTTCTGGATTCCATTTTAATGGTTCCATTAAATTAATTGATTTTATTTTATTTTTTAAAGTATATATTTTTTTCCAGAAATACTGCACATTTACATTTTTCTCATAAATAAATTCTGGTAAATAATATTTTTGGTAAATACTCCTTTAAAAAGTGTTTTTTTATTATAATTTTATTAGTAGTAGACTAGAACACGTGGATATGTTGTCATTCTTACACTATAATACTGAAATTAGATTTTAGTGATTTGGACTATGAGATGGACACTTGCTTC
>NW_015641972.1:0-317 GCF_001515625.1 Sinocyclocheilus rhinocerous | reverse complement strand
TGTTGCACTTTACTTTTGCTTTAAAAAGAGGATTTCATAGAAATATGGATTTCATTTGGTCTAATAAAATATAGTTTAATAAAATATTCTTAAGTAAAATTGTTGATTTTTTTTGTGTGAAATTAATAGTTTAGAATGATTAATCGATAAATTAGTCGATAGATTAATCGAAATAAAAATAGTCGTTAGTGGCAGCCCTACTCTCATCAACTCAATTGTGATAGTTTCCTTTTGTGACTTCTCTTTATGTTGATAAATCTGAGCACAGTATTAGATTTAAAATAGACCTGAGAGTATGCGAGTCTTTTGTTCAGGAG
>NW_015641971.1:0-859 GCF_001515625.1 Sinocyclocheilus rhinocerous | reverse complement strand
TCGACACAGCGTCTCCGGCGTGATGGGAAGCTCAGTGAAGTGCTTGTCGCTATTGCTGAGGTACACCGTTAGGAACATCTGAGTTAATAATAATTTTAAAAAAAATACAACATGGGAGGTTATAACAAAAGACAGAAAAACACTCTAAAAAAAAAAACATTTATTAGTTCCTCAATGATTTTTTGATTCTCTAGTTCTTAAGAAAACCATCTACGAACCCAGACCAGAATTTATTCCTCTAATCTAAAGCAGTGTTATTTTAGTATTATTTCTATAAAAGTATTTACTAATATTTTAAATTAGCTTTTAATTTTATATTTTCAGTTCAGTTTAAGTTTTAGTCATTTACTCATTTTATGCTCTTGTATTTTTTTTTTTTATAGTTTATTTGTTTAAATATTTATATTTAGCTTTCATTTATTTTATTAACTTAAACTTATTTTATTTCAGCTGCAAAGGCAACATTTATAATTTTCATATTAGTTTTAGTAATTTTACTACACCAACTTTTTAATTCATCAAAATGTATTTCAGTTAGCTTCCAAGGCAAGTTTATGTTTTAGGGTTTTATGGTTTTCATCTAATATTTATATTTTATTTCAGCTTAAGTTTTAGTAATTTTGTTATGTGCTTTTGTCTTTTTATTATTTCAATTTAGCTTTAATTCATTTTAATTTCATAACATCAACTTAAACTTACACTATTTTAGTTAGCTGCCAAGTCAACATTTCTAATTTTCATTTTTTTGTTTTGTAATTTTCAAATTTACGTTTTTTTTTTCTTTCAGCTATATTTCAATTAACCAAAAATATTGTTATTGTTATTTTTAGTTAACAATAACAACACTGAACTTATAATG
>NW_015641970.1:0-513 GCF_001515625.1 Sinocyclocheilus rhinocerous | reverse complement strand
AAAGCATCCTGTGTGAACAGCCCTGTTTTCACAACTTATTATAATGTATTATCCTATAGCCTATGAAATATCCTAAATATTCCTAAATGAAACGAATTTTTAGCGACAACTAGATTATTATTAGTTAACATATGCACACTTAAATCCAAATAATGTGACTTTTTTCACAAAGGTTCTGTAATATGCTGGGTTCTAGAAAGCTTTGTCCTTTTTCTCTAACGCAGAGGAGGAAGCATGATAGAGGACGACAATGAGCCGCTCTCAAAGCGCCACTCGGACGGGGTTTTCACGGACAGCTACAGTCACTACCGGAAGCAAATGGCCGTACAGAAGTATCTGGCCGCAGTCCTTGGCAAAAGGTATAGACAGAGATATAGAAGCAAAGGACGGCGGCTCGCCTATTTGTAGCCTTTTTCAAATGCGTCTATCATGTACATGTACAGCTTTTGGAGCAAGTTAGTCACTATCAAGACTACTATGAAGATGTGTCCTTTATAAACATGTATTTATGTA
>NW_015641969.1:0-559 GCF_001515625.1 Sinocyclocheilus rhinocerous | reverse complement strand
CATCAATAATTCTCTTCACTTATCCATCATCATGGATGTATTTTTCCCCCCTTATTCAAGGAACAGCTATAAAGTCTTACAATGGTTCCTAGGAATACTGAAAAAAATATATATTTTTTTCAAAATTGTACAAATACATATTTTTTGGAGTGCATTTTACACAAAAATACTATTTTAGTCTGCTTCAGAATTTCACATTTAATACAGCATGTTACTTTACATTTCTTTGTAAGTATTTGTGAAGTTTACTAGCAATTTCTGAGTGAAAATTGTTCATAGACGGTTTTTTTTTTCAGTGTACACTGTATAAAAACTCTTTTTGAAATTGTAAATACAGATTATTGGAGTACGTTTTACAAGAAAATACCATTTCATTTTTTTACTTCATATTTTCATGTTTTAATCAATGTGCTACATGCAGTTTCTTTGTAATTGTGATATTTACTTGCAATTTCTGAGTGAAAATTGTTTCTACACCAACTTTTTTGTTCAGTGGCTGCTCACTACTGCCAAGCCCACGGTTTTCCTGCATAATTGGACGACTTTTACATAATTGTGA
>NW_015641968.1:0-2781 GCF_001515625.1 Sinocyclocheilus rhinocerous | reverse complement strand
TTTCAAGACAGAACTACGGTGACGTGTACGAAACCAACGTCACATAAAATGAATCTGTTCTGGGGAGAAAAAAAAAATTCTGTTGGAAACTGCAGTGATATGTATTGTACTTGTATATGAAGGTATAGCTTGAATGCACTGTAAGTCGTTTTGGATAAAAGCGTCTGCTAAATGCATACATTTAATTTAATTTTATTTACTTATTGGTATTTTGCGTCTCGCGAAAACATTTCCACAGGTACGTTTTCACAGGTTTTTTCTTGTTGTGGAGTTTCTTTCCCCAAAATGGTCCTCCAGCAGTTGTTGGTTTGTGTTTCAGATGTTTCCGCTGCTGAACGAGATACAATGAAGAGAAAGTCAGTGAAGGAGGGAGAATCTGTTACTTTAGATCCTGGAGTAATAAAACAACCAAATCATGTGATGACGTGGTATTTTAATGACACTCTCATCGCTGAAATCACTGGAGATCCCAACAAGACCTGCACAGATTTTCATTGTCCTGAGAGATTCAGAAACAGACTGCAGCTGGATCATCAGACTGGATCTCTGACCATCAAGAACATCAGAATCACAGACTCTGGACTTTATGAACTAAAGATCAGCAGCAGCAGCCGTCGTCGCCGCCGCAGCAGCATCAGCCGTGTAAAGAGCTTTGATGTTACTGTCATTAGTAAGTGTAATTTATTCATTCAGGCATTTGGACTCATACAGAGAAATATAAAGAATTGTATCGTTACATTTCTTTTTTTAATTTTGCTACCTTGATGACTTGGTACTGAATCAACAGTGATTTTGATATCACTGAATCAAACTGTTTTATTTTAAACTGAATCAGGTTCCCATTTACTTTCTCAAACCTTATATCTTATATTGTTTGTTATAGACCAATCTGACTCGTTCATTGATTCAGTCTCTCTTTTATTCCAGATTCAGGTCTGTCTCCAGGTGCTGTAGCAGGTCTATCTGTTATTGTTCTTCTACTTGTGGCTGCAGCTGCAGCTGTTGGTGTGATTTTCTATCGCCGCAGGAGCGCCAGAAATGACAAGTATTGCCTATTAATACTACAGTGAGAGGAAAACATTATATGTTTTGTGCAAAATTGATATTTAATTGTGTGTGTGTGTGTGTGTGCGCGTGCGTGTGTGTGTGTGTGTGTGTGATTATTTTTCAGGTCATATGACTGCGTTGACCCAGCAGAATTAGTGGGTAGTCCCTAACACGATTACTACTGAAGCATTAGTCCCATTGATCCATCGTTTCTCAAAAAGACCTAACAATAAAGCATTTTTAAAATCACCTGTTACTGGAAGTCTACACACCTCTGTTACAATTGCAGGCTTTTAAGATGTAAAAAATTAATCCAAGTTAAATCATGTCAGATCTTTTTCCACATTTAATGCAATATTAAAACCAACAAAATTAATGTAACAAATAAATAGAAACTTTTAAGAAAAATACTAAAATAAAAGACAAAAATACACCTTTTCATTTAATACTGCAGTCGGTCTTTTTGAATATGTCTATTTGGCTGTTTTTACTGCTTTTCCTTTGCAAAAGAGCTCAAGATTGGTCATATTGCGGGCCAGGGAATCTCCTGTCTAAAGCCCTCTTCAAGACATTCCTCAAGTTTTTTTGACTGGATTTAGGCCTGGCATCAGACTGGACCTTTCCAAATTGTTCTTCCTTTTCTGAAGCCATTCCTTTATTGACTTAAAATCTTCATCTTCAGATTTTAATGGAGGCCTGCAAGTTTTGTGCCAAATGGTTTGTAATTTGGTTTCATTAGACAATAACACATTTTAAGCTAGTCTCAGGGGCCATTCACACAGAACGTGTTTTTCCATTCCACTGTGGTACTTTCCGATTGTTTTTCTGGGTAATCACATGCTAGATTATCGTGTTTGACTGCAACACTTGTGTTTTTCCTGTTATTCATGTTCTTTGGAATGTCATTGTTGTACCCTATTGTCTCCACTTGTTGATTATGACCTTCACAGTTATTCCATGGAACATCTAATGTTTTGAAAATATTTTGCCTGGGCTTTATCAATTAGATGCAACCAAGAAAATATTGAGAAAAAAATTCAAATATGGCTTTTGTTGTTGTTTGTTTGTTTAATTCAGGGTTAATCAGCATCACTTACCATTATAACTTGAGGATTTTAATTGCTTCTTAGTACGAGTTTGAATTTAATTGGTTAACTCACCAACATCCCCTATTATAATAATAGGGTATGCACACTTATGCAACAAGGAATTTTCTTTTTCTGGTTTTTCGTCTTCTTTTTTTTTCTTTAAAATTTATTTTTGTTTGTTGCATACAATTTAATACTGCGTTAGGTGATCTGACATGATCTGCAATTTTAACAGTCACTGTGGATAATATTAGCTGTGTGATGGGCAAGGCATTCTGACTTGTTAATAACCAAGTTGGGTAACACTTTATTTTAAGGTGTCCTTGTTACACATGTTAAATGCACTTACTATTATAATAACAATAAATTATGCATAATTACATGCAAGTAACACTAAGCCAAACCATAATCCTAACCCTAACCATATAGTAAGTACATGTAGTTAATTGATATTACTCAGTACTTAAATTTGTAATTACACTGTAACAAGAACACCTTAAAATAAAGTGTAACCCCAAGTTGTTCAACTTCTGTTGTGGGATTTGCTGAAATGTCGTTTTGGTTCTGGAGATTTTATTTTTTCTAAAAATGGTAGTTAATGTTAAATGTAGCACAGGTGTTGTATTTTGATGATGAATTTTCCAGT
>NW_015641967.1:0-496 GCF_001515625.1 Sinocyclocheilus rhinocerous | reverse complement strand
GAATCCCTGTTTCGGAACAAAGCAATCGATCTACTGGTGTGAAAGCACCCTGAGGCATCTAGAGACGCTATAATCATCATACCGGTCAACCCTCCCGTTTTTCCCGGGATTCTCCCGTATTTTTACCATTCTACCCCGCTATCATCCCGTTTAAATATTTTCCCGTATTTCTCCCGTATTTTTCTCTCTATTGGCATTTCTATAAAAAAAAATCCCACTGGTCGTATTTTATATGTTTGCTACATTCGCTTCCGGTAAAACTCCCGTAATTTGTGTGGCCCACCTCATTATACGAATAATCACGTCAACAAATTCCAAGGTTGTTGCCAGATCTTGTATGAAACGCATCCTTCTCACACAATCGACACATACAAATTTCAACCGATTTATCCCCTCAACTTGGCAACCTACAACCCAGTGATGCTATTTGATATCTGCGCACTGTGCGCAGGTTATGGCAAGCCGTTTTAACATTTAATCTATAAGCCGTACTAGT
>NW_015641966.1:0-590 GCF_001515625.1 Sinocyclocheilus rhinocerous | reverse complement strand
AAAGAAGCTCTGAATCATTCTTCCTGTGTATGCCTCTCTATCCAGTCGTGACAGAAGACCAGTCCCTCAAAACAGAAGTAAAGATTAACGGATTGAAGCTCGCTATGGAGGCACAAAGACCACTCACCCCAGATCCCTTCACCGAGTTCAAGCACAGACCACTCACCCCAGATCCCTTCACCGAACTGGTTCAAGCACTCCGCGAATCCCTTCAGCCTCCTCCCGTCAGGCCATCGGCCTCTGCATGTCCCATGGCCAAACCCGCGACCTACTCCGGTGAGGTGGCCGCCTGCACCGGTTTTCTACTCCAGTGTTCACTATATTTTGAATTACAACCCCATCAGTTTGTGAATGATCAAGCGAAGATCACATTCATCATGTCACTACTGTCTGGAAGGGCGCTGCAATGGGCCGAAGCTCTCTGGAATTCGCAGTCCCCTAGTGCGCTCCTATGATGCCTTCATTGATCATTTCCGCAAGGTGTTTGGCAAAACTACCTCAGCGGTCTCTGTGCACGATGAGCTCTTTCGACTACGGCAAGAGATTATGTCCATCCATGACTATACAGTTCGATTCCGTACCCTCGCGGC
>NW_015641965.1:1918-2130 GCF_001515625.1 Sinocyclocheilus rhinocerous | reverse complement strand
CCTAGCGTTTTCGACGCAGCTCGAGTTCCTGAAGAGGAACTACCTGTTTCACTACCGACCAATATACGATCCAATTTAGTCAGACTCAGCACTGCACCATTTTTTACTTTCAGGCTCTCTGAAAAGTCTTGTTTAAAAATAAATTGGCAGTAAAGTAAAGCAAACAAACAAACAAACAAAGTGTTTCACTGACACAATCACTCTTTCCTAAT
>NW_015641965.1:0-1375 GCF_001515625.1 Sinocyclocheilus rhinocerous | reverse complement strand
TGTTAAAAAAAATAACAAGTGGGGATTAAAAAGTAGGACCCACTTTATATTAAGTGGCCTTAACAACTATGTACTTACATTTAAATTAATTATTTGGTACAATGCACTTATTGTGTACATACATGTTTTTACATTGTACTTATATTTTTATAATACCTGCATGTAATTACATCTGTAATTAATTTCTGTAATTACATTTATAATTACACAGTTGACCCATCCCTTACACCTTAACCCACCCTTAAACCTACCCATACCACCAAACCTGTCCCTAACCTTACCCGTATCCCACCTCAATAGCAGCAAAAGTGTTTTGCAATACAATATCAACACAATAAGTACATTGTACTTCATTTTTGATGTAAGTACATAGTAGTTAAGGCCACTTAATATAAAGTGGGGCCTAAAATGATTCTGGGTTTGCTTCTCTCTTATTTAGCACTATATCACTCAAAAATGTGCAAAGAATTCTTCGTTCACAAGATTATTATCTTTTAAATATCCAGAAAGTCTGTACAAATAGGTAAAAGGGCATTTAGTTATGCTATTTCATTTGATTGGAACCAGTGATAAGGTAAATTATGCTTAAAAGAGTTGGTTTCTCTAATGAATGTAAGTATATTTTAAATGATTTGGTTAGGATTTACCCAATTATAATTGTTTTGATTGAAATGTGTACATTTTCTGTATATGTGAATTAATGTATATGTTTTACTTTTAAATGTTTTCATGTTTAACTAAGTATGCTGCCTGTCTTTGCCAGAAACCTCTTGTAAAATAATTTTAAAATTTCATGAGCTTAATTTCCTGGTAAAAATAAATAAATAAATAAAAAAGTATACCAACTTCGCTCACCTCCAGACCAAACTTGTAGAAGAAGTAGTTAGCAAAATATTTGAGGGAGGCCATAATGCCGTGGTCTAGATGCTGGTGTGTCACACCCTGAAATATGGTGCTGCTGTGTGTTGCTTTAAGGCCATTTTGAAGACGGTGATGGAGCTGGTGCCGATGGACAGTCACATCAAACACAAGGAGGCCTAAAATTAACAGGTGATTCTACCCACATGGAATCACCAATAAACAAACAAACAAACAAATAAATAGATAGATAGATACCCCAGTCAAACACACCTGAACCAGCTAATTGAAGTGTGCAGGGTTAAGGATGGAATACACTACACCAAGATATTTTTATTGAATCTAAGGCTACGTCCACACGAAGCCAGAGCTTTCCCTATCCAATCTTTTTTTCCCCCTCGTCTCAACAAATATCTGCGTCCACACAAAACCGACACAAAACGATATAGTATACATGCCAGACCAGTATGTAGCACTGTAATTCTGCCACAGAGATACACTAAAAACGGAGAAGACT
>NW_015641964.1:0-1022 GCF_001515625.1 Sinocyclocheilus rhinocerous | reverse complement strand
TCATTGTTGTTGTTGTGTCTTGTGTGATGATGAAGATTGTGTTCTATTCTATGTTGTGTCTTGTGTGATGATGAAGATTGTGTTCTGTTCTGCTCTCAGTCATGAAGTGTTAAACTCACAGCACTATAAACACTCTCATGCAAAGTGTCTCTCTATGTAAATGCTCTTCATACACAGAACAGGCAGCTGTCAGTCTCAGACCTCAGATGAATTTCTTCATGCACGTTCATGTTCTACAAAACATTACAAGCTTCAGTTATTTTTGATGAATATGAACTATAGACACTGAACTATAGACAATGAGTGTTTGTATTCATATTTTTTTCCACACATTATATACGTGTATACATTGTTTGTTTGTTTTTTGTGATAAAGCACAGCTTGATTCAGTGCTTAACAGTTTCATTTCTTCTGGCAATATCTCTATCTCTTATTTATTATGCGCTATATTCAAAACATGAATTTAATTAATTCTTTATTGAAAATTTCTAATAAAAATTAATAATATGAATGAAAACTGAATGAAACTTGAAAACAATTTTTAAAGGTATTTTTTCGAAGATAAGAACACAAATAATGTAACTAATTCTTACAAAATAGCTGTTTTTTATTTTTTTTGCAACACGTGACAAGTTTGGCAAGATTGTAGGCTACCCAAAACTTTTCCATGACTCTTTCAACAGCTACAATGAATTTAATTATGTTTGAAATCTTGTATTTACTTCAGAATTTGTTTCCTAAAATACTTGTTGTGAGCAGGGAAATAAAAGCCAAACATTGTTTATATTTTGAGTTGACATTCCTCTGATTGTCAGGCTTCATCTCTCCTACAGTGAGCGTGAAGAGATTTCCAGAAAGATCAGCAGCACTGATGTGAGAGACAAGCACGAGCTTCCCTTCAGACTGGAGCTGGAGCTGAAGGTGTTGAGGAACATCAGGTCTCAGGACAGAAGGACGGTCTGAACAGCTGGAGCAGTAGCCTGACTCTCTCATGAGGCTCTCAGTGAGCTGTGAGGAGAAGT
>NW_015641963.1:0-523 GCF_001515625.1 Sinocyclocheilus rhinocerous | reverse complement strand
AAGACCACACAGAAAATTAATGCTGAACAAACAAATTCTCAGACTATCTAATAACCAGACAGAATGAGTTGTAGAATCTGTAGATGTTTCAGGTCTGTTCACTGTAGAGTTTTTCATCTCCTCTGTGTTTGTCTTCAGCAGCTCACAATATTTGGTCTACGGCAACTGTGATTTAGGCCTAATGGAAAAGAGATGTAAATGAACCAAGGAATTCAAATTGAGTCCCCATTTTCATGCAAATATAAAATGATTTAAAATATGGTTTTAGAAATTTGGTAATATTTTCTTTCATACAATCATATGTAAAATGTAATTTTGTGTCATATTTCCAGGGGCGTTGCTAGACCCGTTTTACTCGAAGCCCAGTGGAAAACAGCTGTGCACCAGTAAAATATTACTGATAAATCCTTAAGTGTCAATGAGATTGACGAATACCGATTTGAGATGAATGTCTGATTATATTGCAGGAATCAAGTTATGTGTTTTCTATTAGCTGTTTAGAATCAGAACGAGCGATGCAGAA
>NW_015641962.1:0-521 GCF_001515625.1 Sinocyclocheilus rhinocerous | reverse complement strand
CACATCCCCAAATTATGCAGAGGTCAGACCGATTCGACCGCAATATAGAATAATGACTAGAGCTGCTTTTCTACTACGGAATAAAAATGTCAGAAACTCACTCTATTATGAGATACATTATCTTACAATTCTGAGAAAAGTCTGACTTTCTTTCTTAAATCGTCAACCTGCTATCTTGACACACTTCCCACAAATTTTTTCAAAATGGTGCTTAACTGTTTGGAAGCAGATCTCTTAGAAGTGGTGAACGCCTCACTTCTTTCTGGGACGTTTCCAAACTCCCTGAAAACTGCAGTTGTTAAACCCCTTCTGAAAAAGAGCAATCTTGATAACACCATATTGAGCAACTATAGACCAATATCAAATCTTCCTTTTATAGGCAAGATTATTGAAAAGGTAGTCTTTAATCACCTGAACAAATACTTAAACTGAAATGGATACCTCGACAATTTTCAATCTGGTTTCCGTCCGCATCACAGCATAGAGACAGCGCTCATTAAGATAATAAATGATATTCGCTT
>NW_015641961.1:0-558 GCF_001515625.1 Sinocyclocheilus rhinocerous | reverse complement strand
ACGGTATTTTTAAATCCATGTTATGGTAAGTGTGCACATAAGTCTCTGTACACTTTCTAAAATCCACACTGTGGTAAGTTCGCACGCTAGTACTCTGCGTTCTTTTCTAAAATCCTGTATGGTAAGAGCTACGCGCAGCAGCCTCGTGCTCTTTCTGAGTGGTTTAAAACCCCGGTTCCGTCTTGGGCACCACTCCTCCTATGTATTCTCTGGATACCTACTTTAACAGGGTGTTGCTACTAGGGGTCTGTTGAGACAGTTCCTTTAGCATATGCAGAGCGTGCGGTAGCCCCTGTGTGACAGGCCAAGACTTAGTATGATTCTAGGCTCTTGGTCATATTCCCTTAAAGGAATCTATTCCTGATTCCAAGCCTTGAGCTCTACCCCGGGCCCAGGAGTTCTGGCCCTAACAGGTAAATTTTTGGGGTATGTAGCCTAGGCCTTTGGCCGTAGGGTCTTAACATCCCAGGGGCAACTCCCATGGCTATGGTAGAGTTAGTACTTAGTTCTCGTCATGGTTTCTGGCATGCACTCCCCTCAGCATGGTGGCGTGGGTAT
>NW_015641960.1:0-919 GCF_001515625.1 Sinocyclocheilus rhinocerous | reverse complement strand
TATGATACTGATTATGGTATACTAATGTTTTTTTTTTTATCTCTTCTTTTTCCTGACAGACTGCGAGTGAGAGTCTGGCGAGACATTAAAAGTATCAATTAGCTACTGAACATTTATTTACTGATCTGATCTGATATTTGCAACATACATTTTTTTATTGTCTATTTTACTTTTGTTATTAAAATTCTATTATAAAAAAATAAGAAAATGTCTTTCTTAAATGTGTTTAAATGTGTTTAAGATGTTTAAGATACTGTGTAATGGGTATTTTAAATAACAAATAGGTATTTTAAATAACAAATATGTGTCGTAAATATGGTTAAATAATGGCTTTTGGTGTTTCAGCCACATGTGGGTCACATAGGGTCCGTCAGCCCCCACAGAACTCAGCCATACAAAATGAGCATATAAGGTTAATATATCGGCAACATCAGTTTTTATTATTTGGCTCACTTCAGCTTGCGTGCGTCATGGCATTGTTTTGGTTCAGTTCTGACTAAAAAGATGTGGTCCAGTTCTAGGCCAGTGTGTTTGCAAACAGCAGAAAACTGCACACAGGCTACCCAAATGTCACTTACTCTGCTGCGCATAATGGTACCAAACCTAATAAAAACCCAATATAGCCTATTGTACCACATCCTGTTTTCTGTCATGCGCTGTGCACATTTGTGATGACGTAAGATGAATGCAAATGCACCAGGGCAAAGTCCCTTTATTAAGGCAAGTCATGTCACTCAGCGGCCATCTTTGAAACGCCTCTCGGGCATGCAAGTGCAGCTCCTATCACTGTGTATGGGGAATCATCAATTTCTCCCAAACTGTTCACTAAGCTTAAATTTCATATTTGAAATCACCAATGAAATCTGACAACAAATGTGTCATAAATGTAGTTTCTTTTGCTCAAATAGCTTATTTTTTC
>NW_015641959.1:0-1268 GCF_001515625.1 Sinocyclocheilus rhinocerous | reverse complement strand
CATTTGTTGTGAGTCTTTCAGTTTCACTTCAAAATGTTTTCTTCCTGCAATAGATTCAATTGAAAACACGTGTTATGACTAAGGCTGCAAAAACTAATCCGTAATAAATCCCCATGGAATTTGATTATTAATTAATTTGGCCTGCATGCAGTGGATGGAGATCATTCCCTCTTAAACGTAGCTTTGATATTCTACATACAAGTAAATGAAAGCAGTAATAGTAATCAGAATAATTTATCAAAATAACAGTTGCGGTAATAATTAAACTGCTATTTACATTTCATTATTGATGTGATTATTTCTGAATTTGCATTGTTTAGAACATGGGTTTTTGAATTGGGGCCCAGAGACCAATTAAGCATATTTAATTCTGGAAACTACATGTTAACTTAATATAGTGCTTTTAGACTATATCAACTGACATAATACCTCAGTTGAATTTGACAGTGTAATATCAAATTTATTTTAGTACGAGTAACTTTGTTTGTTCTTCAGGTGAGTCTGGTCCCAAGATAGTTTCAGCGATGGTGGGAGAATTTTTAATTCTAATCACTGACTTTAACATAGAAAAAGGTGAGCGGGTACAGTGGAGCTTTCAAGATAAAACCCTAGCAGCTGGAATGAATGGGGACATCACTAAGACTTCATATGGTGATGTGAGATTCAGAGGCAGACTGGAGCTGCATCATCAAACCGGATCTTTGACCATCAAGAACACCAGTACCAGTGACACTGGAGTTTATCAACTAAACTTCCTCAGTGGATGCGGAAAGAACATTTGCTGGGAATTCAATGTCACTGTCTCTGGTGAGCAAATCAACTCTTCCAATATGATACAATTTGCCTGCAGTCTGAACATCCATCTATATCATCCAAGTAAACTTTCCACTTGCTTTTGTATGTTGTGGAGACTGAGATCACAAATATAATAATGTCATCATTTGTGAGAAAAGAACAAGTGCTCAAATACTACTGAACTTAGTCATTGGTAATTTTATGGTAAATTCAACAGAATTGATCTCAAGATCTTCCTTCTTTTTAACGTCTCTCGTGTTCTTTGTATTTCAGATTCTACAATGAATAAATCAGCAATTGTAATGATGAATGTAGAGGCTTCTGATTAAGTGAATATGCAGCAGACAACAAGTTTAGTTTGATGAAGTAAGACACACCAATCATTGTGTGTCAATCATTCTGAAATCAACAACTGATTTTTATGCACCTCTAGAATACATCCATTGAAAGTGAGAAATGAACCTGTGCGCTTC
>NW_015641958.1:0-498 GCF_001515625.1 Sinocyclocheilus rhinocerous | reverse complement strand
TTCAGAGAGTTCTCTCATGCAAATGTGTTATTTTGTGTTTGTTTTAATGCACGCATGACAGACTTTACTTTCACTTTGAGTTTGTTCAAATTTACAATGAAAAATCCTAAATGGTGGTTCAAAAGACCAAAACCTATGTTTATTGGTTGAATATGGGACAGTTTGAACCAATCTGGGCACGGGGGTGGGACTAAGCATCAACAATCCTTCCTGTTTGGCTCAGAGGAACGAAATGCATTGGTTTCGTCTGACGAATCAATGTTGTCAAAATGTGATGACGTAATCACGTGCGCTGCAGAGCCTCTGAATATCCAAATAAGACAAAGCTCCGCTTTCCAACACTTTTTAAAGCATTCAGATAGGATTAGCGGTTCAAAAGTTATTAAATATTTAAGAACAATAGTTATATTATTAGTTATTTTTAGCCGCGGGCGGCTGTCTCGTTCTTTGAGGGTTAATGCCACTCAGCGGGTGTTGCATGCATCAGTCCAAAAGAAG
>NW_015641957.1:0-553 GCF_001515625.1 Sinocyclocheilus rhinocerous | reverse complement strand
TCAAACAACTTGAAAAGTGAATTTTGCATCCGATGACCCTTTTAAAGTTGTCCAAATTAATCACCCAAAAAACCCAAAAATGGAAAATCTGTCATCATTTACTCACCCTCCACTTGCTCCAAAACTGTACGAGTTTCTTTATTCTGTTGAACACAAAAGAAGATATTCTGAAAAATGTTAGTATCCGAACAGACTTGTACTTGTGTAAAAAAAACTTGATGGTGCCCATCAACTGTTCAGACGTTCTGCCATTCCATTGGACTGATTTCACACATGCTTCAAGACGCAATCACACAGAGGCGATCCCGCAGTGTTTCGACACAGCGTGAATAATTTTACGAAGCTACGAGAATACTTTTTGTGTGCGAAGAAAACAATAATAACAATTTATTCAGCTATTCTTCTCCCCGAGTTACCGTCTTCCGCCATTTTGGAGAGTACCTCTGAATGTAATCAACGTAATGAGCGTTGTTTACGTTCAGTAGACAGTAGGGCTGTCAAAAAAAATTTCGAATTTCGAAAATTCGTCGAATTTAAAATAAAAATCCACATT
>NW_015641956.1:0-901 GCF_001515625.1 Sinocyclocheilus rhinocerous | reverse complement strand
ACCTTGTCTCTTAGACGGCCACCGGGACAAGACCACAGGAACCAGATGAGTACTCTGCTCAATGTGACTTTGCTGCAGCCTGGAATTGAACTGCTGGTTTCGTCTGGCCGGAGGAGAACTGGCCCCCCGACTGAGCCTGGTTTCTCCCAAGGTTTTTTCTCCATTCTGTCACTGATGGAGTTTTGGTTCCTTGCCGCTGTCGCCTCTGGCTTGCTTAGTTGGGGACACTTAATTTCTAGCGATATCGTCGACTTGATTGCACAGATACTATTTCACGAGTTCACATTTACAGATGGTAAACAGAGTAAAGGTTATGCATATTTGGCGTGCTGTCCGGGGAGAGGGCTCTGAGCTTGGTAATTCCTCCCGACCCGGGGTACTCCCCCTGTCCGGGGAGAGGGGTCTGAGCTCGACATTTAGCCCGGACCCAGAGCTCTCCCCCCAAAAGATGCAATTAGCACGGGACCATAGCCAGAGTGGGGCATTGACAACCCCCCAAAACCCGAACCCGGGGTACTCCCCGAGCTCGGCATTTAGCCCGGACCCAGAGCTCTCCCCCCAAAAGATGCAATTAGCACGGGACCATAGTCAGAGTGGGGCATTGATAACCCCCCAAAACTTGCAGAACTTAAGGTTGGTGGGGTGCTGGATGTCGCTTGGAGTAGAATCATTGCGGTGGTATCTGAAAGAGACTGTGGCTTCTGCGGAAGCAAGCACTGCTGCAGCAGTTGGAAGTAAAGACATAGGCTTCTGCGGAAGCAAGCGCTGTTGCGGCAGTGGGAAGTAAAGATACAGGTTCCTGCGGGAGCGAGTATTGCTGTGGTATCTGAAAAGAAAAAGAGGCTTCTGCGGAAGTGGGCATTGCTGCGGCAGAGGGAAGTAGAGATGAGTGGGAAGAAAA
>NW_015641955.1:0-483 GCF_001515625.1 Sinocyclocheilus rhinocerous | reverse complement strand
CACCGGGGTCTGTCACAGAGAACATTACGGGAATATTCAATGTAAGTTAAACTCAGTCGACAGCTTTTGTGTTATAATGCCAGTTACCAGAGAAACTTTTGACTTCTCACACATCTCTTCAGTGGAAAAAAAACAAACAAAAACACAACACTTAAGTATTATACGTGTTACATGAGACTATAAGTTAGTACTACTTACTAACTATATCTGGTTATCTCACAATTCAGATTTTATTTCTCGCAATTCTGACTTTTTCCTCATCATCATCATCATCATCATCATCATCGCATTTCTTCAAAGACTGACACAGTCCCAGTAAGTTTACCAATTTCATGTGTCCATTCCATTATTAATGTTTTGACAGTGTTCAGGCATGTACTTCAACATTATGTTGTCTTACATGAATGTCTTAAAATCTTTTTCTGCATGTATGTGATTTGCTAGTTTGCTAATAACTAACCCTGTGTTGTTCATTCTAAGTGA
>NW_015641954.1:716-901 GCF_001515625.1 Sinocyclocheilus rhinocerous | reverse complement strand
CGAGAACAGAACAGACCGGGCGGGCATACAAACGGAACGCCAGGTCCACACACTCCGTCTGTGTATGGGATTACATTTCTGCCACATTTCTGCCATCATATTTTGAGCGCACAAAAGGGCATTTTGTACGCGCGCGATCTGAGTTTTGTGGAGAAAACGTTCGTTTCGCAAAGAAAAAAGTATTT
>NW_015641954.1:0-539 GCF_001515625.1 Sinocyclocheilus rhinocerous | reverse complement strand
GTGCTCAACACAACCCAGCGTTACAATATGCCATAATTCCAGCCAATCAGAGATGAGGCTGCTAAATTCTGATTGGCTGCCTTGACAACCAATCACAACATTCCTTGCATTACCTCGACAGCAGAAGAGGAAAAATACAGTGCATTCATAATTATTATGCAAGTTCATATTCTGATGATATTTTTTTCCAAGCACATTTTACCAATTCGAAATGACATCAATCTTAATAACCACTATTAATCTTGTATTTAATCACTTATAATATATATATTATTATTCATGAAGGCTGGAAGTGAAAAACGCCTTATATTCAGGTGTGCATAATTATTAAGCAGGTTATCTTCTACAGATAAAATCTCGAGATGGACTAAAAATGCACTCCTAAAACTTACTGCCAGATTCTGGAAGATAAATTCTTCAAACAGTGGTAAAAGAGGATGTGGTGTTGGTCCTTCAAGAGTCACTCTCAGCGTATCTGTCTATAAAGCCTATAAATAAATATATATATATAAATCAGTCTTCAAGTATTTTACTACACT
>NW_015641953.1:259-599 GCF_001515625.1 Sinocyclocheilus rhinocerous | reverse complement strand
AACTGCAACATTTTATTTCAAATTTCTTACTTTTTGAGAACTTGTCTCACAATTCCGAGTTTTCTTTTTAGAAATGCTAGTTTATATCTCGCAATTCTGACTTTTGATCTTTTTTTTTTCTCACTTTGTTCTAATTCTGACACTGTTTCCACCACAGAATAAAAAAAAGCTTATTGCGAATTTTTCTCACAATGCGTACTTTTTTCTTGCGAAGTTTATAACTCGAGATATCATTTTGATATAAGAAAGTCTGAATTGTGAGATAAGAAGTTGCAATGACCTTTTTTATTTTTTTAAATCTGTAACTACTTGGAAAGCGTCTTACGAGTGCACTAGTGTG
>NW_015641953.1:0-249 GCF_001515625.1 Sinocyclocheilus rhinocerous | reverse complement strand
GTAACTACTTGGAGAGCGTCTTACGAGTGCTTACACTAGTGTGCACTACGATCTGATTTGTCATGAATGCTGATGATCTTCTCTCTCGTACTGTGTGTTAAAAATGACTAGCCAAGCAGTCGACCATGGACCTACGGTGCGTCCCAAATCGCTTACTTATGCACGATTCTGACGTTTTGTTGTACAAATAGTGTGAGCGGTGCATTCACACTGGAAATTCCAAAAAGAAAAAGTGCACTTTAAATACCC
>NW_015641952.1:0-540 GCF_001515625.1 Sinocyclocheilus rhinocerous | reverse complement strand
ATATGGTAATTTTTTCCTCTTTTTTTGACCAAGATGTTTCATTCTTGAATGATCTTCATTTATTGGGCATCACTGTCCCTTTGATCTTGATTAGCTCAAACACTGGATCTAATGACTCTGGTTTAAAAAAAAAATAGATACAAATAAATACATTTAAAAAAAGAAGAAGAAAAACCGGTTAGTACGAAACCAGAAAAAAAAATTATATATTGGCCACATTCTTACATTTTCATCTGATAAAATGAAAGCTCTCAGTCTGGTGTGATTTTACAGTGATTAAAAATACAGAAGTACGTGTAAACAGCAGTTCCCTTTCAATTGGCATCTTCGCTAGAGAGACCAATCACATTCGAGTGTTAACAAAACAAGCCAATAAGTGTTGGCGTGCGATCTTTGCGTTGCGCACCCCGCCCCGCAGCGCGGGTATATAAGGAGCGCGCGAGCAGACACACATTCACACATTCAGCTTCTCGCTTCGGAGCCGAGCCTTTCAGTTGGTCTGGTTACCGAGCATTGTGTCTACAAGACAGCATCGTAGTG
>NW_015641951.1:0-1436 GCF_001515625.1 Sinocyclocheilus rhinocerous | reverse complement strand
GAATCTGCTCCTTCCAGCCAAACTTTAACAGTCCTCACTGTGGGTTTCACACGTTTGATGATGGGGGTGTATTTGGGTAGCAGGAACAGGGATAGGTGATCAGATTGTCCAACGTGGGGGAGGGGAGTTGCTTTATAGGCATCATAAATGTTTGTGTAGACATGATCAAGAGTGTTGTCTCGTCTTGTGGGGCCTAAAACATTTTGATAAAATTTGGCAAGAGCTGTTCTCAAATTGTCATGATTTAAATCACCAGCAATGATAAAAGCTCTGTCCGGATGTGTTGTTTGCTGGTTACTGACAACAAAAGAGAACTCTTTCATAGCTAGTTTAGCATTAGCATCCGGGGGTACATACACAGCAGTGATTATGGCAGATGTAAATTCACGGGGCAGGTAAAAGGGTCTGCACTTGATAAAGATGTATTCAATATCAGCAGAACAGTGGGATTTAGTAATAACAGTATCGAAAGATTGCTATCAAATAGCACACCCAGGTTCCTAACTGATGACGAAGAACTGACAGAGCAGCCATCGAGTGTTAGACACTGTTCTAGATTATTACATGCAGAGGTTTTAGGCCCGATAATTAACACCTCTGTTTTTTCAGAATTTAGCAGTAAGAAATTACTCGTCATCCAGTTTTTTTATATTGACTATGCATTGGAGGTCTATTGTTGTATTGTTGTATGAAGTTGAATATCCAGTAGTGTGTAGCGGCTGTAAGAGGTTAATGCAAAGTTGTGACGAACAACTGAGCTGAAAATAACTAGTAGAATAGTAAATAATTTGCAGAATCTGGAGAGACGCTGAGCCTCGCGTTGTGAATGCGCCGCCATCTTGTCAAAAAAAAACATTTCCATTCTGAAAATGTTGGCAGCTCTTTTTACACCAGAAACAAGGCTAAAGTCCAGTTATTTCAGTCCATTATCCAGTGACCTTCTGTCCCTGCTCTCTTCATCCATCAGTGATGTTCTTTCACTATGTTTATGTACAGGTCTATTATGTCACAATCGATTAGTTCCTGACTGTCTATGTGAGTTAATCCTCTTGAGCTCAGCTCTGGTTTCTTTCTCTCAGGGTCAAAACCAGAACCTTCTATTCAGCCCTGCTTTCCAGCAAATGCCATGCTGCTCGTCTGAAGCCTTCAAACCTTCTTAAAAGCAACAAAGGACAGTTACAATCAACAGTGTGTTGTGGATCCTACTTTTAAATTCTCTAAAAAGATGCAGAGAGACAGAAAATCTGATAATGAATCATAATCTTTGCGTATGATCAATAGTTTTCATGCAAGCATGTTTTGATGCACAGAGTCTGATTGAGGTTCCTCTGGTGTTTTGATCTTGCGTGTCTTTGTCCTTGTTTAGCAGGAGGGTTTGAGGACTGACTGCGTCTCACGTGTCTCGTTTTCTCCTCTGAACCGGTTCTGGAGATTAA
>NW_015641950.1:0-705 GCF_001515625.1 Sinocyclocheilus rhinocerous | reverse complement strand
AAATACAGCTGCGCATCACAGAAATACAGTATATGTTAAAACATTCAAATAGATATTTTAAATTTACACATTTCACAATATTACAGTGTTCACTGTATTTTTAATAAATAAATGCTGCCTTGGTGAGCATAAGAGACTTTCTAAAAAAAAAAAGGAGGGGGGAGGAGGAGGAGGGGACTGAAAATATGTTTCTCTACAAAAGGGGGGCCCGGCCGAAAAAGTTTGGGAACCACTGCAGTAACAGTCAAAAGTTTGGACACACTTCCCATTCGTTTGACTGTTACTGTATATAGAATTCAGTATATAGCCTACATAAACAGAATACATAAACACATTTTTTTTGCAATGATGTCTCGAATGTGGTGATCAAACACTTATAATGACGTGACAGAGATATGTAATGGAGGCAGGGCATTTAGCAATTTAACAATAAACTTTATTATCCAAAATGAGTCTGACATCAGTGCACTGAACAGTAAACTTCACTTCACTTGTTTATGCAGGAAGCACAGCTTTTCCAAATGTAAACATTTAAAATTAATAAATAATAATAATAAATTATATATATATATATAATTTTATTTTATTTATTTTTTTTTTTTCACAAATTCTGTGTTGTGTATTTTCTGGCGGTTTTTTTCATTAGGCAGACAGACACAAATTTTATTTGTGTGTGTGTGTGTGTGTGTGTGAGTGTGTGTGTCT
>NW_015641949.1:0-523 GCF_001515625.1 Sinocyclocheilus rhinocerous | reverse complement strand
TTACCTCAGATTAGAGCGATCTTGACCACATGTGAACAGGAAGTTGATTATAGAAGAAGAAGGTGGCTATTTTGGCTATTTGATTTTTGAGATAGAGCCTCTAGTGTTGGAGTTATGAACAGTGTGACAACTTACCCATATGACAACTTACCCCGCTTTTCCACTGGGTACAGTACCTGGTACCTGGTACTTTTTTTAGTACCACCTCGGTTGGGGTTCCAAGCGTACCGTACCGTTACCAAAACGTGACGTGTAAATTCTGCTGATCACGGATTGGCCGGAGAGAATCTACCTGCGCACTGAACTTGCGACACAAACACAAAAGAACCGCTAGATTTAAATCAGCACAGCCAGCGAAGGATCAAACGCAACTGTTTTGAACGAGCGCACCTTTTTTTAACAACCAAAAAGTTTTCTTGTCTGTTGTGGAAGAACGAGTGCGAGTGCGCGTACACTGGTGGAAAACGATCGGTTTTCGGACCGCAGTAAAGATAGTTTGCGGTTTGATATTCAGATTTATTTT
>NW_015641948.1:0-888 GCF_001515625.1 Sinocyclocheilus rhinocerous | reverse complement strand
TCATTATATTGTTAATTATTTTAGTCACAGTTTAACCCAATATGAGCTATGCTTTTTAACTGACTATTCCATGAACTTGATTTTGAATCAACACGCTACTGTTTCAACAATCCCATTCTCACTAAATGGATAATAAATATTCTGACTTGACTTCTTATTAATAAAACATCACAAAATGCTCTTTAAATTTAAGAAATGAAAGAATGACGCTAGATAAATTAACATGTGAGCAGGGTGATCATAGACCTATTCACACATGTGCTTTTTAGCTTGGCTCCTTTAACACCCGTGGCGTCTACCATGACCTATGCTCTCCATGACGACAGAAGTTTCAGGAAAGTCCCATTTTAAAAATGGGTATCTGTGTACAGCGATGATCAGCTGTTCCTCCATTTTGGCTGAGCTTTCAATGCTAGCTTTCAGACCGCTAGTCTGCAGTGTCCATGGGCATGTTGCTGGTGTAACCAAAAGTATCAAGGCAAAAGCCGAAGAAGAAGCAGCTTGTCGGAGAAGCATCAGCTTTGATGGCGGCAAATAAAGATGCAAGAACAGATCATTTATTTAAAACTACAAAAAAGGAGACGACAACGGAACAGGAGAAGATTTTTTTTCACTCTTTCAGTCTCCACAAGGACTTGTACCATGGCAGAACAACATTGTTTGTCGCAGATAACTAAGTGATGTATAATGATATGTTGTATAATAAATAAGACACTTGTTCTTTGCTTTGTTTATTTTAAATAAGAAGGTGTAACATTAAAATATATTAAAGTGCAAAAAACACACAAAAAACTCAAATACATACGGAGGGAAGGGTTCTAGCAGACCAATTACAGCACTTGCGGTCCGCGTAGAATTGACGCGTTGTTACATTTCTAGAGAGTGCTA
>NW_015641947.1:0-533 GCF_001515625.1 Sinocyclocheilus rhinocerous | reverse complement strand
CTCTCTGTTCTAATTCTATTCTTTTAGACTTGCACTCTATTAATGATCCGTGTAACTCTTTACAGTTCTTTGATCAATTCGCACCATCAAAATGTACCAAATGAAAAGTTGGCTTAATGCCAGTAAATTTTGACCTTGTGGACATTTTTAGGTCCCCAATGAGGAAACAGGCTTATAAATCATACAGAATGATGTTTTCTATTATGGCGAGATTAGGTACTTTTGTATGCAAGTATGTAAGTGATTCTGCATTGTTCTCCAGACTCTAATAAGTGAGTTAAATTGTTGTAACTGTGTATGGTGTTGGGTTTTTCTTGTGCATCAGCAAAAAGCGTTTTTGTGTATTTGTTTTAGAGATTGTTTTGTCAATAAATGTAGAGGGTTTTCCATTTTGTGTTTGTGTTGATTGTAACTAGGTAATTAAAAGATTTTTTAAAATAAAATTTTAAATAAACTAAATTTCAACTTCATTGCTAGAGCTATGACATTGAAGTACATTGAAATGATATTGAAGTATATTTTAGTTCACATTA
>NW_015641946.1:392-608 GCF_001515625.1 Sinocyclocheilus rhinocerous | reverse complement strand
ATTACGAAATTAATTTACATTGGCAAAAGTCAATTACATGATTTTAAAAACATAAATATTACTAAATAAATGCTTATCTACATTTTACTTCTGCCGCGTGAGGTACAGCGGTCACGTGTTACAAGCCGTAACGCTTAGAGACTGTCTCCGGTTACTATCGTAACCTCGGTTCCCTGAGATCAGAGACACTGCGGGCGGTGCTACCGCTATGGGGAA
>NW_015641946.1:0-371 GCF_001515625.1 Sinocyclocheilus rhinocerous | reverse complement strand
CTACCGCTATGGGGAATACCTTCCCTCCTAACCTGTCCTAAAGTCTTATTGGCTCACGCCAGTCCAATTGACTGGAAAATTGACACGAAGCATGCATCATATGCAAATACTGATGAGCTCGCGAGGTATAAGCTCGCAGTATAAAAGGCGATGCTCGCACTAATTGCGTCAGAATCTGACACTGAACACTGCTTGCTGATCAGGCAAGCGAGCACGGCGACCATCGCGGTGTCTCGTTCCCGCTGTCAGGGAACCGAGGTTATGATAGTAACCGGAGACGTTCCCTCTTGAGCTGTCTCAAGACACCGCGGTGCTACCGCTATGGAGAACGGTATCCAATCCCGCCGTGTGAGGGGCTACGAGCAGCCTGA
>NW_015641945.1:0-522 GCF_001515625.1 Sinocyclocheilus rhinocerous | reverse complement strand
ACGTGCTGTCATCTCGAAATTACGGTAATTACGATATGGCATGAATGCAGCACTAACCAGCAGGGTTGTTTTAACACAAACATTAAACAAAATTACTGAAAGCATTTGAAATTATAAAATTTATACAGCATAAATCACACTACCCAGGCGGAATCACCTCTCATCTCGACCAATCACGTGAGCGAATTCAAGCGGAATAGGTCTACCTCATGTGAGAGCATGTGAGAGCAGCTTCTTTTTTTCCACTTCAAGCACTGCAACTGCGAGATAAAAACTCTCAATTCTGACTTTTTTTCTCGCAATTCTGACTTTTTTCCATCCGAATTGTGTGATATAAACTCGCAATTGCGAGTTATGAAGTCCAATTCTGAGGGGGAAAAAGACTGATACATTGATATAAGTTTATATCTCACAATTCTGACTTAATTGCATGTTATAAAGTGAGAAAAAAATCACAAATGCGAGAGGTAGCCTAAATTAGCATGTCTTTTTGTGAGATATAAAGTCTCAGTTGTCCTTTTT
>NW_015641944.1:0-554 GCF_001515625.1 Sinocyclocheilus rhinocerous | reverse complement strand
CTTAAGTGCAGGTTCAGTGTCAATGTATCAATACTTCAATATATCCATTAGGATTATCTTCTCTTATTTGCACTGTTACAAAAAAGCAATCATATATTCTCACAGTCATGTCTTTGTTCTCCTCTTTATCATCAGTTTTATGGCTTATCATAAGAATTCTACAATAAAAAGTTAACTGAAAGGGAATAAATGTTATTCCCAGTTATTATTAAGTGTTTTTTTATTTCACTAAAAGTACTTAATATAGCATAATAATATAACATGTAGCCTAATATTTCTGGTAATTTTTTAACCGTAAAATTAATCCAGATTCATTTCGATAGTATTCTGTAGTATTTACATATTTTGAATTTCAGTCCATGAAACTCTTTTACAGGTTCCCTGTTCAAACTGAAGTCAAAGCTTAGAAAAACAGAAGAAACTTACATAACAGCAACCTGACAATAAGAAAGTAAAATGTCGCTCATTAAGATGCCACGCTAAAAGGTTAAGGAAACTTAAAGTAGGACACATGATATGCTATAACATCTGTGCTTTTAAGCTGAAGCGTGTTT
>NW_015641943.1:0-540 GCF_001515625.1 Sinocyclocheilus rhinocerous | reverse complement strand
ATTGTTTCATCATAGAAATTTAGTCATTAGAATTAAAACTTGATAGCCATGTATGAATGCATATTAGTCATTTTATCTGAACTTAGGAATGGTGGTGGTGCTTTTTTGGTCATTCAGTGTTTCTGTAAAAAAAAAAATGGGAAAGAAACTAACAAAAATACTGATAAGATAATGATATGAATTCTACTAATAAAGACAATATAAAGTGCACCAATGATTAACGAACTGCTGGATTCATGAATATTAATCAGGTTGTGTGCATTCACTTGAATTTGTTTGCTGAAATCAAAACAGGGATGATAATAGGTGAGCACCAGCCAATGAGATTGCGTTTCCGCATTAGTTCCGCCCACTAAGAATACAAAGAATTCCACAAAGAATATCGTTTACATGTAGTGCGCCAATTCTCTCTCTCTCTCTCTCTGCGTGTGTGAGACAAAGCGACGGCGAAAGAATACAGGTGTGCTGCACATCCATCAGATGAAATGAGAAATGTCACAGATTGCTTGACGGAGAGTGAAACTCTGAAGCGCTCAGTCA
>NW_015641942.1:279-2071 GCF_001515625.1 Sinocyclocheilus rhinocerous | reverse complement strand
TAAATCATGTTGCGTGATTCATTTAAATACTTTCCTTCCATAAATGTAGCTTCTGAAAGGGAAACTCCAATAAATGCATATGGAATAAGGTAAGCCACAAAATGTGCCTTTTCAGCGCTAATTTTGCCCTGTGTGCCTATAATAAACCCTGACAGTAGTTTTTAAACCCCAAAAGAGGGTTTGCACTGACACAAGCTTTTAGTACATCTCACAGCAAAAGTTGTTGATGTCAGTTAGTGAACAGATTCATCTGTGTTCTTTTGACATTACTACATAAGAGACTCCTTCAGCTTTTATAATATTATGAGATTTATTTCTGTGCTGCTGAAGTTCAGTTCAGCTGAAGTTCAAGACAGGTTTAGTTAATAAACCTAAATTAAAAACCTAAAAAACTAGTTAAAGAGTTTTTTTTTAGTTAAAGGCAAACCCTAGCTGTAAAACCTAGTTCCACACTCTGTTTGATCTTGTATTAGTCTCTAGCCCTTACTCTCAACACGAGTTTGCCAAAATGTTGCAGATGCTCAGTCTAACTGCCCAGATGGCAGACCAAATGGACTGGCCAGGCGTTGTGAGGAACACCCTTCTACCCAGGGCTGCTGACAACCTACTGCACCAGAGCCGAAAGCAACTGGACACTGAGGGAAGAGTACTACTGACTCATGACTCAAGCGAGAGTTATGACTACAAAGAGCTCACCAAGATCATCATCTTCCTGGCCAACAACCTCATGGGTCTGAAACAGGAGGTAAATGATCTCAAGCAACAGATCACGGCGGTATCCCAAAAAGACCCCAGCAGAATGGAGTTACAGGAGGAAATCAATAGACTTCAAAAGGCTCTGACAGCTGCTGAACAGCAAGAGCACCTGGAAAAGGTAGCCAGAAAGGACCTGGAAAGGAAACTTTCCCACACAAAATTACTATTAAAGCAGCAAATTCTGAGCTCTTAGACAAAGTTGCCAGAATTGAGACTCTGATCCAGCAGCTGAACAACACTCAAGACAAACTTGACATGGTCCAAAGAGAACTCAGGTACTCTTATAGGCTGCAAAAGGAAACACAGTGGGAGAGACACCCTACTCCTGCACCCTCACTCAGCAGTGCAAACTCCCTCAGGTGCACCAAGCTACGAAGGGGGGAGCCAGCACTTTCTGCTTAACAACTCAGCAGACAGAACCATAATACCTCCAGCAACCACAGAGAGGAGGGGGTCCCTTCCAAGCATCCCTGCAGCAGCGCATGATGTGACCCCCAGAGACCTTGACAAGCTAGCCAGAAAAATCCCAGCATTCACATGGCCAGGAAAATAATAGTTTCCTACTTTATGCAGTACTAGCAGTAATTTAGAACGGTGGCGTCGTTTTAAACATTGCTTGCAAGCAGACCCAGTAATCAACCTTATGTGTCTGTCTCATAAGTTTTAGTAACTTCTTATACATGCGCGCACCAGTTTCTGATCAAAATCAGATAAAACTATAGCTTGAATGTGCCTTCCTACAAGCAGTAGAAAGTTTTCAGTGCTATAATGTGTTTAAATCGTACGATAAGAAACTAACCTGATTTTAGCGAAGAAAGCCTAATTTCTGTTGTTAGTGGAGCATAGGTCTTTTCTGACGACGAAATCTCAGATTAGCAGCCCATATAAATGGTACCAAGTGTGAGAAGTGTGAGCAGACTCTTCCGGTTAATCTGACAACAGCACCCACTTCACAGACCTTTGTGAACTGCGTGTAGGCGTGTAGCCAACGCTAACTCTTTAGCAGCCGCACAGGCATTTAAGCTAAGCCCTTTAC
>NW_015641942.1:0-145 GCF_001515625.1 Sinocyclocheilus rhinocerous | reverse complement strand
TGATTTTTATTAAATCTGAGATTTAATTAAATCAATTTGTTTATTTACTCTTCCTTTTAGTTTCCTACAGCTATTAGGATCTTTTCGTTTTACATTTACCTTATTTTACCATCACCGTCTTCGCTCTTTGTATAGGATTACAGTA
>NW_015641941.1:0-739 GCF_001515625.1 Sinocyclocheilus rhinocerous | reverse complement strand
CCAGTATTTTACCGTAAAAATACGATAGCAACCCGTTATGTTTTAAGCATTTATGGCCAAAAAAAAACATTATCTGTGGTTCCTAATGCTTTACTGTAAAAAAATACAGTAGTTACTTATTTTACAGTAGTTACTTATTTTTATGGGATTTAAGTTTATGGTATTAAAAAACAACAACTTATATTTCATTTAACAAAAGTACTATAATCTGTATTACACATTCATAATATACTCATAATCACCATACCAATGCAAGTGAAAAAAGAATGAAAAAAAAAATCCATGGCAATTCAAAGTTCATTACAATTGGTTTTTTATAAGGTGGAGCACATATTAAAGGGTTAGTTCACCCAAAAATGAAAATTAGCCCATAAATTACTCTCCCTCAAGCCATCCTAGGTGTATATGACTTTCTTCTTTCAGACGAATCCAGTCGGAGTTATATTAAAAATTGTATTTGATCTTTCAAGCTGTTTAATGCCACTCAGCGGGTAAATGGTCTTTTATCTTTCAAGCTGTATAACCACTCAGCGGGGGTGGCATTTGTATTAGCCCAAAAGAAGTTAAAAAAAAAGCGCCCATCCATAAAAAAAGTGTCTCACACGGCTCCGGGTGGTGAACAAAGGCCTTCTGTAGCAAATCAATGCATTTTTGTAAGAAAAAATAACCATATTTAAAACGTATTAATCACTTTAATCTAGCTTGCGCTCGCTTTTGTACACGGAAGCAGTTCCGGGCG
>NW_015641940.1:0-1276 GCF_001515625.1 Sinocyclocheilus rhinocerous | reverse complement strand
ATAATATACGTTAATAAATATTTGAAAAACTTTCTGCAAAAACAGTAATGTATAAGATAATATTGTAAATATTGTAAAAACCTCATGTATTCAAGGTGTAAGGAAAATATGTTATTCATTTCTACCTGATGAGTCATCAAATATAAAACTTTTCTTGAAAATTATATAACCGCAAGGGTGTCTTTTGTTTATTTATCTTATCTTTTATTTTATTATAATTCCACACTAAATGTGGCATGATGTTACTATGATCTTCAGAATGCTCAGCTGGTGCCGTCTAGTGGTTATATGGGGAAACAAATTGGTCCAATGCATTAGCTCATGTGAAACAAATGCATTTAGTCATGTTGCATGCACGATATTAGAAGACGCAATGCTTTTATGAATGTTTATAAATTTTTAATGAATTGCTAGCTGTGATATGTACATAATAAGCATTTGTCATTATGCTATATTGATTTAATTGTTTTTTCACTCTCAAGAGTGCTGAAAGAGCTCAGAGAATTACCTATAAGAGTGTTGAAAGAGACAGTGAAACAGTTTGTGGCACCATTAAAAGAAAGTGACACTCTAGGCAGGATCAGGAAATCAGAGATTGGCTTGCAAATGGGGAAATCAGAGTGAATTCACTCTTCCAGAGAAGAAGAGACGAAGGAAAAGACGTGTCTCAGTTTTAGGATAGAAGCCCTATATATTTACAGTGACCCTAAAAACTATTTTGATGCTTAAACCACGACTTAAAAATGTATGAATGTCAATTCAGCAGATCATTAAACAAAGCAAAATATTAAAGCAAGATTCAAGTTTGTTAGGCTTTAAACCTATTTTAAATCTTTATATTGCCTATATTATGTAATGAATGATGAGCATTTATACAATTTTAAGTGTTCAAATCATGGCCGTAGCCAGGGTTTGACATTTAGTGAGGTCTGGGGTGGGTTAAAGGGATAGTTCACCCAAAAACTACAATTTGCTGTCAATTACTCACCCTCATGCCATCTAAGATGTAGGTGACTTTTTTTCTTCAGCAGAACAGTAAATACGATTTTTAGGTGAAACAGTTGTCCTTGGCAATTCATACAATGCACATCTATGGCTGCCGGTTTTTGAGCGTCAAAAAAAAACAAATTAGACAAGACCAAATCACTCCTGATGATACTTTGAAGTGTTATTAAGTGAAACGATTGGTCTATGTAAGAAAATGATTACCTTTAATGCACAGCCTGGGCAAATGGTTCAGCGTGTTCATGACTGTCTGGAACGCGATCTTCCTCTG
>NW_015641939.1:1241-1509 GCF_001515625.1 Sinocyclocheilus rhinocerous | reverse complement strand
TCATTAATTTCAGGGTTTGTACAAACTTTTGAGAGAGAAATTCAATCACTTTTTCAATCACTTTTCAATGACAACACAACAATTTACAGCACTTTAAAGCTCTAAAAGTTATCCCATTTAAATGTTTATGGGATAACCAAATACATTTTGTGGTAAACAAACAAATATTTAAACATAAATAATACATCAAATTACCACTTTAACCAGTAGAAAGCAGCAGAGGAGCACTTATTGGCTTATTAGTCATTCATTTTTACTTTTTGCTTTT
>NW_015641939.1:0-1166 GCF_001515625.1 Sinocyclocheilus rhinocerous | reverse complement strand
AAATTATAAATTCACTATTATAAAATATCAAATCATCCAGAAAAGTCACAAAATACCTTGAAAAACACAAACTTTTCTATAATTTGGCATAATTTGCAACTGAATCACACATCAAGAGTGTTTCTTAATCTCTGAAGTTGCTGGTCAGTTCAGTGTAATACTGTAGAAGAAGAATAGCACACAGTGGCAGCTCTAGCTTGTGTGGCGCTCTGGGCGAACTCTTCTGCCTCCTCTAAAGGAAATTCAGTTTACATCAACTTTGACAAATTCAGCCAAATAAATGTACAAATACCATATCCCCCCCAAAAATTCATTTGTTTTTCTTTTTGAATTTGGACAGAAATTGATTGTTGTTGTACTATGTGTAATAACGGGCAAGCAAAACACCATAACATTAGTGATAATATTAGCCTTTTTTAGTAAGATGAGTGATCTTTTGCACATTTCCCCTCTTTTTATTTTTGTTTTTATTTTACAACATTTATTTTGTAACTGAAAATGTACTGAAGACTTTTGGAAGCAGCTTTCTATGTTGGTTTTTGATATATTTTATAAAATACTTAAAATAGATGAATCTATGATCCTGATCAAAGGTTCAAAACAGCCAAGCAAAGGTTTTGAAGATGAATATAACGATTTAAACAAACGAATGGACCAATTGTCACAAACAAACGAGCCCACACTTATCATGAGCAGACCAATTCCAATTATCACGTACGGACGAATCGAACAAGCAGACGAGTCCTCCAATTTTTTTACGGATAAACAAACCCACAATTTTCATAAACGAACAACTGGACAAACAGACAAGCCCTCAATTTGCCACGCATCACATGCGGACAATTCGTTACAAACCTTTGTAAGGAGCCTTTAACTCATTACGACGAGCCTTCAATTGTGACGAGCCTTCAATTGTCACAATCCGGGTGTCACGATCGGACGAGCCCCCAATTGTTACGTACTCCCCAGTCTAGGGTTGGGGATAACGAACAAGTAATTTAGAATAAAGCTAATTGAACAACAATACCCGCCCCCTCTCCTGTCCCAGCTCACACAGAAACACAACGGAGCGAGAGTAAATCAAATGATAAGCTTTTAATTCACAAAGTATCATATAACAAGAAGCGTGAATCTTCAGGAGGGGTCAAGGCCAAAATAACAAACAA
>NW_015641938.1:743-834 GCF_001515625.1 Sinocyclocheilus rhinocerous | reverse complement strand
AAGATGATGCACAAGAAAGCCCGCAAACAGTTCGCTGAAGACAAGTAGACTAAATGGGTACCGTACTGGAACCATGTCCTGTGGTCTGATG
>NW_015641938.1:0-349 GCF_001515625.1 Sinocyclocheilus rhinocerous | reverse complement strand
ATTTCGATTTTGGCTTCTAAGGATTATACAAAAGAAGACATGAGGTAAAGCTATTAAAAACTAGCTGCGTTTCGTCTTGCGCAACTTCTTTCCCTTCACAGTGGTGCGCATTCGTTCCTCCCTAAAACCCAAACTTAACGTCAGAATCGGATCAATCGTGATTGTTGTAAGATGCCGTCTTTACTGTTGCTAAATTGCGGGACATGTTTGATGATAAAACGTTGAAAGCACAATCCGCACAATAGACGCTGTTCCTCAGGCTGAAATGTGCGCGCGCAGCACGCTCCAAAACGGACAAACAAACTACACTTTGAGCTTCGGGTGCATGTCCAAACGATCAAATACACAC
>NW_015641937.1:0-578 GCF_001515625.1 Sinocyclocheilus rhinocerous | reverse complement strand
ATCCATTATTAAAGATAAAGTACAAACTTAAAGCACAAATCAATATGTTTCTGGACTGAGTGGACTGAGGTCTAAATGTCACAGAACACAAAACATGATAAAAAAAACATCTAAATTTAACAAACAGTATTTAAAGACCCCTGTGGTGAAAATCAAGTTAACGTTGTTTACAGGTTTATCTGGTGTTTTAAATATGCTTAAAGACAAACCATGTGACAAACTCAGTCAACACCACTGATGAGTATTTTCTCCTTAAAACTGCAGCGCACCAAAGACATATGGTTTGAAACTGTTTCCATATAAACAATCATTGGTTTCAGATTTGTGAATTAGTTGTGTACTCTGCTTTAAAAGTGAACAGAAATGTGCTTTTGTGATATTCTTCATGTTTTAACAGTGAAGTAATTGTTCTCAGTGATACTTACTGAACTGATCTGGATTCTTTAATCACAGGCAGCAGCTTCTGAAGATCTTCCATATTTTCATGTTTATTCTTTCCTTTAACAAATTTATCAAGACAAAACTCATTCAGGTCCTCTTCTGATGTCAACAACACAAAAACTACAGCTGACCACTGA
>NW_015641936.1:355-957 GCF_001515625.1 Sinocyclocheilus rhinocerous | reverse complement strand
AGCATGAGCAGGAAGGGACGGGGTGATGAGTGTGTGTTTGGACGTAGTGATCAGTCCTGGTGTTTGTACTGCTCTCACTCCAGATTCTGTTTTGGACACAATAACATATGGACTGATCTCCCTGTAGAGTCCATCAGCAGTAGAATAGGAGTGTTTGTGGATCACAGTGCAGGAACTCTGTCCTTCTACAGCGTCTCTGACACAATGAGCCTCATCCACACAGTCCAGACCACATTCACTCAGCCGCTCTATCCTGGGTTTTTGGTTTCTAGGGGATCATCAGTGAAACTGTGTTGATGAATCAGAATAGACTGACGAGAGATTCTACCCATAATGAAAGTGACGTGACATGTGGCCAAGTATGGTTACCCATACTAGGAATTAGTGCTCTGCATTTAACCCATCCTAAGTGCAGTGAACCCAACACCCAACACAGCAGTGAACACACAAACATCATGAACACACACCCGGAGCAGTGGTCAGCCATTTATGCTGCAGCGCCCGGGGAGCAGTTGGGGGTTCGGTGCCTTGCTCAAGGGCACCTCAGTCGTGGTATTAAAGGTGGAAGAGAGCACTGTACATTCACTCCCCCCACCTACAAT
>NW_015641936.1:0-299 GCF_001515625.1 Sinocyclocheilus rhinocerous | reverse complement strand
CGCAACCTTTGGGTTACAAGTCCGACTCTCTAACCATTAGAGGCTTCCAGTATCACAAGCCACTGTTTTTATTTTCATACAATTAATTTTTATTTGTGTGTGTGTGTTCAGTAGTTCAGTAGTCGCCTCACTGGCTGGAGAGGCAGGTCAGCTGACCTATCAGCAGTACTGGGTGTCACAGTTATGTTTAGATACTTCTTCATCTTTGGAACTTGCTATATCGTGACATTGGTTTATAACTAGGGTTGGGTATCGATTGGGTTTTTTATGATACTGGTGCCAAATCGATACTTTTAAAA
>NW_015641935.1:0-925 GCF_001515625.1 Sinocyclocheilus rhinocerous | reverse complement strand
AGACAATATATTCATTGTTTTATTTTTATTCCTTTTGACCTGTTCGTCACATAAAACTCATCATATGGCCTCTGACTGCATCGTTCACAGACAAAATCCTACATGTTTAGAGCATCATTAGAGATTATGGTAGAGTTTCGAGTTATAAATGAATCAGTTGAACTGAACTTGACTGATAATATGAGACAATCAGCAGCCACTGACCTTGAGAAATATTTAATAATTCAAAACATTGTGGAAATACAAACTCTCTGAACTCCAGTGCTGCAAACATGATGATAATCGCCTGAATTAAACTGAATGTAAATAACACTATATGTGTATCATAATGCTTTATTAATGTAGCTAATGTCATAACGAAGGATCTGCTGCCTGGAGGTTTAACTATTCAATCTCAGTGTTTCTGATTTATTTACTCTGTTGAACTTTTCTTACAGTGTGCAAGTGTTAGGATACAGGAAAACACAGCCTGCATATATTTACAGCTATTTACAAAACTATTCACATTAACAATGATTATAATCGCACTGTTTACAGCTATTTACAAAACTATTCACATTAACAATGATTATTAACAATCGCACTGAGTTCAATGTCAAGCACAAGTTTTTGAAGCACAAACAGTGTGTCAGTATTGTGTTTGTTTGGTATGTTTTACAGTCTGTTGTTTCAAAGCAGTTTTGCGACTGTACTTTGATATCTTGTGTGTGGTGAATGTGAGCCAGTTTTCTCTGATTGTGGATCATGTTTGTGATTCTACTGAATCAGGCTGATGCTCCTCCTGCTCTCCAGTCTTCAGAGATCTCATCTCTTGTGCTTCTCCTGTGCTCTGGTTCTTCTGTGATCTTTTATCAGCGCACGTTTCTGCTGTTTTCTGCTTTCGCTGTGATCTTTTCGCTCGTTGAGATCTCACTTTGCTCTGTGT
>NW_015641934.1:467-546 GCF_001515625.1 Sinocyclocheilus rhinocerous | reverse complement strand
GAGGGCTCCTGTTCCCGAGTATAGCCCAGTGAGGGTTCCTGTTCCTGAATATAGCCCAGTGAGGGCTCCTGTTCCCGAG
>NW_015641934.1:0-432 GCF_001515625.1 Sinocyclocheilus rhinocerous | reverse complement strand
GTTAAGCCCAGGGAGGGCTCCTGTTTCCCCGGCTCCAGTGTCGGCTCCAGCCCCGGAGCTCGCTCCAGTGTCGGCTCCAGCCCCAAGACTCACTCCAGTGCCAGCTCCTCGAAAGCGCTTTGCTGTGCCTGCTCCTCCAGAGCACCCTCCAGTGCCAGCACCACGTAAGCGCTATCCTGATCCCCAGTCCCGCCCTGGAAGGGCTCCAGATCCTCAGTTCCGCCCAGGAAGGGCTCATGTCCCTGAGTTAGGCCCAGGTTGGGCTCCTGCTCTGTCTGCTCCGCCATGGAGGTCTTCTGCTCCGTCTGCTCCGCCCTGGTGGGCTTCCCTTTCCGTGGGCTCCCCTTTCCGTCTGCTCCGCCATGGAGGTCTTCTGCTCCGTCTGCTTGCCCTGGTGGGCTCCTGTTCCGTCTGCTCCACCTTGGTGCTCTG
>NW_015641933.1:0-489 GCF_001515625.1 Sinocyclocheilus rhinocerous | reverse complement strand
AATTTTCCCTTTTAGATATGCAACCCCATATTCCCCAATATTCTTTTGAAACCCCGACATCCAACTGCCGTGATGGCTCATTCACTCTTTCATCAAACAAGCTCTCTTGGCTCACCGCCCCGCATAATGTGGTGCGTATGAGTTATTAATAATTCACCATTTTACTTTTAAAAAAAGTTATTAAATCTAATTCTTGTGGTTTATTTCAGTGTTTGCAAACAGTGATGACGTTTTTTGTGGGCGGAGCCTATCTGGTGGCAGAAAATGACCGTTTTAACGTAGCAGTCTATTCAAGCCACGGAATAAAAGAATAAAAAATGTAATTTTGAGTTTATATTTCAAAATTCGGACTTTTTTCTTGCAATTCCGAGATTATCTCACAGTTCTGGTAAGAAAAATCAACTAGTCATTCTTTCTTTTTAGTTTATAATCCCACACTTCTGGATTTTTTCCTCAGAATTGACAAACTCGCAATTGTTGAGTTGAATC
>NW_015641932.1:0-768 GCF_001515625.1 Sinocyclocheilus rhinocerous | reverse complement strand
TTCCTGCAGGGACAATAATGATTTTTATTTAGAAATTCCTGAGGTTAATGCTTTTTCATGCCCTTTTACAAAATATTTCATAAGGTTTATTTGATATACACTTCCATCTACACTTGACCCTCTGACACTAGAACTCTCTATTCTATCTACTTGTTTTCTTTTTATTTATTAAAAAAAACTAAATAAAAAAACGACCCTCTAACACTAGCGTTCTCTATTCTTTTTCTACTTATTTTCTTTTTAATTATTATAAAAATAAATAATAACTTGACACTAAAACTAGCTCTATCTATTCTATCTCTTTTCTATTTATTATAAAAAAACAACAACAAAAATAAACTTGCTATGTGTACTGCGTTAGACTAACTGGGACTTGTCACAACACTTCTATATCATTGCTCTTTTGTTGGTTTGATTGATTCCATAGCCCTCATTTGTAAGTCGCTTTGGATAAAAGTGTCTGCTAAATGATTAAATGTAAATGAAATGTAAATATACAGACATCGTCCATAATGGATCCAAAAGTGAAACCACTACTGCAGTGAATGGACAAGTCTTGTGGAATCAAACTGGGATTGAGAATTGAAATTTGGTTCTTATTTTGAATAAGAATAAGTACTGGAATCATTTTTGAATCTCTTTACTCTTTCACAGACAGAACACTTTTTTAAAATACGCTGACAGTTTTTTCTCAGCCAGTTCTCTGGGAATTCTCTACTGCGCCATTTTGTAAAATAGTAGATCGTGTAGTAGTTAGATGCTAAGATG
>NW_015641931.1:736-1154 GCF_001515625.1 Sinocyclocheilus rhinocerous | reverse complement strand
AATTCCATTGACAAAAACAAGAAACATATTAAATTTTTAATAATTTTTTATTATATAAATTTGAAAATAAATAAATAAATAAACTACAGTGTTAGTTGAAATTAACCTGGCTTGGCCTCATTAACAACAAAATATAAATTTATTTTTATTTAAAAGTGCTATAAACTGTGAAAGAATGGAATACTAAAACTTCTGCTGTCTTTCTTATCCTGTGTAGTGAATTTTGCTTTCGCCGACCTAAGGAGGCGAAATAGTGTAGTGATGGGTACTCACGTCACCACGTTATGATTGATATTTGGATCACGTGTTAACTAAGGTGTGGTTATGAGTACATCACATAAGAAAGATTGGTGGGATCTCTTACTTGTAGAACCTCTTTCTGTATCATCAACACAAGGAAGACACAAGTGTAATAAAA
>NW_015641931.1:0-698 GCF_001515625.1 Sinocyclocheilus rhinocerous | reverse complement strand
TTTTATTAACAAAAGATAGACAAGAGTAATCAACAACTACTAAATGAATACCATGAATGAAAAAGGAATAAAGTGCATAAGATGCATAAAATGCAAGTGATTATGTTGGGTGTTGCTATGTCAGAGCTACATTATCTGGAAAGATAAACTCTTGCTACTCTAAAACAAATAAGGTGAAGAACCTTATCATGTATCAAACAAATAAATGAATCATTTGTTATCAACTGCAATCAGCTATATAACATCTAATGTAAATTAGAATTTCATATAGGCTACTGGTAATTCACAACAATGCCAAGGTCTCTGAAAGAGGTTTGGATAAGGGATATTTACGTTCTCTGTGGTTGAGTGAGCAGTCCAGTAGCGGTGACTTCATCCACTGGTTGTGCTGGTAACAATGCAGTGGGGAAAGGAGCAGGAATCCGTTTCGACAGCCTTGAACACGAAGCGCTGGGGGATGCTGATCTCCTGGAGCACCAAATGGTCCTAAAATCTGGAACACATAGATATGGCCTTGGAGTAGGTGCAGAAGGTCCTTAGCCTGGAACACGCAAGCAAAGGTACCTTGTAGTGAAGGTTTGCTTGCCGGAGCTTAACCTTGTTGCAGATGTCTTTGTGTCTTCTCTCTGGGCTAGAGACCCAGAATTTGGTCAATCCGCTTTGTCTCTCTAGGATGGAGACTCAGGACGTGCTGCATC
>NW_015641930.1:0-618 GCF_001515625.1 Sinocyclocheilus rhinocerous | reverse complement strand
CACAGTAGGCTTCTGATGCAAGAAATGGCAAATCAACCAAACCGGCGTCACACTTCACCATCTAACTGGGGACCAAAGTAATTGAACAAATTCACTATTCTGTGTCTCACTGTAATCAGGTTATCCTGGATGTTCGAGAATAGGTATGTTTTAAGAGTTTAGAAGAGTTTAGGAGTTTAAAAGACTGGTTAGTGTTCAAACTCCTCTAGTCAGAGCCTCCCTCTCTGGAACAGCAGGCATTCAGACAATAGAGGAGTGTGAACGACGTGTGTGAATTGGCCCTTACAGTTCCTGCTCCGGCCTACAGGGACGCTGCTGAGAATGAGCTCAAACACACACACACGTCCAGGTCCCCACTTGGTCAAAATTAAAAAAACTTCACCAGAGACGTACGTGCAGGTCCCCATTTGGTCAACATTAAAAAAACTTCACCAGAGGCTTTTTCACTTGATTTTAGCATGATTTAAGGCATGACCAACAGGGGACCTGGAAAATGTCCCCTCTTGGCTCTAAGGTCCCCTGTTGGTGAGTGTGTAACGACACCAAGGTCCCCTGTTGGATAGGTAGACAAATACACACACACATACAGATTTAATTGATATCTTTCATAAATTGCAT
>NW_015641929.1:0-561 GCF_001515625.1 Sinocyclocheilus rhinocerous | reverse complement strand
TGACTGATCAGCTTCAATGACCACTCAGATGATTGAATAAAATTTTTCTTTACTTCAGATGACTGAATACATTTTCTCTTTACTTTTGCTTGAGTGCAATCATGTAGTTCAATCTCCGTTACATTCTTTTGTGAAACTGCAAAATAAATACAATAAATGCTTACTTAAATAGAAACAAACAAAATACAGTAACTCGTTATACAATGTTTACGTTTACATTGGTAAACTGCAGTAACATTAGTTACACCGATCTTTTGAATGTGAATACAAAGCATATGAAAAGCTAACATGCTTCCAACATATATAACTCTTAATAAAATACAAACCCCAAATATAAAAAATAATGAATATAAACGATAGACTTACAAGCAAAGCTTCTTTAGGGGTTTTACACAACAGATTGGAAGAAGATGAAAGAAACACGCAATCTCTCTGCTGCGAAATGGCCGCTGTGCTGCTTCTTCTTCTTCTTGGTTTTTAACGGCATCTGGCACCAACGCAGATAGGTGCCTTACTGCCACCTTCTGCTCCGGAGTGTGAAACAGAGTTTTAAATTCTATT
>NW_015641928.1:324-567 GCF_001515625.1 Sinocyclocheilus rhinocerous | reverse complement strand
CAGGCTCCTCTGTCGCCGCCATTTTGTGAACGCAATCTAGTGCGGAGGCCATTACAGGAGTAAGTGTGGGGTTGCGTTCCTCCGCGATACCCACAGTGAATAAAGAGCCAACAGTCAACAAGGCAAAGTCCAAAAAACAACTCAGTGATGAACGCGGACCCTCGAGAATGAGTTTAGATTTTAGTGGCTGATTAATGCCCTCACAGAAAAAGTCTATCAACACACAATCCGGGAAATCAGAGT
>NW_015641928.1:0-209 GCF_001515625.1 Sinocyclocheilus rhinocerous | reverse complement strand
GTTCGATGGCCAAATTAAACCCTCTACATTTTTTTTGCTATAAAAACACCACAGTATATGTAACGGGGCTGACGAGACGTGAGACGTGCGGATCCATTCGCAGAGCTTTATTGTGGAGAAGACAGAGACGTGGTCATAAAGCAGGCAGGGTCAAACAGAGGCAGACAGGTATATGGCGGGCAAAACACAAGAATAATCCTAGGGCTAGC
>NW_015641927.1:444-587 GCF_001515625.1 Sinocyclocheilus rhinocerous | reverse complement strand
TTGCGTAGATTTATAAATGATTTACCTTAAAAATCTGATGAAATGTCGCATCCAGATGAACCAGATGAACGTTATAATAAACCCAAATTCACAACAACATGCAGAGATGGAGTTTGAGACGCTCCACACATATAAATGATAAC
>NW_015641927.1:0-353 GCF_001515625.1 Sinocyclocheilus rhinocerous | reverse complement strand
CCGGGGAACTACTGTGAACGGAGCCGCTGTGTGACACATGTACTTACATTTACATTTAATCATTTAGCAGACGCTTTTATCCAAAGCGACTTACAAATGAGAACAATAGAATCAATCAGACCAACGAGAGAACAACCGTATACAAGTGCCATGACAAGTCTCAGTTATTCTAGCAAAGTACACGTAGCTATTTTTTATTTTATTTTATTATTATTAAATAATAGAATGGAATAGAACAGAATAGAATAGGATAGGTAAGTGCTAGTATTGGTTGGTCAGGTGCTGGCGAAAAAGATGTCTTTAGATGCTTTTTGAAAATGGCTAAAGACTCAGCTGTTCGAATTGAGATCGGG
>NW_015641926.1:0-873 GCF_001515625.1 Sinocyclocheilus rhinocerous | reverse complement strand
TGTAATCTAATTAATTACATGATGTGGCGATTAATTAAACGAATTAATCACAAATTAATCACATTTCAAATTTGGCTCAGAAATGACCATCAAAAGATCATTTAAAGCCATTATATTGTGTTAAATGAGAAAAGCATCTAGCAGACTTTACAAAAAGTAGCTTTTTTTGTGAACTTTCCCTTTAATTCGTTTTTTTTTTTATTAATATGGAATGAAGTAATGAAGTAAATGGCTTTCTTCATGAATGGGTCATTGAATCATTAAATCAAATGATTTGTTCCAAATTCCGATTCAAACACCGCTGTGTTGCTCGGTGACACACAACAGTTCTGATGTGGATTTATAGGTAATATTTTTGTTGGCAAAATTGAGCAAAACACTAGGGCTGCAACTAACGATTATTTTGATAATCGATTAATCGGGCAATTATTTTTCCGATTAATCGGATAAAAACTTGCCTGTTTTTAATTGGGTGTTTTGCTTATTATAACTATATAAAACCCTAAATCAGGGTATTTATGTCTATAAGTGTACTTTAAAAAATGCAAAAGACACATATTGAGTTTAACTATCTTTAATTTTGACATTTTAAACCTTAAATAAAACACAAAAGTTTGCCCAGTTTTTGAATTTGAACAGTAAAACTGCTTTAAATATCCAAAATATAAATAAACAAAAGCAAAACAAGTACTGAGTTGTACTCATAAAATTCACATTATGAAATTAGGACATAAACATGCTGGCAATAAGATATTAGCAGCAGAATTGGTTAAAATATCAAAATTATAAATAATAATTAATGAGTGTTACTGTAGAATGAGGTAGAACGCAGAAGAACAGGAAAACTGTCACTTTTCAAAGTTGTTCATATGA
>NW_015641925.1:0-1664 GCF_001515625.1 Sinocyclocheilus rhinocerous | reverse complement strand
CAGAATTACAAAAGTCTGTGACTATTGTATAGGTGTGTGAGTTTACCTTTAAAATATATGTAAGTGAGAAGAAACATCAAAGTGTCAGATTCCAGACCATCAACAGCTTGGTCTATTTTCCCGTGTGTTTTTTCCTTCACATACGTGTTAATTTTATCCAGTGTTTCTTTGACGCTGAAATCCACAGTGAAGCCGTCAGAGTGGTAAAACTCCTTTATCTCCTTCAAGAACTCAGGAAGGAGCTTTAATTTGTCGCTTACATATAGAGCACTGCCGACATCGATGTCCACTCCTGTCCTCTAGTCGATTTCTTGAAATTAACATTTGGTATCAAACAAGACAATAATCTTCCATTATTCTAACACGGTTCTTATATATGTATCTTATATAGGTCCTTGTTCTCATAACCCCTGTACGGTTTTCTTGTGCAAGAAGCAGAGTACAGAGTGCATGTCCAAAAAATGATAAAGATGAGTCCATATTGATCTTCTGATAGTTAAAAATGCCCAGTTATCACTTTGTAGACTAGAAACAAAAAACAACCCAATGTGATGGCCATCCTACGTTCAGCCACAGCAAAATATTTTTATTGAAAAGATGTGATAGTTACATAACCAAAGGAAGATAAACAATCAGAATAACAACATAACCAATTTTGCCACCATATACAGACAACCTTACAATAAATGTTTTTTTTTTCTTTCATTTTGATGTTTTTACCGGTACATTGTAAAATTATTTCAAACTCAGGATCAAATAAGAATTTGTAATTTCTGCAGCACTTCACACTACACTTCTGTAACATTAGTGAATGCACTCAGTATATATTTTTTTACAGCATTTATTAATCATTGTTAATTAAAACCCATAAATCTAATATTGGTCATTAGTGCATTATTAGTTCACAATGCATTATGAACTAATAATATTAATGTTAAAATGTTTATGTAAAAAATAATATTAACCAGGATTAATAAATGCAGCATTGTTCAACTGTTCATGTTATCCACTGCATTAACTAATGTATAAAACAATACAGTAAAGTTTTATGGGAGTTTCTATATTTATACTATAACGTGTAGAGTTTGCAGTAAAATATAAAACATTTTTCCAATGTCTTTGAAACAAAGAAAATTTAACAAAGCTTAAAACAAACATTTAAAATCACATACAAACACCATAGAAAAAATACAATGAAGAAAAAAAACTAGTGCAATTAAAGAAATACATTTACAAGCCAAATAATTGATAAATTCAGCTGGACATGTAAAAGATTTACAGACACAAACATAATAGTATATAGACAGTAATAACAGGTCACTGCTTTGACTCAAAGATTGGTTAGACTCTTTCCCCTTTTCTACTCCTCCTCTTTTTCAACATTATGTTTTTTAGGCACCTGGAGATAAAAATGTAATTAATGTAATGTAATGTTTGAACAGGTCAAAAAGTATTTGTAGAATCAAAATATGTCATATCATCTAGGGATGCAACGATTATAGATTTTGTTGGTACGATTATTGTCTGAGGAATAATCACGGTTTTACGATTATGACGATTATTATGCATTTATTGATTTCCCAACATTACTAATGTATAAAATCACATGAAATAACACCGTAACCAACAATACAGCACAAAATAATAAACAAAAGACAAACAAA
>NW_015641924.1:0-1999 GCF_001515625.1 Sinocyclocheilus rhinocerous | reverse complement strand
TAGTAAACAAAAATATTATGACGTTTCTGGATCTCTAGATTAATTTATGGTGTGATCAGCCATGATTAGAAGCTTTAGGCAATCAGACTATGGCATTAATTTCCAATGGATTCAACATTTTGTAAATATTATGAAATGCACTTGTTTCTATTTCATAAAAAGTGTGTTTTATCAGCAAGCAAGTCATGGTTAAACATAAAAGGCTTCACCATATGATGAAGCACAACAAAAAAAGGAGCACCAAGACATTTACTAAAATATGTATTAATAAAATACATAAATATTTGTTGTTGGACTTCAAATTATTTCCCTGAAGAACATTAACTTGTAATGAGATACATTTACAGAAAAAAAAATATTTACAGTAACATGTTATTGTGTTCAGAAGACTGAATGTCCATTCTACCTCTAGCCAGATTACATTTTTGTTTTTGTTTCTATTATCTGCTTATTATCTATAATTTGTGATTTTACCTGCTACTTTCACTATGTTGATTTGAATCATCAATTCTGATCATTTGTTTTCTTACAGGAGAATGGTGTAAAACACTCAACTCCCTTATCAGAATGGGTTTTAACTGATGACTGCTGATAATGGGACATCACATAGCATTAATTATTATTTGGGTAACTTAGATGGGAAATGAAAGAGAGGAGTGGAAAAAGATAAGCTTAAATTATCATCACACTCACAGAGAAGTGGTTCTACTCGGTACCAATTCTGATGTTTGCTGGTTTGTACTAAATGTTTTATAGTTGAAAAGTGTAAAAATGCATTATTCCGTCTATTTTGTTTCAACATATGTTGCAAATTGGAAAGTATTATACTTTAAGCATTTGGAATGCTACACTTTCTTTTTTTTTACTGCCAAGTTTGTGCATTCACTTTCTTTGTTCAGTTCCTGTTGCCTTAAGGTAAAGCTCACTACTTTATTACTTCACATTATCTGTCCATTATATATATTTCAATTATAAGTTGTGTTGGGTAAGTGCTTGTTAAATGAATCAATGTAAATATAGATGTTTGTGTTGTCAGTTTTAATCTCCTTCAGTTATGTTCACGAAACATGTTTGGCTGTGTTGTATTTGTTCAGAGTGCTTGATATGTATATATTATTACGTATACATATATATATATATACATACATATTTTTGTGTGTGTGTGTGTTTGTATTTTAGAATATAATCACTGTGTGATTGAAATAATCACCTTCCCTTGAATGTTCTGCATGCTCAGTCTGGACCCTTTCACCACATTCCAGGACAGGAAAAGAACAGAAAATAATTATATATTATGTATGTTTGACCCCAGTTTTAAACAGCATCTGTTTGGCTGAACAATGGAAGAAGGCTTCTAATTGTGCAAACATCTGTTTCTTTCTCAGGGTTATCCTGTTTGATGTGGATTATGAGATCTGTTCCCAGAGTCACTTATTCAGATTTTTTTTTTGTATTATCCAAGGAAAACAATCTGTAAAGTTCAGCCCATATAACAACTGTTTTGTAATGGAAATTAATTTGAACAATGTTTGTTTGCACATGACAAATGCTATTAAATATACTGTAATAACTGAGTTTGTAATTGAAATCTGTGTTTGTCATTAAATGAGTCTGTTATAGAAAAAAACCCTGAAATAAGCAAACATTAATTCATTTATATTGTTAATTTGTCTACTTTTTGGAATGTGATTTGAATTCGTGGGTGTAACTTTCATCATTTACATTTTAGGATTCAACCTTTGACCCAAGCAGCAACTTAATCAACTTGATCCTTAGCAATATGAACACCATATCTAATATGTTGTCATTTTAAAAGTTTTTTTGTGTATTTATATTGGATGAGGGTGAAGGCTAATTTTGGAAAGATGAATTATTGGTTATGGCACTAGATGGTGCTCTAGTAAAGTAGGTTATACATTCTTGTCTTGTACACTTTTAAGGGGTTAGTTCATCCAAAAAATTAAACTTCTGTCATTAATTACTCAGCTTCATGTTGTTC
>NW_015641923.1:0-768 GCF_001515625.1 Sinocyclocheilus rhinocerous | reverse complement strand
GGATCTATTGCTTGTAATGAAAAAATGTTGTCGTGTATTCATTGCGTGCAATCATGTAATACCGCTATGTAGCATGATTGAATTATCCATTGTGTGCCTGTGTTTGATTATAAATAAAAAAGCTTAAAACCGACATCCGCTCTCCAGCGTTTTATTCAAAATATTGAAAACAGTAGGTATACATACATTTAAAGAAAATACATCATTAAAATTCCAGCCATTGCCTTCGATTGAGAGACAGTGATTTGAACACGGGTTCATCCGTCCTCAGAGTCGTAGTACGTGAAATTCTCTTTTTGACAGACTTTTTAGAAGGCCGCATAGGTTCCGGTGTGTGAGAGATCGCTCCAGGATTGCTTTTTAAAGAACTAATCATACGTCTAACATGATGATTCGGTACGGTAGAAAAACGGGATGTTTAATTCAGCAAATTAATATAGAAACTCAGACCATCCTAGAGGTCTCCTGTCATCCCGGACCTGGTGCGGAGCTGTAACATTTTTTAACAAATCAAGCATATGCGAACCGGGTATGACTCTACCTTTAAACACAAATTCACCCGACTTGTTCCAAGAGCTGAGTCCTTTAGCTTTAGACTTTTTGTCTAATATGTATCGACTGTTTTTCACGCTTCTCGACGGCACGTTCTTCAGAACTTCAGCAACGACATCTTCCGAACCGAGCAGAGCTCTCACGATCGCCTTGTTTAACGATCGTCAAAATCCTCGTTAGGATGTTTGAGTAAAGTTTGGCTTTTTCACGTTGATC
>NW_015641922.1:0-1156 GCF_001515625.1 Sinocyclocheilus rhinocerous | reverse complement strand
TATATATATATATATATATATAATAATAATGAAAAATAAGGTGGATAAACATTGCCTTATTAAGCATTAAACGGATGGAAGATGAGAAACAAATGCCATCGAAAGTTTTCTGAAGACAGTTGGTTCCCCCTTATGCATTCATTGAATTCATTCATACGTTCTTTCATATAGTTTCTCTTAGCACTCTGCCTTCCATCATGTTTTCACACAAAATGAAACCTACACTGCCTGAAATTTTTCAAATTGCATAATCAAATACGGTTTTAATGATAATTAAAATATGAAACAGCCATACTAACCGTTGGGACTTTTTTTTGTTTGTCTGTTGTCAAACCTGTAACCGTTTCATCCATATTCATTTGAAACTAAATTTCATCTGTCATTAGCCATTAGCTAATAAATGTTTAGATTTTAGCCATTAGCTAATCAATTTTTGAACCTTATCAACTGGTGAGTTGGGTTGTTTGCCATTACTAGGAGGAAAATATAGTTGAGAAACAAAATGAATCACAAATTGCTTTATTCCTCTACACCAGATTACATTGAACTGTGACAGTGTACATTTATAGTAACTGTTCTTGTTTTAGGAGAAGCTTGACTTGTTTTTTCTTTCCTTTTGGTTTCATTTGAGCATCTGTACCTCATGGGTGAGATAGTGGGTGGATGTAAAGCATGCCATGCACACATGAAGAACGGTGCAGCTTGTAGTTTCAGTGGCATCCTCCATTGAGGTGACCTCTTTTCTATTTCCTCTCGCACTGACCTGTCACTTGAATATCAAACGAAGTCTCAAAATTCAGAATGTTTCTCAGAGGTGGAATGTTGCAATAGCTCATTAATGGCATTTTTAGGTTTATCAGCCTGTTGTTGTGCCTGTTGAAACACATGTTGATTACAGGTTTGTAAATGCTTCCAGCCTCTTTCAGGGCAGCTGAGGACATAGACTTCCTGCGTTTTACTGCCCTTCTTGAGGGCATGCCAGGTGGGCTGTTTGGGATTGCTGTTGCTCGGGTTGTTTACAGATGGCCAATGCTAATAAATAAAAAAATGTCAATAAAAGACTCCACAAATTGTGGTAAAATACTTTGTGTCTTTCCATGACAAACTAGTAATTGTATGTTCTAGTATGAGACATAAAGTTTTGAAGAGTAAAAAG
>NW_015641921.1:0-914 GCF_001515625.1 Sinocyclocheilus rhinocerous | reverse complement strand
CCCATGGATACACGCTCAGCAGATATAGCTGCCACATAAACCTTATGAGTAGCAGGGGACTGTTCCTTCAGAACAATGAACTGGGTCCAGAGACTGTCTGCACAAAGATCCAAAAAAGCTTATTTAAAAGCATACAATAAAAGCCTCATAGAGGGATCCTAAATTTAAGAATAGTGTCTGCAATCTCAGCTTAGAGCCCAGAACACATAAACATGCCCCGCTCACGGGCCACACCCCCAGTTCATAAATCATGCCCCACTCAGGGGCCACACCCACAGTTCATAAATCAAACAGGGAGCCAAATTATACACTGGGCCTGAGGGGAACCTCCCAAGGAGGGCCAACTAGCAGACTGACCAGATCTGAGAACCATATTTGAGTGGACCAGAACAGGGGGGACAGGGAGAACCAGAGCGGGCAATGCACAGTCCTGCTCGAAACAGACAAATTCACATCCTCTCATCCGAACCTCTGCATAAGAGGCTCACCCCTTTAGGGTGTAGTGTCCTTGGTCTGTGCCCAAAGAACAACACCCCTCGCCAGCCTGTACAGTGGGAGGAACCCTAGTCCTCTATGCTGATTCAGGTACGAGACCACAGTATGTTGTCTGTTCTGACTAGTAAGTGACAACCCTCAAACACTGCCAGCATCTTCAAAGAATTATGTCCACAGTGCAGAGAGGCACCACTGGAATGGCCTCATGTGGAGCAGGCCCAACTGAATCACAGGAGATGCTGCTGCCGTAAGACCCATCAACCTGTTTGGCACAAAACTATGTGGAGAAATGTCCTGTTCTGAACTAGATTAGATTTTGTAATGACTGAACACGTGTGGGAGACTGACGTGCCGCATCATGCAAGAGTCCAAGACCACACCTAGAAAAGTCGCTTCCTCACTGGCAGCAACACACTCCT
>NW_015641920.1:0-2059 GCF_001515625.1 Sinocyclocheilus rhinocerous | reverse complement strand
AATAAATATTTATTATTTTTGTAAATATTTTTATAAATACGTAAATTTATTTAAAATAAATAAATACAAATATTTATTTCTAAATTTATGATTAATGAATAAATATTTATTTATTTATATATGTATTTTTAATAAATACATACATTTGATTTATTTTTATTAATGTATTTAGTAAATAAAATGCACTTATTTCATTTGAATAAATATACAAATAAAAAGTATTTATATAAATATATTAATAAATATTATGTATTCATATATTTTATTAATAAATGCATACATTTATTCATTAATTTATACATTTGGTTTTAATAAATATATAGCAAGTGTCAATTTCTAAACATTTATTTTTAATGAATAAATCATATTTATTTATTAATAGTTTTTATAAAGAATATAAATGTATTTGGTTGTTTATTTATAATAAATAAAATTATTTATTTATGTATTTATTTTTAATAAATACATGAAACATTAACTGATTTTAAATTTAATGAATTAATATTTATTAATGCATCCATTTTTAATAAATACATTTTATTATGTGTTTTATTTTTATAAATCAATGTATCTGTAATACATTTATTTATTTATTTATAATTTACAAATGTTTAATTATGGTGAAGAAGAATGATTTCACTGCACTTCATTCTAGATCACTAATTATCATTTGTTCATTAATGACTTCTTTGTGTTGTATGTGTTCTTGTCCACCGAGAGTGATTGGATGACAATTTAATGTCTGCTAAATGCATAAATGAATCACAATACATCTCCATAACACACTAATGATTAAAATATAGATGCACTTCTCTAAGTTGTGTATAATCAGCACTATAAGAAAGTGACAGTGATAAACGCTGAATGAATTAAATGGCATATGAAAGATAGTTTGTCCATAAGGTCATAATTTCTTTGTGTCTGTGTCCTCTCAGCCGTTTCTGTAGATGCAGTGCGTGTGTTCGGATACACGGCCTGGAGTCTGTTAGATGGCTTCGAGTGGAATCACGGTTACAGCATGCGGACAGGTTTATTCTACATCGACTTCAGTAAACCTGAGCGCCACAGAGTCCCGAAGACCAGCGCTCACTTCTACAGACGGCTGGTGAAAGACAACGGCTTCCCGGCTGAAAACACGCCACGCATCGAGGGACGATTCCCGTGTGACTTCCAGTTCGGTGTGTCCGAGTCAGTATTGCAGGTGAGGGAAGAGGAAAAACACTCAGTCTGTTAGTGAAAACTTTGTGCAGTTTTGAGACCCTGGAGCACAAAACCAGTCATAAGGGTCAATTTTTCAAAATTTAGATTTATACATCATCTGAAAGCTGAATAAATAAGCTTTCCATTGATGTATGGTTTGTTAGGACAGGACAATATTTGGCAACTATTTGAAAATCTGGAATCTGAGGGTGCAAAAAAATCTAAATATTGAGAAAATCATCTTTAAAGTTGTCCAAATAAAGTTCTTAGCGATGCATATTACTAATCAAAAATGAAGTTTTGATATATTTACGGTAGGAAATTTACAAAATAGCCTTTAGAGTTGTCCAAATGAAGTTCTTAGCAATGTATATTACTAATCAAAAATTAAGTTTTTATATATTTACGGTAGGAAATTTACAAAATATCTTCATGGAACATGATCTTTACTTAATATCCTAATGATTTTTGGCATAAAAGAAAAATCTATAATTTTGACCCATACAATGTATTGTTGGCTATTGCTACAAATATACCCCAGCGACTTAAGACTGCTTTTGTGCTCCAGGGTCATGGATCCAGTCACATTCTGTTTTATTCTACAGAACAGTGGTCAAACCAAACGAAAATTATTTTGTGAATTTTTAACATTGTCTAATATGTTGCATTGAGAACGTTTTATTTTTTAAGATTTATTTTATCAACATTGTTTCTGTAATGATAATTTGTAATTTATCTTATAGCTATGTAAATAGCATTAACTTTGATCAAATAAAATGTATTAATATTGTATGAAGAACTTTAAATCTATATTTGTATCAATTTTGATCCCAATATGAATTTTTTTATATATATATAC
>NW_015641919.1:294-581 GCF_001515625.1 Sinocyclocheilus rhinocerous | reverse complement strand
GCTACATCTCGTTCGTGAATGAAATGACCGAACTGGTACATATCTTGTTCATGAACGAAATGAATGAGAGTGTACCTGGTCAGTCGGTCATTTAGCATGTCAATCTCGATTACCAATCAGCAGAAAGCAGATGCAAAGCGCAGTTATAGGTACTGTGCACATACGCTTATTTATATATTCATATTTAGCATACAGAACATAACTCCACGTTTAATCCCCGATTTATGAATGTGTAATTGTCTGACCAAACAATTAAAATGTTAATTATGCAAGAAAACCTTGTGCTT
>NW_015641919.1:0-238 GCF_001515625.1 Sinocyclocheilus rhinocerous | reverse complement strand
AGACTTTATTTATTTAATGAGTAGATTATGCACACATTTTAATAAAGCCAAATCAGTTTTTGTAACAAGTGAATACGTTCGTTAACTTAAGACACAACACATAAGACACTCTTTTTCGCCACCTGCTGGCGTAATTATGTAATATGAAGAAATGGTAACTGAACGAATCAGTGAACGAATCATTTTGGTGAAGGAACTGAAAATGAACGAATCTCTTGAAAGAATCAAAATTTCCATC
>NW_015641918.1:0-1326 GCF_001515625.1 Sinocyclocheilus rhinocerous | reverse complement strand
CAATACTCAAGTAAATGTACTTAGTTACTGTCCGCCTCTGCCTACTGCTAATAGCATCAAAGCACACAGCTCGTGTGAAACCCATGAGAGATCTTTCAAAACAAGCCAGCTCCTCCAAAGTGTAAATGTAAGTAAGATTAGTAATCGTTTTCTGCTATAGGTAGGATGCAGTTAATTTTTGAAAATACAATCCTAGATAAATAGGGCCTAAAAAACATCAGTATGAAAATTGATAATTGTACATTAGTTTATTTTACAGTTTCTGTAAAAACTCTTGAACAAAACTTTTTTATTTCTTTTCAAATATTTTTCTAGCAATTATTCACAAAATTTACCAGTGTAACAATAGTTTCTGCCAACTGCCATAGATATTGCAATTATTGCTTCTATTTTAAAACAATTAAATTCATATCTCCTATTATCACCTTTACACTGTAACTTTCAGAATGTTTATTTATTTGTTCATTTATTGATTGATTGATTGTCAGAAATAATGATACCATGGTAAATTCTGTTTATACATATGAAGTGCCAATTTTTCTTCATATCTATGATTTGAGTATGTGTGCATTTTCAAATTCAATTGTTTTTATGTAGGTAAAAAATGGTTTTGTAACATAGAAAATAAAATGCAAAGACATTAACTTGTATAACAAACATAGCATATTGCATTTTTTTTTTCACTGGAAAGTGTGGGTCCCAGGAAAACGTCTCTAGATTACGTATGTAACCATGGTTCCCCGAGGGAATGAGATGCTGCGTCGAGAATCGCTTTGGAACGCCCTGACCGCGTTCGTTCTGAAGCACGTGTAAAATCAGTCCAATGGAGCAGCGAGACGTCACAAGCGGGGTGACGTGAGCACCAGGAAGTATAAAAGCGCATCCGGCAGAGCGCAAGTTAGCTTCGATGAAGTAGCACCTGGAGGGATGCAGGGAGTATGGCAAAGAGACGCAGCGTCTCGTTCCCTCGGGGACCATGGTTACATATGTAACCTAGAGACGTTCCCCTTCAGGAACTTGAGCTGCGTCGAGAATCTCTTTTGGAACGAGAATACCCACTGCGCCATACTACCAAGTCCTTGCCTGTGTGTGTATCAGATGAGCACATCACGAAGAGAGAACTTGGGAACCTGGGGTAGATGCCAGGTCTAGGTTATAGAAGCGGACAAAAGTGTGCGGAGAGGACCAGCCCGCCGCAGCACAAATGTCCTGCAAGGCCACAGCCAAGTTGAAAGCCTTGGAGGCCGCCTTACTCCTGGTCGAGTGCGCTCTGACCCCCATAGGTGACGGGAGGTCAGAGGACTCGTAGGCTAGTGAGATGGCCTC
>NW_015641917.1:0-1086 GCF_001515625.1 Sinocyclocheilus rhinocerous | reverse complement strand
GTCCACATTTAGTGCGGCAGCATTTCTCATCTTTTGGACAGTCACTGTCATGAGAACACCTATCAGCACACGCTCCTGAAAATACTCCTTCATGGTTGTTTTTTGGGCACACTCCTGGCTTTACTGTTATACAAACACATGATAGAGAAAGCAGATCACTGAATGACTCCCTGTAATAGGGGAAAAAAGCTGACCAATGCATTAATATAACATACCATTAGATAGAGCCATACACTGATGTCCACATCCATTGCTGCAGCATTTCTCATCATTCGGACAGTCACCATCTTGGGAACACATCTCAACACATGCTCCTAATCCAAGGTTTTTGCTTGGACACACTCCTGGCTTTTCTGTTATACGAACATGATCGAGAAATCAGATCACTGAACGCCTTACTGCATATAAAAATAAAAAAAATAAAAAAACACCAATATAATATAAATACCTTTATACGGAGGCATACACTGACGTCCACATCCTTTGCTGCAGCACTTCTTATCATTCGGACAGTCACTGTCATGGGAACACAACTCGACACACTTTACTAAAAACGCTACTGCAAGATTGTTATTTGGACACACTCCTGGCTTTTCTGGTTACACAACACATGAAGAAAAACCATTACTGTATTAAATAAAATAAAAAGGAAAGCAAGCTGACCCACACACTAATATAGCAAAAGACCTCTATATGGAGCCATACACTGACGTCCACATCCATTGCTGCAGCACTTCTTATCATTTGGACAGTCACTGTCATGAGAACACTGCTCAGCACACGCTCCTGAAAGTGCTCCTTCATGATTGTTTTTTGGACACACTCCTGGCTTTTCTGGTTACACAAAACACATGAAGAAAAACCATTACTGTATTAAATAAAATAAAAAGGAAAGCAAGCTGACCCACACACTAATATAGCAAAATACCTCTATATGGAGCCATACACTGATGTCCACATCCATTGCTGCAGCACTTCTCATCATTTGGACAGTCACTATCATGGGAACACATCTCAGCACACACTCCTATTCTGAGGTTCTTGCTTGGACACACTCCTGGCTTTTCTGTTACACAAAACACAGAA
>NW_015641916.1:0-497 GCF_001515625.1 Sinocyclocheilus rhinocerous | reverse complement strand
CTCCAAATCTTTTCTGATGAAGAAACAAACTCATCTACATCTTTGATGAACTGAGGGTGAGTACATTTTCAGCAAATTTTCATTTCTGGGTGAACTATTCCTTTAACCTTCAATATTAATGGAATATGTGTAGTGTGCTCTTTTTTAACACATTTGCAAACTTGACATTATTGCAACTTCATTCTGCTTTCTAAAGGCTGGTTGGAAACCAAGAGATAAATTGTGATTTTTATTATAATTAATAGTAAATAGTGAAATAGTGAATATGAATAGTTTGCATTTGTGTCGCGTATCTTACTACAGAGTTTCGCCTCGCAACTGTGGTGTTTCTCTTGCTCACTGTGGCGCTTTAGAACAGTATTTATTATGTAAATCGGCATGCAAATAAATTAAATTTTTTTTCTTCAGGGTTACATCTAACATTACTGTAATAGTGGACTGAAAAAAAAAACCGGTGTTAACTTAATACAAAGTAATAGTTTAATCATTTCTTTAGG
>NW_015641915.1:0-541 GCF_001515625.1 Sinocyclocheilus rhinocerous | reverse complement strand
CACTGCAGACGGAGTACGTGTGAACTTGGCGCTACAAATCTAGTTAAACACCTGAGGTACCGCTACAAAGAGCTCTATGACCAATGCATGGCAAAAAAAAATTCCCTGGATACGGGATTTTTTTTCTTCTGCCATAGCCAGTGCTCATTGTGCCATATCTTTGCCAAAACTGGCCCAGATATGGTTTAGGATAACTGGACCACATTTGTGGCTACATATGCGGTCCACTTTAGACTCTCAGCCCAGATAGCAAGAACGTTTGGGCCAAATGTGGCTGATAGCTGTCACATTTGGCCTAGGTATGGCATGGCTGAGCACATATGGGCCAAACTTTAACCGTACACTGTAAATAGGTTGCTGTAAATTTTACATTAACTTACTGGCAGCTGGATGCCAGTAAATTACTGTAAAAATGTTTACAGTATCATTACTGTAATAGCATTTACAGTACAATCATGTCTTTACTGTATTTTATTTACAGTATTATTACCGTATTTTCACAGTATCAGTACTGTAATGGCATTTACAGTACAATATGTCT
>NW_015641914.1:0-915 GCF_001515625.1 Sinocyclocheilus rhinocerous | reverse complement strand
ATCCAATCATAATGCATATTCAACATATGTGTCCATTTAAGATATCCAACTATGTCCCCTAGATGTGTTTCTAAGTATTTAATGCAAATTATTTTCTAAGAATCTAGGTATAAAATAGCATTTCTCGTATCACACTTGTCTTGCACACACACACACACACACACACACACACACACACAGACATTAAATAGATTTCCTATTATCTCAGCTCATCGAAAACTCAAGTATATTGAAGCAAACTGAAGCACTCAGAGACAGTCTAAAGAACACTCTTTAGTACAGTGAAGCAAATAATACCGATAATAATAATATTTCATATAAAAATAACATTTCCTCCACAATTACCAAGAAAAAGACAAAAGTGCATAAGAAAATTACTGAGTATGAACTGATAAAATGTTTACCGTGAATGTGATATAAGTCAGATAAAAGTGTCTGCCAAATGCATAAATGTTGACTAAAAACTAAAATTAATAAATGTTAAATAAAAAAATAAATATGTATTTATTTACTAAATAAATGTTAAACAAATGTTAAACTAAAATTAAAATAAAAACTAAAAGCAATATAAAAATACAAAATTAAAGCAAATTCTAAATATTAATAAATACTATAATAGTATATAAATAAATGCTCCTGATTTATGAAAAAATAAAAGAAGCAGGTTGCATTTAAAAAAAAAAGATTGATTACCTCCGAACATGTTCGTCTTTTATGTTTGCAGCCTGTTTCGTTCCTTGTCTCAACAATCAGGTGAAGTATGAGGTAATATTTACTCACATTGAAACATAGCAACCATCCCATCAGCATTCACTCTGAGTTTGACACTTATTTTTGTTCTGGCTCATTTGCTGTATTATTAATGACAGACTCTTTCACTGCAAGTCGAAGAATATTTGATGAAGTAGTTGTCAG
>NW_015641913.1:0-1133 GCF_001515625.1 Sinocyclocheilus rhinocerous | reverse complement strand
CTAAGAAAAGTCTGTAAAAATAGGGCAAAATCTATTAATATGAAATAATTTCCCGTAATTATTATTCACACGTTTTTTTACCTACATTTTAAATTACGCATTGTATTTTGTGTTTTCGGGTTACAGGGTTACAATGGATAATGGATAATGGATAACGGATAATGTCCTGGAAAATTACTACATTTTTCATTTTTCTAGATATTTTTCTTGATCAACTGATCAACAATCTCAAGTACAAGCTACTAACAAGGTGTATCATAAATGAACAATTATTCAATTATTATTATTATTATTAAATTAAACAATTGCTAATAGCAGCCAACTTAATTCATGTGAATTGTGTACTGCTAGGCACCTTTGGTTTCCTCTTTTTGTGTAATTTAGATGGAAAATGTGTGCCTTTTTTATCGTTTGAGTCACTTATCAAAAGTTGCTAAATGTTGCCAAATAAATTTTTAAAAATAGCTAAATTTGTTGCTAGGTGTTTTTGGAAGAAAAAGTTGCTAGGGTAGTCTGAAAAGTTGCTAAATCTAGCAACAAAATTGCTAAATTGGCAACACTGAATACATTTTCTATTGATGGTCTGATTCATTTCCGAGTCGATTCTTTCGAACCGTTCGTTTCGGAGAACTATTTTTTAAACGATTCCCAGCGTGATATTTTACATACTCAGGTTTCTCTTTTCGATTTTTTTTTAAATCTGTTTCGTATGTGTGTTTATAAAACTGTAATAAAACCAGGCTGTAGGTGTATTTCGAGTACGTTGTAACCATAGTGCGAACTATGTCCCCCAAAGTCCACGGTATAGTTCGAACACTGGTTGTAACTATTCGCCACAGGTTCTCGTTTCGAGAGTTGTTCAGAATCAGTGAAAAGACCTGACTCCTATGATTCGTTTAAAAAAAAATCTGTAGCAAATCAGGATAAATGTTTAAATTAATACATTTATTTCCTCACTAAAATTTTAACTGCTAAGTCAATGTATATCTGTCATGTCACAGGCAAGACAAGTGTTTGTGGAATTAAGACACTTTAGCTATTTTAAAAGTATATTGTCGTGAACGATAGTGGTCTTTGGCGTTTATCGATTTTAATAACAATATGTTTCAGTCTCTAGTAAATTAAAAGTCTTG
>NW_015641912.1:615-1287 GCF_001515625.1 Sinocyclocheilus rhinocerous | reverse complement strand
AGCTTTTTAGGATGTAAAAAGAAGAATCCAAGGAAAATCATGTTGGATCCTTTTGCACCTTTAAAGCAATATTAAAACCAACAAAATTCAACTAACAAACAATGGAAACGTTTAATGAAATAAGAAAAATAAGACTTAAAATAACCTTGTTGCATAAGCAGTGGTGTATAAAGTACCTGAAAGCCATACTCAAGTAAAAGTACAGATATCTTACCAGATTACTTTGGTAGAAGTTGAAGTCACCGTTTAGAATATTACTTGAGTAAAAGTCTTAAAGTATGTGATATTTATTGTACTTAAGTACTAAAAGTAGTTTTTAAATCTTAAACGTACTTAAGTATTGAAAGTAAAAGTACAAGTAAATGCAAAATGGAAAAGAAGCAAATAAATATAAAAAATGTTCATACACAGCTTGAGTAGCAAAACTGTTCAGTTTTAACTCTTTCTTCTATTTTATATTTTTGGGTAAGAATAGCCCTTCTTCTGGTACTTAGTGTCTTTCATTCCAACATAGGAAAACATTTAGGGAAACTGCATCTGAAATAGCATTTAGATGTATTTACACAGTTTAATGTATCTCAGAGGGGACATGGATGCATTTAAACTGCAGTTACAGATGGATAAATAATGTTTTGTTTTTAACATAAAACGTTAAATACTGATATTTGAAAT
>NW_015641912.1:0-329 GCF_001515625.1 Sinocyclocheilus rhinocerous | reverse complement strand
AGTGCTGTGATCTTTGTTTGGAACTATTTTCGTTGGCAAAATTGAGCAAAAATAAGCAATATTAAGTCTAAAATGTAAGTCACTTATTGCTAACTTTACTGAACTTGTATAAAATTATTATTAAATGTGTTATCATGCTGATATCTGCAGAAAAGCGGTACTCTTTGTGTGATATAGATTGTTAACTATATTAAATTATATAAATATAAAAAGCATACAGCATTTTTTCCGTCTACTCTACAATTTAGGATGCCTTGAATTTAGAATTTTAATAGACTAATAAGTCAACGTGCATGCACTCTGTGTGTGATTTGGTGATATAGCCTACT
>NW_015641911.1:0-1471 GCF_001515625.1 Sinocyclocheilus rhinocerous | reverse complement strand
GTATGGCGGTGAGAGTGTAAACCATTGTGGTGCAAAGCATTAAATAAAAAAAACATCCCAACACTAGCAGGTCTGCAAATGCTTTTCAAAAAGCTAAAAAACTAGGCTAATTTGTGATGTGTCCAGACTTCCAGCACAGGCCTAAATCAGATCAGCACAGTGCAGACCTCCAGCGCAGGCCCAAGTCAGACCAACACAGTCCAGACCGCCAGCACAGTCCTAAATCAGACCAGCACAGCCCAGACCACCAGCTCAGGTCTTTCCAAATTCATAATAGAAAATTGCTTGTTATAGTGATTTCATGTTTGGTAGAGTAGAAAAGTAGTTTGTTATTATGTGTCACTTAGGTATAGTCTTTTAAAGCTCGTATTTTCTCAGAATTTGATGGGCATTATACAATGGGGCTGGATGCATAGCTCAAGACTGACTAGGCTTTCCTTATATAGAACCATCTGATTATTATTAAACATGCAGAGTTTGTTATTATGTGTCACTTAGGTATAGTCTTTTAAAGCTCGTATTTTCTCAGAATTTGATGGGCATTATACAATGGGGCTGGATGCATAAACTGCTCAAGACTAGGCTTTCCTTATATAGAACCATCTGATTATTATTAAACATGCAGAAATGTATAGTTTTGAAGTTGAGGTTTAGCTCAAATTATCTTCAGTTAAATTGACATGAATAAAACATTTATTGACTAATCTGTCACTTTTGTAAAACAAACATAATTGCAATTGTTAACATTAATCTGGTTGTAACCATTGTTATGAAATTATGAAGCTCATCAGTCTTATATAGGATAGGCTTTACCTTGAAATTGTGCTTGCTGAAATCATGTTTTTGTTTAGATCCTGGCATACCATGTACTGATGATTGGCCGGACATTTGGAGTAAAAGTCAATGGGAGGCTTTTAAATCGAAGAACCCTTGGTTGGGGTGCAAGAATAAGAGGCTTGGTATGTAATTGTTTAATCTGACTTGAATTCATGACTTTTTACCTATTTCACAGTTAGTAAGAGACTATTGATCCAGTTGAGTTAATATTAAAATGACTACAGCATAACATAGTTTGAAGAATTTTTTATCTTTTAAAGGTTACATTTTATGCTAAGAACATGAAATTCTTGACCTAGCTGTCTTTGAAACCATGAAGCATGGTTTGTGGTATTTGTGGTATTAGATTTTTAAAATGTGGTAAAAAAAAATCTGAAATAAACATACAAATGACAACAGGAATTGAAAATCAAATAAACAAATTAAACAGCATGAAACTAATTTCATTGGATATTTTCTTCATTACAGGATGCCTGGTCTGCTATACTGCAGGATCAACAGGGGTCTTCAAAGAACAAGGTGTCCAGGTTTCCACGGAGTGGTCTACATTTCAAATTCAAGGTTCCAACAATGAAAACAGAGACATTGTTTTATGTTCATTAAGGAACAAGTTCAAAAGACATTTTTGCTCAAA
>NW_015641910.1:0-1527 GCF_001515625.1 Sinocyclocheilus rhinocerous | reverse complement strand
CCACGACAGAGTTTAACCCACCTTGTGGGCTCTTTACAGGCGCTTAACAAATGAGTTATAGTTACATAAGTGCTCTTCTAGCACTTATTAAGACTTAATAGTAGAAACCATTTTTCATTCTCTTATTTAACACTGAGCATTTTAAAAAAGTAGTTGATTTACTTTGTTAATGTGTATGTTAAAACGACAAAAAGTTAATCTCTTCCATGTCACATTGTTAGTTTTGCAGCTCGTCTTCTGAGTCAAACTGAAACCTGCTGCGGTTGGTTTTCTTCAGAGACGTGGTTTGATCTGGACAAATTTGTTGGTGAGAAGTTTCTTTGTGTCTTGCTTTTTTATGAACTTCACAATCAGCTTTACAGTCAAATAAAATACTGTTTCCAATTAGCATTAACCATGCATATACATAATTCCTTTAGACTGGAAGTAGATGACAATAAGACGTGTGATGCTGTACATATCATAGATATGTATATTACAATTAGTATACAATTATACTGTCAATTTTCCGCATTAATTTGGTGAAATGAATTATGGAAAAAAATAACATGTTAAAGGGATAGTTCATCCAAAAATGAAAATCATCCCACCTTGCAGTGTTTTCCCCTGCAATTCTTTATGCTTCTTTCATTCTTGCAGCACATTTATCAACATGTGCTGTCTGAGACTCATCTGATTCTTCTGATTTCAATACAAAAGAATCCAAAGCGTGGAATGAAATCACTGAATAATGTTTCTGCTGCCGTTCTTCTCGACTTCATGGTTGCATACGTTTTTGACCATACCTGTAAAGTGGTCGACATCCAATGTGTACTCAAAGACAGCTTTACTCCTCTCCAAGAGAAGACAGTCTTTGGAAACCAGTTCAAGGGGTAAAGTAGCTTCCCATTGGACTCTTTTCTCTTTTCTTCACCTGAGATCTTCTTTTCCTGAGCCACTGGTTTAAAGGTTAGTAGGCTCCATTACACTATAAATTAAAAGCGAATGCCTAACTTTTTTGACAGTATAAGTATAATCCACGTCAGCATTTCCACAACTTTCCAAAAGAGGGCAAAATATTAATAGAGAGATTGATTACAGCCAGCCAGAAGAAGCAAAATACTAATAGAGAGATTGGATTACAGCCAGCCAGAAGAAAGAAAGATGTGTGGTCACTCCCTCAGCTGTTGTAGAAACACCCTCACAACAGTCTTGATTCGCTTTCTGTAATTTACTGCCAAGGTAATATAGCAAAAAGTATAGCATTATAAATGTGTATTGCATTTTTTTTAATTAAAATATTAAAAACTTTACTAGATTTCTGATGTTGATAACTGTGGAAATAATTGATTCAGTGTGCAGTGTATGGTTTCATTCATTATAACGGAAGTATGTGAGATAGCCATGAACTATAAGATGAGTGACAGCTTTTTAATTATTATAAATGGGGTTTGCAAATGTGATATTGAATTTATACAACAGTTTAATACATTTTTTATTTTTTACAAAAGTTAATATTAAGGGACTTACATTTTAGGATCACTATTG
>NW_015641909.1:0-2760 GCF_001515625.1 Sinocyclocheilus rhinocerous | reverse complement strand
TATTTTGAGCTGAAACTTCACAGACACATTCTGGGAACACCAGAGGCTTATATTACATATCGTAAAAAGGGGTATAATATGTCTCCTTTAATTTTTTTATGATGTTTTTAAAGTCGATGAGTAATCATGTAATAATTGTGATCTCAGTATCCATCAAAATTATTTGCCATAATCGAGAAGCCCTACTAATCAAATGTCAACATGGACAGGTTTCATGACATGCCGTCATCCTCAAGAAAACAAACAAAACTATGCAAGACAAAAAAAAAATGCAACTCAGAATGCATTAAATAGGAGTTCAGATGCAACCAGAAAAAAAACATTATTACTGACTACATATATTTAACTAGTTTTTATTTAATATTAAACTTAAGGAAATTCATTTGTTGTCAATATTAATAATTATTTTTCTATTTTTAAATAAAATATATTTGTTTAATATTAAATTTGAGCATTTTTTTTATTTTTTATTAAATACCATTATTATTTTTTTATTATTATTTTTAAATAGTACAAAAAAATAAACAATTTGATGCCTTTTTGTGTGGCTCAATGTCCAATACAAAATATGAGTCCTGAAGCAAAACCAGTTTAGAGCCAGTGCTTTAGATGACAGCTATCATCTATATGACATCTATTAACTACATATATTCAAAAGGACATCCGATCATTCCTTTGCAATCATTCCTTTTCCATTTACTTTTCTACACTAACTAAAAATTGTCATGTCCCATATTGGCCAGAATTATGTAAGACATAGCTGCTATTATGGTTAATAATTGTGTATGCTAATTTATAAGCCTCTCTTCCCAGCCCTAAACCAGAGGATAATCAGGACTGTGGCATACTAGAAAGGACAGGGCTGGCATCCTGATTTTTTTTTTCTTCATTTAGAGCAGTCACATTACATTTGTGTCCTACTGATTTGCAGACACATGGGGTCCCTATTAACAGGCCACAGCTGGAGATCTGGGCCTTCACATGATTGAGCGATCTTTGAAAAGAGAGAACATTTGACAGATCCAAGGCCACCACTGAGATAAGAAGCCAGCAAGCTTTAGATTCATTATAGTTTCTCAGAAAAGCTGATAGATAACCCTGAAAATGTCGTAACTGATTTAATTGGTTATAGCGGGTTGGTGTATTTGTGTCTTTTTTCTTTTCGCAACCCAAGTTCTCCTTGATGAGAAGCATTCATTAAACAAAAGCATAGGTAATGCAACCTAACTGTTGAGCTCAACGCAGCTGCGTGTAAATCTTTTCATTAAACCAGACAGCATGTTATGCCAAACTGATAGGTTGGCCATTAATCAGAATTGTATTAAACAGATCATAAAACCAAGCCCTGATACTAAAGAAAGCTTCATAAAAATGAATAATGAGCTCCTATTTCTCTCTGATAGGTCAATTACCTCGTCTGTCCATTAGACAGCAATATAGCACAAAAGATGTGTTTAATATTCAGACGTGCATCTCAGTATCACAAGATATTTTGATTAAAACTTTTACTTAGTTTTTAGAATAATCAGCTCTGTAAATACTGTTGCCAAAGTATCCATTTGAACTGTCTGACTCTCAATGTTGTGAAAGAGATAACAAGGTTATTATTTTTTCTTCTCAATTTTTCAGCCTCAGCTCTGTGAACAGAGGAAGCTGAATCAGCCCTTTTCTTTTATTAGAATGCTTTGTATAAAATAGGTATTATGAACCAACAATGAACAATCACTTTTACAACATGTATTATTTTAGGTGTAGCCTAACGTTAATTTATAAAAATATAAAGGTATATTGGAAAATTAATATTAAACTAGAATAATAAATGGTGTCAAAGTATTTTTCATTGTTATTTCATTAATTATAATCTATTTTTGCCGTTTCTGTCAGAATTGAATCTCTGCTCCGACTGATAAACCAGTAAAAGATGCAACAGTGCTCTCTACTGACGAAACCTTGCGATTACACTTGACTCTATGTCAACGTGCATGAACGTACCTGCTTTGCCATGCTTTTTTAAAATTATTATTTAACCACCATACCGACAGCCATTACAGCACTATTTTTCACAGATAAGGGTTTGTAATGACCTAAGTTTTTTTTTTAATTATTATTTCTGGTCCCCTCAACAAGCTCAATATGTGGGGCTCAAAGGAGATTCCAAAAATAATCGAATAATCGATTCCTAAGCATTGGGAATCAAAATATGGAATCGAGTCATTATAGCAATCTGCCGTATTCACTGTAGCCAGGTGTTTCTGAAAATTCGAAACAGATCCTAAAATAATTCACTGTTTCGAAGCACTTTCGGGGGTAATCTACATACTTAAAGCGTTCTGAAACTTTGGTGAATATGCAGAACTTGATGATGATTATGTATTATTTCTATATATTTTTAGTATGTTTGTGTTCATACTAATATTTGTGTTTTGTTTATACTTTTCACTTTATGTAGTGGGCGTTTGATTAGGTATAGGCCTACGTCATTTTGGAGTGAAATAAAGATTAATCCTTTAAAAAATAATAATAATAATAGCCTACGCATAGTTTCGATCGTGAACGACTTGGTTCTTTAAACGAATCGGTTGAGTGAATTCAATTACTCGATCACAAAACAAAACTTACTGCCATTTAATGCTGTAACCTGCAAAACGATTTTCTGAACGAATCAATCATTTTGATTATCACATTACTGCTATAGCTTAATTTGGCCTTGACTTCAGAAGAGAAAATATACAGCTGCGTTATATATTCGCTTCCGGTAGG
>NW_015641908.1:1102-1215 GCF_001515625.1 Sinocyclocheilus rhinocerous | reverse complement strand
TTGTTATAATTAATAAAGTAAAATTAATATTTTGTTATTATTATTGTTAACAAAATAATATTTTTTTCTTTATTTTAAATATATCAATAAACAAATCAATAAAAACTCTTACA
>NW_015641908.1:0-889 GCF_001515625.1 Sinocyclocheilus rhinocerous | reverse complement strand
ATAACCAACATATTAATTATGTATTTTTATTATTTAAATGATAAGTTACTACTACATTATAATCCTGTTCCACTGTAAAATAAAGTCAGTATTTATTATTATTATTAATAAATACAGAATTTTTTATTTTTAGTATAAGATCAATAGGATTATTGTAATAGTAAGATTTTAGTGATTTGTTTAATGGCTATAATTAAAACAAAGTAAAATGAATATTTAGTTAATAATAATAAGGCGTCTGGTTTGTTTTCAACAGATTTATAAACGCTTCTCATCACAAATGTGGGAAGATGGTTGATGTGTGTTGTGTGTATGTTGTGTGTGTTATAAGCCACTCAAACTCTGTTCATGCATGAAATCAATCCATTTGAGATGTGTTTGAAAACGCAGCATGTTTTTTACACTCAGCTTTGATTTGTTAAACTGTGAAGCTGTTTTTGGAGTAAATCAGCTGAGCGTCTGTGACAGTGAGATTTGTAGTTGTAGAGATTTTATCACACGTTTAGCAGCACATTTGAACTCACGGAGAAACATCTGTTCAGGTTTAGTTTTTCTCCCACAAACACAAGAGTTTCATCTTCTCAAACTCTTCAGTGCAGGAGCTCAAGTCCTGTTCTGTGGATCACAAGTGAAGAAACTCATTCACTCTCATGTTTGCTGCAGTGAAAACACATTCACACACCGCCGCTTACAGATAATAACACAATCAGCTCTGTTTCAGCTGATGTTTCAGATCATGTGATCTCTGTTACTGCAGTCAGTCTCTGGCATCTTTATATTGTCAGCATCTTAGCCACTCATTCTTCTTTTCATGTTTTAAACTGCTTTGATCGTGTCAGACTGGGCTCTACATTGTAAATGCTATCATTATAAGTCTGTCTGATCATTT
>NW_015641907.1:0-1153 GCF_001515625.1 Sinocyclocheilus rhinocerous | reverse complement strand
TGGCGAAACATATTTGGCAAACGCTCCAGTGTGTATTTGTGTTCTAGAGAGCTTCAAATTTTCATAAGTTGTGAAGAGGTAAATAAACTATAAACTATGAGAGAGAGAGAGAGAGAGAGAGAGAGGTTTGGCATATCTGTCTCTGCTGATGAAAGCGATATCTTTAAACAACTACATTCTCGCCTAAAAACTACATTCTCTGACACAACAACAGTAATATTTGTACAATTATAGTGTATGTTTTGCTCATCTGCTGTGACGCTCACGCCTGTTTCACACATATCTGCAGTCCATGTGCATTACGTCTGAGGTGCAGAAGCAGCACGGATTCATTGTGCTTTCACACAGGACACGTTTGCAGTCCGCTACTGATCCGCAGCTGCTTACCACAAACACAGCATTTATCCATTATATTGATTTCAAATCCAAACATTGTTACTGAAAATGATTTTTCAGCATTGTAAGTCTCTTTTTACACAGTACAGTAATACAGTCTTTCATAGACGTAGCACCTTTATATGCAATAAATATAAACAACTTATTATTCAATACGGTTTTACTTATAGATTTATATATTAAGTTGCTCAAGCAAGTATAACATAGCCTATAGTCTACTTTCCTTACGTTTAAAGGTAGTAGGCTATCACAAACATTTTAGTACTACATTTCCATGTCAATTTTTACCACGAACAATGTGCTGTTTAATTCAGAGTGTGCAGCACAGCAAAAATACACTGCTGCAAACGTGCAATACATTAACATGGGCGCGGAAATCGCTCCACATACGCACTGCAAACGGAGTATGTGTGAACCTGGCGTCACTGTGAGGAATTATGCAGTGATACAAACAGTGAAACGGTTCCCGTGGCGATACTGGTGAATATCAAAGAGCTCTCAGCCAATCAGATTCCAGGACCAGAATGAACTGTGTGTGGGAAGCAGTGATTTCTTTAACTGGGTATGATATCAAATTTATTAATTTATCAGAGACGAGAAAGAAGAAACACAACAGCAGGTGTTGATTTAAAAGTAAGGCTTTATCCAGCTCTTTTTTGTTTTTTGTTGAAATAAATATAAATATAAAAACACAGTGTGTTCATGTATGTCTACTGAATGTGACCCACAATCTCTGACTCTCCTCCGTGGTCATGGA
>NW_015641906.1:0-526 GCF_001515625.1 Sinocyclocheilus rhinocerous | reverse complement strand
AATGAACTGGATTTTCCAGCAGAATTTACTTGTTCAATTTGCTAAGTTCTAAGTCTACCAAAGTTGAAAATACATGATGTTTGAGAATATTTATTTATTATATATTTTTTTAGTGGTGCTTACCAGTACAAAATTTGCCACAATGTAACAGTGTTAGCATGTTGCTATGCAATTGCTTACAAGTTCTAAATGGTTGTTAGTATGTTGCTATGCTTTCTTAAGACCAAAGTATACTTCAGTTTTTACATGTTTTGCAGTCGAAAAAGAAATGGAAGAAATGAAACAACAATAAACTACTGTATACACAACAATTCCCACTTGATGGGTGCTTGTGTAAGTCAGTTAGAAGATACACAGAACTTTAGTTCAAATGATTACAAATATATTTTTAACTCATAACTTCTGGAGAGAAATAGCGCAGAAACTGGACAATGATTCAACTTTGAAAGTTAAAGTGATTGTTAGCACAATGCTATGTGGATGAGGGTGTTTTGAGTGGTTTCTAGGTGGTTACTTGCTAGTCCAT
>NW_015641905.1:428-543 GCF_001515625.1 Sinocyclocheilus rhinocerous | reverse complement strand
GTTTAATATTTGCGACTGACACCAACGATTGTATGTGGCTATGCAGTGGTGATGCGTTCACTGTCAAATATCATTCAGCAAGCATTCATTTTGAAATTTTGTCAAATATTTTTTA
>NW_015641905.1:0-266 GCF_001515625.1 Sinocyclocheilus rhinocerous | reverse complement strand
AGCCTAAATTATGTCAGTGATTTCTCTCATTTTAAAGATTATCAAGAATTATTTTTTTTCGATCTGCTGTCTAATAAAAGTTAAGCAAAAAATTATCCTATAGATCAGACTACAGGCTAATTTCATTCTTTCTTAACTTTTAACTTCTTAAAATTTGTTATGACGAATTTTAAATCAACTTCAAAACAAATAGGCTAGGCTAATGAATTTTCGTTATAAGCAGGGGTTGTCAAACTCAATTCCTGGAGGGCCACAGCCCAGCAGAG
>NW_015641904.1:0-597 GCF_001515625.1 Sinocyclocheilus rhinocerous | reverse complement strand
AAAATTATTTTTACAGAGTAAAATCAAATTAAATGTAAAAAAAAATTTAAATTAAATTCTGAGCTATAGTTTCCAAAAACCTAGAAACCTATTAATTCTGATAAATGTACATTCATTCATTCATTCATTCATTTTACATTTTTGGAAATTACATTTCTGAGCTATAGTTTTCAGTAGAAGTCTATGGGAGTTTTAGAATCACAATCATTCTGATAAATATACAATCTATTCTGTTCTTTCTTGTTTTTGTTTTTTTTACTAGGGAACAATCTATTCTGTTCTTTCTTGTTTTTGTTTTTTTACTTTACTAGGGACTCTTGTTTGTCCACTATATAAAAAATATTGATAAGTTAGAAAAATTATATTTCCAGAGTGAAAAATGAAGTAAAATAAAATAAAAAAGCTAACATTTCTAAGCTATAGTTTCCAATATAAACTTTATCATTCTGATAAATGTACATTTATTTTATCCCCCCCCCCTTTTTTTTTTGGAAATTAAATTTCTGAGCTATAGTTTTCAATAGAAACCTATGTTTTTTTTTAGGATATGATTGTCCACTACAAGAAATGTTCAATCAGTTGTAAAAGATCTACACT
>NW_015641903.1:377-534 GCF_001515625.1 Sinocyclocheilus rhinocerous | reverse complement strand
CGTCAAAATAAAAGTCCCGCCTCGAACGCATCGACCAAACAGAAACACATGTCCGATATTTGAAATATTTAAAAAATTCCAAATACCGGCCGATATATCGGCTGTAGGGATTTCTTAATATGAACAGACACTGATATCAGCATTCACAAGGTTTGCT
>NW_015641903.1:0-314 GCF_001515625.1 Sinocyclocheilus rhinocerous | reverse complement strand
GCTTTCGCTTTTGAATTTGCGATCTTGTTGTCACGTTTTACAAGAAAAGATAATTTTCTGTTTTGCTTACATCTATACCTTTCAATTTTTAAGTCTAAAACAAAAGATGGATTCATGTTTATTCTTAATTAAAAAGCACAACAACAATAAAACAGTAAGATAGAATGACAAACAAGCTTACAAAACGTTTATTAACAAAAATGAATAAGATGGTGCATGGCATACACCACATGCTGTATTATATATACAGACTAATAAATTACAGATCATTTAGCAAACACTGAGGAATCAAATAAAAAAATAAATAAAAGAGA
>NW_015641902.1:413-627 GCF_001515625.1 Sinocyclocheilus rhinocerous | reverse complement strand
CCACACCTCAATCTTCAGTCAGCTTAGATACAGATACACTGTCTCAAACTTCAAAAAGCAGTGAAGAGAGTGACTGGTTTAGTCCAAAACGATTCAGAAAGAGTGATGAGGCGTCACAAAGGTCACAGGCCAGAGATGTGAGTCCCAGTAGCCTTACACAGACACTAGGGGTTTTACTCATCATAATGTTCAGTTTCATTAATGTTTTTTTTTT
>NW_015641902.1:0-348 GCF_001515625.1 Sinocyclocheilus rhinocerous | reverse complement strand
AGATCAGGGTCATATTTAAGGGTAATTTAGGTATTACTGCATTATCTTCTCTCATAGTAGTATCTGTTAATATTCCTCTTTTTATAGCTGATAAAGCAAATTCTACAGACAAGACCAGGTGGAGGAAATGTGCTTAAGGAGTATGAAGATACAGGGACAATTAGTGATGACACGAGGAAAGTGATGGTGAACATCTTAGTTGCACACATGATGGAGACAGAAGGGTAATTATAAAAATATTATTCCGTTTGTTAGTGATTTTGACGCTATATAGATTAAGTATATATATGTAGTTGGGTGCTACAAATTTTCAAATTTGTTGTTTTTTTCTGAAAGTTACTGTTGTTT
>NW_015641901.1:0-441 GCF_001515625.1 Sinocyclocheilus rhinocerous | reverse complement strand
ATACTTTCTTTCTATTATTTAACATATTTCAAACATATTTCAAACTGATTTTGAATGGATTTTAAACTGAATTTAAAAATTGTACAAAAAGAATATTCCAATTAAACACAAGTCTGTCAGTCACCGCAAGCAATAATTTTGACTCGTAACTCAGTTTGTAAAAAAAAAAAATAAAAAATGTATGAAACACTTTGTCTTTTAAAATTTGTTAAACGTATCTGAAACGTAATTTAAATGTTGTGCAAAAAGAATATTCCGGTTACATACAAGTATATCGGTCACCACAAGCATTAATTTTAATAACTCAATTTGTAAACAAATATATTAAATACTTTTTTCCTATCGTTTAACGTATTTGAAACGTATATCCGAAACGCAATTTAAACATTGAACGACAAGAATATTCCAGTTACATACAAATCTGTCGGTCACCACAAGCAT
>NW_015641900.1:286-602 GCF_001515625.1 Sinocyclocheilus rhinocerous | reverse complement strand
ACTGCCCGTTTTTTCAAAAACAGTTTCATGGCAAGGAAAAATATTCATGGCCGGTCAATTTTCTCAAGTCACCAGCCACTGGCAGATGTGAACGTTAGTTTTAGGCCCTGCTTGCAAGTGTAGAAATGAGGACAAAATTATAGCACTTTCCCTACAGTAGAGTAAGGTAAAATAATATACCTGAAAAAAAAAAATTTTTTTTCATTTATTTCACAGTGCAATTGTTTTACAATATATGGCTATTACTGTCATAGGAATAATAATATAAAATTATTATTATTATTATTATTATTATTGTTTTATTCTAATTTGCTTG
>NW_015641900.1:0-267 GCF_001515625.1 Sinocyclocheilus rhinocerous | reverse complement strand
TTATTTTATTCTAATTTGTTTGGCTTCCAAATTCACCAGTGAGACTGAGACACTATATCTACTAAAAAGAGGGTTGAGTCCCCATTTCAAGAACAAGTACATTCACCAGCTTTTTTTTATTTTAGTTTGCACACTGAACCTGTGTTGGAGCTCTTAATTTTGAACTCTCGAAGTGCCCCAGATTTATTAATTTAACTTTAAAATGTACAACATTTTCTTCCAGGTGGAGCATGCCCCCGGACCCCCCTAGAGGGATCGAGGACCACC
>NW_015641899.1:0-498 GCF_001515625.1 Sinocyclocheilus rhinocerous | reverse complement strand
GCTTTTTTTCTAACATCGCGTCATATTACGTCACGAGAGGGAGTCTTGTGCCCCACTCTGCTTTGAGCAGGAGTGAGTCAGTGTGTTTTTGGTAGTTATTTTTATTTCAATTTATCATCGTCATGTTAAATTATTGTGTTTGTGGAGGTTGCACAAACTCCAGCCTGTCAGGACAGCGAGTCCACACTCCACAGGTTTCCTAACAAGAAAAAGGACGGTATCTTCTGGGCCTGGGTGCGTTTGTGCAGGTGAAGAGACGGGACTTCACTAATGCATCTGCTTCAAAAAGCACGTGGTGTGTAATTTAGCGATCACTTTACACCAGAGGATTATCATCCCGGCGATATGATGCAGTTCAACATGGGATACCGAAGCAAGAAGCGAGTGAGACTCAGAACTGATGCACACAGCACCTTCATCGGGTCCCGGGCGGTCCGCCTGTGGCTCGGCCGTCGGCGGGAGACATGATGCTCACGGATCCCTCAGAGATGCTGCTCC
>NW_015641898.1:0-476 GCF_001515625.1 Sinocyclocheilus rhinocerous | reverse complement strand
TTGAATTAATTTTATGATATAAATAGCAATGTGTAACATTTTACCATATTTAGAGCAACGCTTTTATTTGTTCCCCACAAAATATTGTTTTTTCATTAAATGTTTGGGTTTCTAAAATTATTGTGCACTGATTTTTCTAGAATAACTTTTGCTGCCGAATTGTCCACTAACCTAGTTTGATAAATTTTTGTTATAGATTATAAATATACATAGGCCTATATTTTTTTCATATTTATTGTTTTTTATTTTTCTTTATAATGAAGTAGTCTGTATCTAGTAGATTGTGAAAGAATGGTTATCAGTTCCACACACAGAGATATATAAATTCTACATTTATTTAAATGGGGGAAAAAAACTTCACTGGTATCAGATCGAACCCTAGGTATCGGAATCGGTATTGGAGGTGAAAAAGGTGGATCGGAGCATCCCTAACGGTGACATACTGAAGCAGAGCATGATCCCCTCCCTTCGGAGAC
>NW_015641897.1:0-541 GCF_001515625.1 Sinocyclocheilus rhinocerous | reverse complement strand
GCGTCGGAGCATCGGAGCCTCGGTATCAATCGTCCCATCACTACAAAGAAATATTCCTTCTCAGTGGACCCAAATGAAATAAGTTAACCAAATGTTTACACACTATCACAGCAGAGAAAAATTTTGCGGGCAGGAGCGGGACAAAAGATGAATGTCGCGGGTGGGAGCGGGACCAGATAAGATATATTTCTGCGGGCGGGCGCGGGACAGAATCTTGCGCGCAGGTCTCTACTGTAAAATGTGTGTATAGCATTACAAGTTCACAGTTGCTCTATTAATTTCACTCATATATATAAACATTTCTACTGTAATTTTACAGAGATAGCTGTAAAAAAACAGTTTGCTGTATTTTACAGTACAATTGTAATTACTGATTTACAGTACTTTTGTAAATTTACAGTCTTACTGGCAACCAAAATTGCCAGTTAGTTACTGTAAATTTACAGTAAATATTTTACAGTGCTCCACGTCCACTGCGTTCTCAAAACTCTGGCAGTTTGATAATACCTAGAATATAAAAATCAACTGCGGGCGGCAGATC
>NW_015641896.1:307-496 GCF_001515625.1 Sinocyclocheilus rhinocerous | reverse complement strand
GGCTCGGTTTGCGTTTCCACTGCAGTTTAGTGCCGCTTTAGAGTAAATTATAGAGGGGATTATTCACATGTCGTTATTGTTACGCCGCCTCTACTGCCGTGACTCCTGATAAACGTTTTCATTCCGCATCGCCCCATGAAGCTCTCGCTGGATCCGCTCCTCTGCTATCAACGAGAGGAACGTCTGTTC
>NW_015641896.1:0-240 GCF_001515625.1 Sinocyclocheilus rhinocerous | reverse complement strand
CACGAAACAGCCATTTTTTGGTTGGTAAAAAAGGTGCGCTCATTCAAAACAGTTGCATTCAATCCTTCGCTGGCTGTGCTGATTAAATCTAGAGGTTCTGTTGTGTTTGTGTCGCAAGTTCAGTGACGCAGGTAGTGACCATTCTCTCCGACCAATCAGTGATCAGCAGAGTTTACACGTCACGTTTTAGTAACAGTACGGTTCACTTGTGGCGCTTTTCCACTGCATGGTACGGCACGG
>NW_015641895.1:0-615 GCF_001515625.1 Sinocyclocheilus rhinocerous | reverse complement strand
GAAAAATACTGTACATAATAATCTTCTTAATATTGTGCTTATTTAACAAAATGACTCATTTATGTGAAAGACACTCATGAATTCTTTCACATTAAAATGTGAGGATTATTCCCGTTATGCAATATTAAAAGGATAGTTCACCCAAAAATGAAAATTAGGCCATTATTTACTCACCCTCAAGCCATCCTAGGCGTATATGACTGCCTTCTTTCTGATGAATCCAATCGGACCTATCCACCTTTTTCTTGTCGTAAAAATGGGCACGGCCATTTGTAAATTCTATGGGTCTGGCTTCCGGTCTCATCTGCGTCCACTCCGTCCAGCTATTTTTAGCTGAACAAAACAGTTAGTTTTGCTGCTTGATGTTGAAAGTTGGTGTGTCTTATCATATTATTTTAATGTATTATCTTAATTATGAACACACTGGTTTGTAGTGCAAACAGTTTTACCGTTTAATGCACGTTGTTATTCTCCTCGTTATTTACCTATAGCGGCTAATGAACCAGAAGTCTCACCGGAAGGCTTACTTCCGCGTTGAAGAAAAAGGTGGATATTAAAAATTGACTTTGGTCTTCCAAGCTGTTTAATGGCAGTCAGCGGGTGTTGCAGTTCATC
>NW_015641894.1:0-937 GCF_001515625.1 Sinocyclocheilus rhinocerous | reverse complement strand
TTGTAGACGTGTCAATTTCGTTCATTAATGTTCACTTTGATTTTGCCTAACTTACATAGTATTCTCGTTAAAGTAGCGAGTTTAATCGTAATCTATTTTTGGTTTTGGCTTCAAACGAATATGAAAAACGGGAAGATTTTATTATAAGTCACGTTGGTCCGACCACAGCACAGTCCAATTGATAAAAGTTGTCATTTCTGTCGGATATAAGAAATATCAAAGGGCGAATAAAATGAAAACGGAACCAATTCACGTTGCTCGTTTGCGCTGTACCGGACCGTTTAACGTTAGATAGCGCAGCGCGAGCGTTGAGAGATCCGGTGAAGAGGGAATACACAGCAGAATTATCAACCTCGCTGCGAGATCTAAGTTAGTAAGAATCATTCAGATTCGGTTACGTAGTATTCTCGTTAAAGTAGCGAGTTTAATCGTAATCTATTTTTGGTTTTGGCTTCAAACGAATATGAAAAACGGGAAGATTTTATTATAAGTCACGTTGGTCCGACCACAGCACAGTCCAATTGATAAGAGTCGTCATTTCTGTCGGATATGAGAAATATCAAAGGGCGATAAAGTGAAAACGGAACCAATTCACATTACTCGTTTGCGCTGTACCGGACCGTTTAACGTTAGATAGCGCAGCGCGAGCGTTGAGAGATCAAGTGAAGAGGGAATACACAGCAGAATTATCAATATCACTGCGAGATCTAAGTTAGTAAGAATCATTCAGATTCGGTACAGAATTCTGTTATTAATCAATAGATGTCAGATAACAGAGTGCTGACGTGAAAACCAGGATGGATATTGTGATATAAAGTTATAAGAACGCCTTTAGTCAACATATCATTCACCATGTATTTGTAGTAGCCATTACATTAAATAACTGCAACAGTGGTATTATGGCAGAAACAGTCAAATGCTTTTGAGTGCTTTCAAG
>NW_015641893.1:0-719 GCF_001515625.1 Sinocyclocheilus rhinocerous | reverse complement strand
ACAGTGAATCTGGTTGTTACAAACGTGCACAGTCTGATTTGGAATAATTTGAGCATTAGAATGGATACAGTATTTCTTTTTTTCTTTTTGGAATGTTTATCATAAGGTGAAGTTGTATCAGTTGTAATATATATTTTTGCAAAATATTAGTGCAAAATATTTATGTTTTCTGCCACAGATGTATAGACTTGATTGTGTCTGCTGTACTTTATAGCAGTGATTTTTTCCCCCAAACTCACTACATTACTAGAGATAGTTTAATCACTACATTACTAGAGATAGTTTAATCACTACATTACTAGAGATAGTTTAATCACTACATTACTAGAGATAGTTTAATCACTACATTACTAGAGATAGTTTAATCACTACATTACTAGAGATAGTTTAATCACTACATTACTAGAGATAGTTTCATCACTACATTACTAGAGATAGTTTAATCACTGCATTACTAGAGATAGTTTCATCACTACATTACTAGAGATAGTTTAATCACTGCATTTCTATAGATAGTTTAATTTTGAAAATAACACAAAAAGTGTGATTTTGTTGTTTATATATATATATAGTATAATTTAGTATGTTAAAAAGGTATACTGTATTTAACATTTCTTCTGTTATAATGTCTTAAGCAAATGTTGTAAAATGTGTACTTCAGAGTTCAATTGAATGCTTTTGATACATTTAAGTGTGTGTCATCAGTATTAGGTAATCCT
>NW_015641892.1:662-978 GCF_001515625.1 Sinocyclocheilus rhinocerous | reverse complement strand
TGAGTTTTTGTTTAGGTTTTATAGGCATTTGGGTATATTTGGCCAAGCCTCTTCTCTAAATGACACCGGTAAAAAGTAAGCGAAGGACAAAATGTAACATTTTTTTGATAATTATTGATCTACAGAGTCCAGAGAATTGCTCTGCAGTGGTTTGATCGAGATCAAACCTAGGACTAATTTGCAAAAGTAGGTTTTTAACGTAATTGAGGATATTTAATGAACGATTTGATTGACAGCAATGGTTTTTGAGGCAAAGTTACTCGTTATGAGAAGATCTATCAAATGATATGCATATTGTGTTGATGTGTGAACAATC
>NW_015641892.1:0-177 GCF_001515625.1 Sinocyclocheilus rhinocerous | reverse complement strand
TCATACACATGTGTACCGAGTTTGGTGAAGATATCTCATTCCGTTCAAGAGTTATGCTACAATTAACATTTGGCTAATGTTAGCATAGACGCTTTTTGGCGTACTGTTTCACGCAAAAATTGAAATTTCAACTTTTTTTGATAATTATTGATATTCAGTGTCCAAAGAACATTTCTG
>NW_015641891.1:0-2110 GCF_001515625.1 Sinocyclocheilus rhinocerous | reverse complement strand
CACGATGTATTATAACATACATCGTTCCGCAAACACAACCCCCCCACCAACACATGTTTATTGAACATTAAAGCATGTCAACATATTCTGTTACACCAAAGACACAAAACAATGATCTTTAAAAGAGCATCATATGACCCCTTTAAGATATTTATGATGGAATCTGACAGCTCTCTGACCCCCCCATAGACACCAAGGGTACTACCACGATCAACGTCCAGAAACGTAGCAAGGGGATCGGTAAAATAATCCATGTGATATCAGGGGTTCAACCGTAATATTACGAAGCTATGAGAATACTTTTTGTGCACAAGAGAAAAAAAAACGACTTTATTCAACAATTCGTCTCCTCCGCGTCACCCTAGCGCCATTTTGGAGAGTATACCGCTTTTGGCCCGACAGTGGAAACTTGACCAATATTTACTGAGCTTTGATCACTGATGAACCGAATAATTCAAAAATAGTTAAAAGTTCACTATTAAAAAGAATAGCTGAACATAAGTTCACAGATAAAATATATTGTCGAAAATTACATTGTTAATGTAAAAATATAAAATATAATTGTTTTTTTGTTGTTGCTGTTTTCTGGTAGTGTAAATAATGTTTATTTAACCAAGAACATGCGACTGGGACAGGAATTTACATTTGATATTTAAAAAAGGACTTTGCCTACTCGTTTCAGAACACCACCGCACACCACTTATATATATGTGTGTGTATATATATATATATATATATATATTGACGTAAACTACATTACCCATAAACCTTTGCTGCAGGCTCTAAATCTGCTCTCAGATTGTTTCCTAATCTAGTCGTCTACTAAACCTAGCATTGCGTGTGTTTGTGTGTGTGTGTAATTATTATTTACTTCAGCGGTTTTTGTAGTAAACTACATTACCCATGAACCCTTGCTGCCGGCTCTAAATCTTACAGGAAATCGCATGGATTTATCAACATCTCTGCTGCTCCTAACCGTCACATGTATGTTCACCTTTAGCATATGAACGCATTAACTCTGATTACCACGTTGATATTGAAACTAAGACTCTGGACTGTGAGCGATTCTTCATTGAGTTTTATTCTCAGATGAGACAGATGGCGTGAGACAGATGGGCGGAAAATAGGACACGCAAATACAACGAGACGAACGCGCTTGTGCTTATCGAGAGACGCGTAAAGAGCGGGGAATGATGGTGGATAACCGGCACGCCACAGCTCTGGTCATCGCCGGGGTTTTAAGCGTCCTGGCCTCCGTGTATCTGTCGGTGTCGGTCGGCTCGCCGCACTGGTACCGGTACACGAGCCCGCCGGTGCGCGCGGAGCCCAACGCCACGGAGCTGCGCGCGCTGCAGGACGAGTTTCTGGAAGGAGACTTTGACGAGAAAACCGTGAGCGACGCGCTGTTCCGCATGAACGGGACGCTCGGACTGTGGTGGAGATGCATCCAGACGCCCACTGACGCGCACTGGTACAGAGAACCCGGTAAATGTGTTCATTTACACCATCAGCACGAGGTTGCTGTTCATCGGAATGATTATTTTGATCGCTGTCTCATGATTTTATTCACATTTTTGATTAGAGCGTTCTTGTGCATTCATATTGTGTTGTTTGTGTTTTTCAGATCCAAAGATGGTGATGGAGTGTGTGAGTTTTACTCTCTCGCAGCAGTTCACTCCAAAATACAAAGAGCCCGGAAATCACAACAGTGGAGAAGATATGATACGAACCTGTGAGCACACAAGCACACACACACTCTCTCTCACACACACACACACACACAAGCACACACTCACACTCACACACACGCACACACACTCTCACACACACGCACACACACACTCACATTCTCTCACTCACACACACAAGCACACACACACACAAGCTCACACTCACTCGCACACACACACTCGCACACGCACACACAAACATAAACGCACACACAAACATAAACACACGCTCGCACACACAAACACACACTCACACACACAAGCACGCACGCACACACTCACACACACGCACGCTCACACTTTCACACACTCACAAGCACACACACACAAGCACTCTCACACACACACACACACACACACAAGCACACACACACACACAC
>NW_015641890.1:0-840 GCF_001515625.1 Sinocyclocheilus rhinocerous | reverse complement strand
CCCGTCGGTCCTCCTGCGGTGTGTTTCTGCTGCCATCTGTAGGACACGTCTCTCACGCTGCGTTCACTTCCCTCGCACACTCAGCAGGGCACACACTTGACATGTCGTCAAACACAGGCCACGCTCGAGTCACACAGACTGAAGGTTTGCGGTGCACGATCTGCTCGTAAAAATAAACATAACTGCCTATGTTTGAACTGAAGGTGTATAGGAATGCTTCTCTTTAAATACATGGTCTTATATACAGTGTTGGGGGTAAAGCATTACAAGTAACGCGAGTTACCCAGTGTTGGGGGTAACACATTACAAGTAACGCTAGTTATGTAATCAGATTACTTTTTTCAAGTAACTAGTAAAGTAACGCATTACTTTTTAATTTACAAGAGAATATCGGAGTTACTTTTTCAAATGAGTAACGCAAGTTATTATTTTTTTCCAATTTATTGATTGAAAGCTCTCCTGTCCCCATGTTGAAAGAAATCAGAAGATGTTACTGCAGTTCTAAAATAAATATGAATATGCATTAATTCATCTCACTCACACACAAAAAAAAAAACACACAGATTCAGTATTCCTCAAAATGAATAAAAATAATGCAACTCAGAATATGACTCAAACCTGCAATAATTAAATGTTAAACAACACAAATATCCTTTATGTATTTAATCCCATTCTATAAACCAATGTCTTTGCTTCTGACCTTCGATGATCCAGTTCAACCATAATAATAAGCACAAATTACTCTAGACAAACATTTGTGTGTCTTTTTTTATTGCTGAAGTGTTGAAATAAATGTTTCTGCATTCTACTGTACGGACGTAAATCTACTTTCCCTTCAGC
>NW_015641889.1:394-567 GCF_001515625.1 Sinocyclocheilus rhinocerous | reverse complement strand
CCATATCGTCCTGTTCCCCTTAGAGAGGTGATCTCGTTTCAGGGGGATAGGCCACAGCGCTGCTAGGAGCAGCTGAGACAGCTCTGCGACCCAGTGCTGGGTCCTCCAGAGTGGGGCCTCCAACAGAAACATGTGTTTCCGCTCCTTGATTCGGCCACTCGTGGGCCAAAGCA
>NW_015641889.1:0-300 GCF_001515625.1 Sinocyclocheilus rhinocerous | reverse complement strand
GCAGAGGCCATGAGGCCCAACATCTTCTGAAATGCCTTGAGAGGGCGAAGGGCTCTAATTTCGAATGAGGCCGCGAGCTTCTGAATAGCCAGTGCACGATCTGACGCGACTACCACCCCCATTCGGGCTGAGTCGAGAACTGTTCCCAGGAACGATATCCGTTGGCTGGGGGACAGCGCGCTCTTGGCAAAGTTGACCCTGCGTCCCAGGCACTGTAAGTGGCCGAGGAGTAGGGATCTGTGGGTTAGTAGCTCATTCTCTGACTGGGCCAGGATGAGCCAGTCGTCGAGTTAATTCAGG
>NW_015641888.1:621-1330 GCF_001515625.1 Sinocyclocheilus rhinocerous | reverse complement strand
AGTATTGAAAATGACTAATATCACATAGAATTTAGGATGGATAGTGTGCACACTGCACATTGGGACCATAGACTGTATAAAAACAGATTGGGACGCAGGCTATGTCCAGCGTTTATCGGGTCGTGCGTCAGTAATAATGGTCCGTGGGGAAACACAGTGTTCCATGTGTAGTTACAGTAAATGGTAAATGGACTAAACAAAGCCTCAAGGCTGATTTTTTGTATTCGAGTTACTCAAGGAATCGTTTCAGCCATAATTAGCAGAGACACACTTTTTGTATTCGAGTTACTCAAGGAATCGTTTCAGCCATAATTAGCAAAAAGAGACACACTTCAGTGAATGACAATTAGACTAAGAAACTGAATCCTAAAATGTGTGGAATTATTGGCACATTGTTGTTAGTATTTTCAATTAACAGTTTTCTATCAGCCAAGAAGTTGACTGAGCAAAGTGAAGAGCAGAAGCAAATTAAGTGATGATAAAAGGAACAGAGTTTATTGTATAATGCTAGTTAGGTTTCAATGTTTAGAATATGTCCAACAAGTGTTATAACAGCAATGGAAAATTATTGCTTCACAACAACGTCCAGTGACATTAAAAACCTTGAAGTTGAGACATTCTCTTATCTCTTACTTGTGAAGACAAAAATCCCCTGAATCCACACAATCATAAGACTAAACAAAAAATAATATAAATAATAATAATATAA
>NW_015641888.1:0-239 GCF_001515625.1 Sinocyclocheilus rhinocerous | reverse complement strand
ATTGGCCAGCTATCCAGTGCGTTGTGATTGGCCGAATACCTCAAGCGTGTGACAGAAATGTTATGCCCCTTACCATATTGTGATGATGCCCTGTCCGGCCGGAGCGACGATTCAAAAACTTTATAACCCATTATAAACCAGGCCTTCGTTGCATCCAGTGGGAACATAATTATGGATTATGACTTATAATGTTTTTTTTACGCGTTGCGTTGCATCACGCCGCATAAACATAAAACCAT
>NW_015641887.1:0-523 GCF_001515625.1 Sinocyclocheilus rhinocerous | reverse complement strand
AATATTTTATTAGCTTAACAAACGCAAAGCTTCCACCAAGAAAAACTGTTCCCAGCAAGAGTACAGCGCTGACTTTAGTTAGCCAGATGAGCCTGTGTTATTAGCTTTTACCGGTATCGAGGCACCTGTGTTATTAGCTTTTACCGGTTGTTATCGAGGCATAACATACCTCGTAATGTGGCGACTGACCAATCAGAATCATGTATTCCATAGAGTCGTGTAATAATGGGGCTTAAATCCTGACTGATATTGTTCACAAATACAGTTTCTCTGCAAAACTGAACATTGCAGAAAAAACAGTATTTTCTAATATTGTAGACCAGGGGCCATACTGTATGTATAAAACTTCTCAAAAATGCTCTTAAGAATAGTCTTAAGCTTTGACTTAAGTGTCAAAAAATTCTTAGTTACAAGTAGGACTTTTGTAAGAGTAGGAGACTCTTATAAATATAAAAAAGGCTAAAAGCAACTTTTAGTAAAGACTGATTCTTAAGTGTTGACTGAGGTGACACTTAAGTGTTGC
>NW_015641886.1:0-590 GCF_001515625.1 Sinocyclocheilus rhinocerous | reverse complement strand
GGTGACCAATTTCAGACTGCATCATTTTCGTTACGCATCATTTAGCAAAGAACCATAATCAAGATAAATCTTTGTCAAAGCAAATACACTACTGTTCAAAGGTTTGGGGTACGTAAGATTTCAGTTTTAGGGAAGGTCAGTTTTTTAAAGAAATTACTTATTTCTTTAATTCAGCAAATTAAAATTACTTATACTTTTATTCAACTTATAAGTTGAATATAAGTATACTTATATTCAGCAACGCTGTATTAAACTCATAAAAAGTGACAGTGAAGACAAAGTTACAAAATATTTTTATTTCATACAAATGCTGTTCTTTTGAACTTTGTTCACCAAAGAATCCTGAAAAAAAAGGTATCACGGTTTCCACAAAAACATTAAGCAGAACTGTGTTCAACGTTGATAATAACAGAAATGTTTCTTGAGCCCAAAATCAGTATATTAGAATGATTTCTGAAGGATTATGTGACATTGAAGACTGGAGTAATGACTGCTTTACCATCACAGGAATAAATTACATTTTAAAATATATTTATATAGAAAAAAGTTTCAAAATATTTCTGTTTTTACTTTATTGCTGATAAAATAAA
>NW_015641885.1:0-586 GCF_001515625.1 Sinocyclocheilus rhinocerous | reverse complement strand
CGAAACAGAGGTTTAGTATAAGCTATAGACCCCGTTGTAAAACGGTGCTGATGGTTGCACTCAACGGTTAACTGACTACTTTTTCAATGCTGCATTTTCTTGTTTTTCTAATGGTTCATCCTCACTTGCCTGCCCTTCCCCCATGTATGAGTGATTGTATGTTTGTTTGTTTAGATTAGTTATGTGTGTTAGTGTTTGTTTGTTTGTTAGACTAGTTTGTGTTAGTGTTTAGTTAATAAAACTCTTGTGCACAAATTACATGAGTTTCTGATTCTGTCACTGCTTGTGAATAATGTCCCTTTATGATTCTGATCTAGCTACATGCTCTAATGCATTAATACTGTAGGAAAGATATTTTCTGTGGCTACGAATGTATCCTTTCCTAGAGTTGATATGAACTTACACTGAATGTTCGCTGGACGAACAGATTGGTTGATGGCAATTTAATTCTGCTACAGTTACTACTGGCAGCTGATATAAATAATTGTAACTAATAATTAATTGTAACAATTTATATACATTTCCCTTTTGAGCTGATTTGCTAAAGAGTTCAGTAATATTTCAAAGGATGTCCCTATCCCTCTTA
>NW_015641884.1:352-563 GCF_001515625.1 Sinocyclocheilus rhinocerous | reverse complement strand
TGTACCGTCGATAAATATCGATACCGTTTTATCGCCCAGGCTTAGCTCAAAGTGTTTTTAAAGCACTCCTAATTTGTTCAGCACTCTTTGGGAGGTGTGTGGTGTACCTCTTGTATAGCCGTCATCACAACATGCTGCACTGTCTCCTCCAGCGTCATGATCTGCTGAATGTGCTCTGTGAAAGAAACAGAAGCATGTCAGGATTATATTT
>NW_015641884.1:0-238 GCF_001515625.1 Sinocyclocheilus rhinocerous | reverse complement strand
CATTGAAAGAAGTCTTTTTTTTTTTTTTTTTTACATTGAACCAGGAAATATTAATAAAATATTAAGGCTCAGTACACACAAATACTGCATTAAGTTAGAATTATAAAATAATTAATTATATTTAAGTTATTAAAATAAAACATTTCAATATAAATATATTTACACGCTGTATATTGTACAATATTCTATAAATTAATATATTACTTTTAATATTATATTTAATTGTTTCTTACATATA
>NW_015641883.1:250-553 GCF_001515625.1 Sinocyclocheilus rhinocerous | reverse complement strand
GTCAATCGCTGCAAACCAAATCTCGGGGACGGATGCACCCGAAGAAGCGTTCCTGCGTCAACATCTTGAACGGTAACCGGTGAAGAACCCGGTTACCGACACAGGTCCAAGATTGGTCGTAACCCACCGCCTTTCTTGGGTACAATGAAGTAGAGGCTGTAACCCCATCTTCATATCGGCTGGAGGGACCGGCTCTATCGCATCCTTCGCCAGCAGTACTGCGATCTCTGCACGCAAGACAGGGGCATCTGCTGCTTTCACTGAAGTAAAGTGGACGCCCCTGAACTTGGGAGGGCGCCGGGC
>NW_015641883.1:0-181 GCF_001515625.1 Sinocyclocheilus rhinocerous | reverse complement strand
CCATCGAGACGGGCTGGGTAGCGCTAGCCAGGCTCCCAGACGCCGCGCAAGTGGCACCAACGGAACTACAGGCGTACCCGCAGTGGGGAAGCGAGGAAGAACGCACGGACCCGGCCCGGGCGTCTCGCAGCCGGTCCGGGGTCTGAGTGTGTGTAACACTGACCTGCGTTCGAGCAGAGGG
>NW_015641882.1:370-556 GCF_001515625.1 Sinocyclocheilus rhinocerous | reverse complement strand
AAAAAAATTAGAAAAGAATAAGAAATGTTCATTTCTACATCAGAACTATATATACAGTATATACAGTGCCTTGCGAAAGTATTGAAACCCCTTCATTTTTTTCATGTTTTGTTATGTTGTAGCCTTATGTTAAACTGCTTTATATTACTTTTTTTCCACATCAATCTACACTCCATACACCATAAT
>NW_015641882.1:0-223 GCF_001515625.1 Sinocyclocheilus rhinocerous | reverse complement strand
TTAGCTGAAGCACCTTTACAGCCTCAAGTATTTTTGGGTATGATGCGACAAGCTTTGCACATGAGCATTTGGCAATTATCTGCCATTCTTCACCTCACCTGTTCACTTCTTAAGCTCTGTCAGGTTGGATGGGGGCAGACACACATTTTCAAGTTTCTCCAGAAATATTTGATTGGGATCAAGCCCAGGCTCTGGCTGGGCCACTCAAGGACATTCACAGAGT
>NW_015641881.1:0-496 GCF_001515625.1 Sinocyclocheilus rhinocerous | reverse complement strand
CCAACCTCTCCTGGATTGCAATGATTTCTCTTGATGACACCCTGATATCTGAGCATGTATGTGAGCCATTGCCTGTGGATGAGATCAGACAAGCACAACACAATGATGACCACATTGAACCCGTTTCACAGTTTAAGTTGTCCGACAACAAGCCAAAGGGACATCTGCTTAAGACCTTGAATGAACAAAGTAAATGCTTACTGCGCAGTTGGGACAAATTTATCCTGGGAGATGATATCCTTCATAGAAAGACGAACACCCAGACACAGCTAGTCTTACCTGCGAAGTACAAGCAACATGTGTTGAAAGAATTACACGACAACATGGGACATCAAGGCCTAGATCGGACAATGTCCTTGATCAGAGAAAGGTTCTATTGGCCGAAAATGCACTATGATGTTAATCATTATGTGACCAAAAGTTGTGCTTGCCTGAAACAAAAGAAACCATATAAAGAGACGAGAGCACCTCTCCAAAATATTGTCACTACTCACCC
>NW_015641880.1:0-537 GCF_001515625.1 Sinocyclocheilus rhinocerous | reverse complement strand
GAATGTGTGAATAACTCAATTTTGACAAAAATGTCAAGTGGAATAAAAGGAAGAATCAGGGTATCTTTACCAGATACAGGGGTGTGTAGGTCAAGAGAGTAGGAAGAAAGATGTTATTATAACAAGAATGAGGATTGGACATTCAGCTTTAAATTTAAATTTACACAAAATAGGGAAGCATGAAAATGGAAGATGTGATAAATGTGGGAATCCAGAAACAGTAAAGCACATTCTTCTAGAATGCGATGCGTATGAAAGAGAAAGAAACAGTAAAGCACATTATTCTAGAATGCGAAGGAAATGAAAAAGAATTAAATCAACTTAATCATAAATTTGGTGGGACATGATAAAGTATCACTCAAGATATTACTAGGGAATAGCCAAATGCAATCAAGAATTAAAGAAGACGTGTTCAATTATCTAAAAAAGACATGAAATATGGAAAGAATATAAATTGTAATTGTGGTAAATATATCATTTTATTTATTTTTTATTTTTTTAATATCCTTCTCTCTACCAAATCTGTTCACTCCACAC
>NW_015641879.1:0-940 GCF_001515625.1 Sinocyclocheilus rhinocerous | reverse complement strand
TGACATTCAGCAGCACGTATTTATAGGCTGCTGTCCCTTTAAATCTGATTGCACGGATCCAGTATAATGATAAACATCCGATTTATTTCTCAGCTGTTTACATTCATTTATTTATTTATATATATAAATTAATTATATATAATAATTTACGTCAAATGGATAAGGAAATTACAGTGCCTTGAATTCATTAAGTAATGTTTTATTTCGTTCTAACCTGTAACTCGGGATATGTAACGGGGGAAAAAAGCCTATAATTTTTACTTAAAACCAATTCATTTTTAAGCCCTGATTTTAGACATACATGAGATAATATATTATTGTTTGACTAAACATTTAACATTGGCCTAGGCATTTGAAAATACATATGAAATGTGTCTTTTTCAAGCAATAATTACAAAAAGAAAGAGAAGCATCGGACTTAATGCAAAACATATTCAAGACACATTGCTGTGACATTTATTAGGAACACCAACATAGCAGGACGTTTTTTGTTATATTAAGCACAAACTAAGAAAAGTAAAACAAACCCTCAACGTTTCAATAGCTAAAAGCACCGTGTTGTCCGCAGTGTTGTATTTGGTGGGGCGGGAGCAGTTGTGGGAGCGTGCTGTTTTTGTGAGTTGTTTTTTTGTTTGTTTTGTTTGTTTTTTTGGTTAGGCAGAATTTGTCCAGTCGTGACGCGCCAGTCGTTAAGTGTGTAGACTGACTCAGTCATTAGGTGTGTGCTCCTCTCTGACTGTCAAAGAATCTGCTCCAGTCGATGGTAACGGTCTTTTAGTGTGTTGAGGTCAGAATGTTTCTGTTAGTCCTGTAGTGACCATTGTAATAACCAATTAATTTTTAAGCCATTAAACCCAGGGGTGGCCAACGTCGGTCCTGGAGAGCCCACACAGCTCTGCAGACTTTAGCTCCAACCTTGATAAAAACTCACCTGCCTGGC
>NW_015641878.1:0-597 GCF_001515625.1 Sinocyclocheilus rhinocerous | reverse complement strand
TATAACTGCTTACCACGCCCCTCTCGGTGGTCAGTCTGTGGGAAGTCACCCCCTGGTTACACGTTTCCTCCGTGGTGCGCTGAGGCCTCCCGTATGACCTCATGTTCCACCATGGGACCTGGCCGTGGTCCTGGAGGCTCTCTGTAAACCTCCGTTCGAACATATTGAGGAGGTTTCAGATCGAGTTCTGACACTTAAGACTGTCTTCTTGTTAGCCATCACTTCACTGAAGAGAGTCGGAGATTTGCAGGCCCCTCCTTCCTAGACTTTGCGCCCGGCTTAAAGTTTTTCCTATTGAGGAGGTTTCAGATCGAGTTCTGACACTTAAGACTGTCTTCTTGTTAGCCATCACTTCACTGAAGAGAGTCGGAGATTTGCAGGCCCCTCCTTCCTAGACTTTGCGCCCGGCTTGGCCAAAGTTTTTCTGTACCCCAGGCCGGGGTACGTCCCTAAAGTGCCCTCCTCAGTACCACGGCCCGTCGTACTTCAGGCTTTCTGTCCTCACCCCTTTAGGAAGCCTGATCAGCAGAAGCTAAATTGCATGTGCAATTGTGGACACATATGTCCACAGAGCTGCCATGTGGAGGAAGTCTGACC
>NW_015641877.1:0-527 GCF_001515625.1 Sinocyclocheilus rhinocerous | reverse complement strand
TTATTGTAACTCTCTTCTCTTTGGGCTACCTTACAAACTCCTTCATAAACTTCAATTGGTCCAGAATTCAGCTGCCCGTATAATTACTAGAACCTCCTCCATCGAGCACATCACTCCAGTTCTCTACCATCTTCACTGGCTTCCTGTTAAATATCGAGTGGAGTATAAGATTCTACTTCTCACTTTTAAAGCTCTTTATAATCTTGCACCACAATATCTCTCTGATTTGCTTCATATTTACATCCCGAAGCGTACTCTCAGATCTTCTTCATCTGTTTCCCTTGTTGTACCTTCTATTCGTTTAGCCACTATGGGGTCTAGGGCATTTAGTTGTGCTGCTCCTAATCTCTGGAATTCTCTTCCACAATCTATACGAGAAAGTGACTGTCTGACTACTTTTAAATCATGTCTTAAAACTTACTTGTTTAAATTACCTTTCTCTGATTAATTTTTAATTATTTAACATCAATAGTTGTTGTGTTGTTGTTGTATTGTTGTTTTGATTTTATGATTATCACTCCACTGTA
>NW_015641876.1:0-577 GCF_001515625.1 Sinocyclocheilus rhinocerous | reverse complement strand
GCATAAATGAATGCATGCCTAGCACCAATTAAAACCATCATTTACAAAATACAGTACTGAATGTTTTTTTTAATATGCTTGGAAAGTTTTAAATATTCACTATCACATTTACTATATTATGATCTAAACTGGCCCTAGACATGCATACTTTTTCCATGCAAGAAATATAATATTGTTACATTTTAATTTTTATGTAAATTAAATTAAATGCTCAAGTTACTATTTATGTTATTAATTAAATATGATTAAATCACAATTTAAAATTAATTAACTATATTAAAATATAAAATGTTTATTTAAAACGTATATTTTACATATATGTGTGTGTGTGTGTAATATAATTATTATAATTAAGTATGTTTAAATTACTACTTACTGTAACATCTAATGTTAATTATATTATTAATTAAATATGCTTACATCAGTATTTATTGATTATTGTAAAATGATTTAATTATATTATTAAATATGCTTAAATTACTACTTATTGTAAGATTTATTGTTGTTATTATTAATTAAATACGCTTAAATCACTATGTATTGGTTATTGGAACATTTATTGTTAATTATATTTATG
>NW_015641875.1:765-961 GCF_001515625.1 Sinocyclocheilus rhinocerous | reverse complement strand
GAAGATCGCGTCCTGGGTGCACGGGGCCTGTGCAGAGAAACACACAGAGTAGAGGTGGTGGTAGAGTTAGCAGCGTGTTGTATACTTACCTCGGACTTGTGAGCGTCAGCCCGGGATGTTGGGATGCAGAATGCAGCTAGAACGTGTCCTCACCTGCACTCAAAGGTAGACACACATCCGCCATTAAAGCAAGTAA
>NW_015641875.1:262-651 GCF_001515625.1 Sinocyclocheilus rhinocerous | reverse complement strand
CGGGCTATATGCTAATAGCGGACTCGGGAAGTCAAAATAGAACTAGTGATAACAAGGCGCTCTGATTGTTTTTGTTGTAGAATACGATAGGGGATATATTCACACGTTATAGAAACAAAAAAGATGGTGTATAAAATTGATTTTAAGATAAAAAAAAATAGACGATAAAGAATTAACTTGACGGAGCTCAAACTCAAAACACACGGCAGCAACAAACAGGAAGTTCCAGGAATGAACTTCGCTACGAGTTCGCTACGTCATATGATGCAATTTAAATTTTTCCTTTCTCTTTGGAGTGTTACAAGCTCTTGGTGCATAAAGAAGATCTGTAAAGTTGCAAAGACTAAAGTCTCAAATCCAAAGAGATATTCTTTATAAAAGTTAAGAGT
>NW_015641875.1:0-144 GCF_001515625.1 Sinocyclocheilus rhinocerous | reverse complement strand
GCATAACACCGCCCAAATGTTCACGCAAAGAAAGAAGGCATAACTTTTATTCTGGCTGTTGCCGCCATCGCCACCATGTTGTGGAGACGCTGTGTGTTTCATTGGGAAAGCGAAACTACTTTGTTTGGCCTTCCAAAAGAGGAC
>NW_015641874.1:346-612 GCF_001515625.1 Sinocyclocheilus rhinocerous | reverse complement strand
ATTTAATCGCCCAGAGTGAAGATTTAGTCGCATATGCGAGTGATTCACTCACAATGTAGAGGGTTGTACCACGTTCAAGGTTCAGAAAAGTACCAAGATGATCGACACAGTAGTCCGTGTGACATCAGTGGTTCAACTGTAAAGTTACAAAGCTACGAGAATACTTTTTTGCGCAAAGAAAACAAAAATAACGACTTTATTCCGCATTTTCGTCTCTACTGCATCACTTTATATGCGCGTTCACGACAGTACCATGACGCGAGCGT
>NW_015641874.1:0-280 GCF_001515625.1 Sinocyclocheilus rhinocerous | reverse complement strand
GAGATGAAAATGCGGAATAAAGTCGTTATTTTTGTTTTCTTTGCGCAAAAAAGTATTCTCCTAGCTTCGTAACTTTACAGTTTACACTAGGGCTGTGCGATATGGACAAAAAAAACCTATCGCGATTTCTTTGATCAATTTTGCGATTTCGATTTTAATCACGATTTTGACACACACAGACATGCTTTACCATCATTAATGCATTCAGTGTGAATTTGAAACATATTTCAAAAGCAAACCAGTTAGAGCTTTATCAAAAAGCTGTAACATGTCTCTAGAA
>NW_015641873.1:661-756 GCF_001515625.1 Sinocyclocheilus rhinocerous | reverse complement strand
CTAAATTAAAACCATCAGGAGGTGAAATCAATGTTGAAGGCCCCAGTATGAAGGGTGGAAAGTTTCACATGCCCACTATAGATATCTCTCTTCCA
>NW_015641873.1:0-622 GCF_001515625.1 Sinocyclocheilus rhinocerous | reverse complement strand
CAGGAGGAGATGTAGATGTTGAAGGACCTGCAGGAAAAGGAAGAAAATTTGAAATGCCTAAATTTGATGTTTCCTTGCCTAAATTAAAACCATCAGGAGGTGAAATCAATGTTGAAGGCCCCAATATCAAGGGTGGAAAGTTTCACATGCCCTCTATTGATATCTCTCTGCCAGGAGGAGGAGCAGGAGGAGATGTAGATGTTGAAGGACCTGCAGGAAAAGGAAGAAAATTTGAAATGCCTAAATTAGATGTTTCTTTGCCTAAATTAAAACCATCAGGAGGTGAAATGGACATTGAAGGTCCCGATATCAAGGGTGGAAAGTTTCACATGCCCTCTATTGATATCTCTCTGCCAGGAGGAGATGTAGATGTTGAAGGACATGCAGGAAAAGAAAGAAAATTTGAAATGCCTAAATTTGATTTTTCCTTGCCTAAATTAAAACCATCAGGAGGTGAAATGGACATTGAAGGTCCCGAAATCAAGGGTGGAAAGTTTCACATGCCCACTATTGATATCTCTCTGCCAGAAGGAGGAGCAGGAGGAGATGTAGATGTTGAAGGACATGCAGGAAAAGAAAGAAAATTTGAAATGCCTAAATTTGATGTTTCCTTGCCTAAATT
>NW_015641872.1:0-566 GCF_001515625.1 Sinocyclocheilus rhinocerous | reverse complement strand
TAGGAAGCGGAGCTGCGCGGAAAGTTACAAAAAATGTCGTGCACAAAGCCACGCGAAATGACGCACTCAAAGCAAACTTCTGCCAACACCACATATTTGTCATATTTGCCGCGCACACCTAAGCGAACTTGCGGACGCCTAAAATCAGCCTTGAGCGTGTGTGCGTTAGATACAGTGAAGATAGCACATTAGTTTAGAACTCTTCAAATTTTCAGCCTTGAGCGTGTGTGCGTTAGATACAGTGAAGACAGCGCGTTAGTTTAGAACGTAGAGAGTGTGTTAATTTGTGCGATGATAACCTACCAGCAATGTAAATATGATTTTTTAATATATATTAGAATGAGTACATTAAAATATAAATTTATAACAACGAGTACATTATTTATGGGCTTAAAAACAAGATGCAAACAATCAGAATATTGTACCTGGTGGGGAGTGCACAATGTAAACATGAAACATATGCCATTACCTGTGTTGTACTGTGGTACAGTTATGGAGGCCCTTCATAATGCAGGTGTCAACTGCCTGCTCTGCCAATAGTTAGCAATGGCACTATAGTAAGCAGT
>NW_015641871.1:1498-2465 GCF_001515625.1 Sinocyclocheilus rhinocerous | reverse complement strand
TTACTCGACTTACCCTTTCCATTCCTTTTTATGATGGGAGGATTCATTCCAGGGCTGTAAAATAAGAAGTATTTCCAAAACAATGTGCGTGGGATGCTGTTATTTCTGGCACGAAACTAGAGTTGTGAATTTCTGATGGAAATGTGAGTGGTGTTTGCCTGTGCATAAGTCACTACCAAAAGACAAGGGTGTTCTGAGTGGTTTTAAGCATGCTGCTACACGTTGCTAGGGTGTCTTAGGTGGTCGTTTACTATGTTGAGGAAGCTCATTGCTCACTCACTATGCTGGAATGTATTTTCCAGGCGTGTGCTGGAGAAACTCCTCTGCTGCAGATCAGCAGGGGTTATGCAAACACGTGCTTAATTGGGTAAACACTGCCTGAAATGCAAGTTTATGGCCTATATGTGAGTGGTTTTCTTTATTGACTCTTTTAGTTCAATTGTATTTAATTTAGTTTTTCACTGTTGTTCTCACAGGAGAGCCCAAAAAATTTGACCCCGACTTCAAAGGGCCCATCCAAAACAGGTAAGAAATGAGCCAATTTATTAGATTTTTATGACATTGAAGCAATTGTTCACCTAAAAATGATTTTTTTTTTTGCCCCTTTCACTTCTCTGTTTTTCACAGAGAGTGGAAATGAGGATGGAAAATGATCATTAATACAAACATTGGACTTTTTTATAAACTAACCTTGTGAACAACTTAAACTTTTGAAACGGCCTTTCATGACCCCTTTAAAGCATTTTATAGCATGTTGCAACAGACTGGTTCTCTCTGCTCCACAGAGGATGCACAGACATTATTTGCTGTATCTTCTTCATCGTGGCCATAGTGGGCTACGTTGCGGTGGGAATACTGGGTGAGTCAGTCTGCAATAGTGTTAAAGACGGACTGGGTGCTGCTGTGTAACAATGATCCTTTAGCTACATTTTTTTGGTAGTGTGTGTTGTTTATTGATTTGTGTGTG
>NW_015641871.1:0-227 GCF_001515625.1 Sinocyclocheilus rhinocerous | reverse complement strand
GTCCTCCATAAAATGTGCTGCACACTTCTGAATATTTGGGCTGAAGTGTTCTGGAACAGTGTTGTAAATACAACTTAACCACTGATTTCTAGTCGTGTCCTCTTTTGGAAGACCAAACAAAGTAGTTTAGCTTTCACAAAAGTACACAACGTCACACATTGCGCCTTGAGTGAGCGGCGGCGGGTGGGCTTGAGAACGGCGCGGCCGGCAGATTCGACAAAGGAGCG
>NW_015641870.1:0-508 GCF_001515625.1 Sinocyclocheilus rhinocerous | reverse complement strand
TTGTGGCCTTTGGCATGCACTGGGGTTTTTATTTTGGTATGTGAGCATGTAGCATGCACTCGGGTTTTTATTTTGGTATGTGAGCGTGTTATGTAGATTAGGAGCCATTTCTGGAAAGTCTTTCCTGTACTTTAGGCCGCAGCTTCATGACATTTTGAATGATTAATGATCGTGTAAACCTTTCTGAATTGATGTTTCTATTTTATTGATTTTATGCTACCTTAATAAAAGATTGGTGTTTGATACCTGTGTCTCCACGTTTTGCTTGCCACTGGGTAGGGAACTTGTGCAAAGTTTGCGGAGATTCTTTGGGTGAAATTCCCAAGGTGGCGTAGTCAGGCATTCTTTAATTTTATAGTTTTTATTTAAGATTCTGTTTAAATTTATTTAGTGAAATCTAGCTGGGCCATCCCAGGCCCCGGCCACACTTGCATTTTTCAGGATTTCAACACTTGGATGACAGTTGGCACAACATCTGGATGACAGTTACAGACATCTTCATTCACAT
>NW_015641869.1:1003-1389 GCF_001515625.1 Sinocyclocheilus rhinocerous | reverse complement strand
AGTGTGAAGATTACTGGCAACATTTTAAATTATAGTAGCCTATATTTTGTACACAGTTGCATACTTATTTTTATTCATTCTTATTTTCTTTGGGGATATATATATATATATATATGGTATACCTATATGTGGTGGTGGGCCGCCAGGGCCGATATTTTGTCCCAGTCCAGCCCTGCTCAGGACTACAATGCAAAGAAGACCTCAAATATGTTCAGCAAGAAGACCTTGTTTTACTCACCCCCGATGCATCCTAGGTGTATATGACTTTCTTCTTTCAGACGAATCCAGTTGGAGTTATATTAAAAGTTGTCTTTGATCTTTCAAGCGCTATCGTTGTACTCAGCGGGTGTTGCATTCCTTCAGTCCAAAAGACGTGAAATAAAAAG
>NW_015641869.1:0-971 GCF_001515625.1 Sinocyclocheilus rhinocerous | reverse complement strand
TCAGTCCAAAAGAAGTTAAATAAAAAGCGCCCATCCATAAAACAAAAGTGTCTCACACGGCTCCGGGGGGTGAACAAAGGCCTCCTGTAGCGAATCGATGCGTTTTTGTAAGAAAAGTATCCATATTCAAAACGTAATAATCACTTGAATCTAGCTTGTGCTCACTGTTGTACACGGAAGCAGTTCCGGGGGAATGACGTATGAGTTCAGTGCTGCGCATGCACTGGTGAGTCTCGTGAAAACCAACGTTTGTTAACAGGATCAAAAGAAGCAACGTTTCCTTACTTTAGCAAAGGAAAACCAGTCTCATCTTGGCTTATATCTAAATCCTCCGTCATTCTTCTTTACAAATCCTCGTTTTGTACTTCTAATTAGTGACCGTTTTTTTGTTTCGATCTCTCCGCGTGCGTCACTTCTGAGCAGCGCATGCGCAAAGCTGACCTCATACGCCATGCTCCCGGAACTGCTTCTGTTTACACAAGCTATATTCAAGTGATTACATTTTGAATATGGATATTTTTCTTACAAAAACGCATCGATTCGCTACAGGAGGCCTTTGTTCACCCCCCGGAGCCGTGTGAGACACGTTTTTTTGTGGAAGGGTGCTTTTTATTTCACGTCTTTTGGACTGAAGGAATGCAACACCCGCTGAGTACAACGATAGAGCTTGAAAGATCAAAGACAATTTTTAATATAACTCCGACTGGATTCGTCTGAAAGAAGAAAGTCATATACACCTAGGATGCATCGGGGGTGAGTAAAACACAGCCTAATTTTTATTTTTGGCTGAACTAACCCTTTAAGGATATTTTACCTGTAATTCAAATCAGAAAGCTTCAAATGTTTAAATCAGGTATGATGACATTTTAATCTTAATCAAATCTATTTTACTTTAAGTAAGTATCTATTTTAGTGTACAACATTTTTTCAAACAAAACACATCAACTAAATTGTCCATACTTCGATCCCTT
>NW_015641868.1:399-512 GCF_001515625.1 Sinocyclocheilus rhinocerous | reverse complement strand
GTTTGCGAGAGTCACGAGCAAACCATTGACGTTTCTATGGTAACGCACAGCTCTTGCACTCAGATTCGTAGCTTTGTGGTAATAGCGAAAAGAAAGATTTTTTGAACAGCAGA
>NW_015641868.1:0-233 GCF_001515625.1 Sinocyclocheilus rhinocerous | reverse complement strand
TGATTATTATAAAAAAATGAATGAAAGAGACAAAAAAAAGAGCGGGACATTCTTGATATTAAAAAGACAGACAGTATTAAAAACTCAAAGCCGTGAAACAGAACTCAATCCGCTTCTGACTGGATGTTTTCTGCGCGCGAGATCCGAGTGGAACACGGACAAGCATAGTAGTTTGTCTTCGGTGGCGTGCCTAAAACGGTAAAAACACGGAGTGTCAAAATGCCTGCACAGGT
>NW_015641867.1:0-1038 GCF_001515625.1 Sinocyclocheilus rhinocerous | reverse complement strand
ACTCTAACTTTAGCATCTTTCTTTTCAACCAATGCAGAAAGTGCTCTCAAGTTGGGGTAAATGTTGCTGACTGAATCCCCTGTGTCCACCTGGTTTTTATTCAGTTATATGTTTCATTTGAAGAATGCCCTCTAGATGACTACAAAGAGAAGCACTTGTGATTATGTTTAAGAATAAGTGCTTCTCTTTGGGGCAATCTTGTTGGTGTTTGTTCATCATGCGGTTCTCCGATTGCCATCACTACAGCAGCATACCCATTGTGAATACAAGAGGGTGCTCTTTTAACCAAAGTTTTGGTTTGGCACTCTTTGTTTTTGTGCTTCGTGTGAGTTTGTCCTACATATGATTTGCACTAATGCTTTAGAGTTTCACTCTTTCAAATGGAGAAGATTTTCAACTGCTACTACTGTCACCATCGGTATGCAGAAAGTGCTATCAAGTTGGGGTAAATGTTGCTGACTGAATCCCGTGTCCACCTGGTTTTTATTCAGTTATGTGTTTCATGTGAAGAAGACCCTCTAGATGACTATTTCAAGTGACCAGTGCTTCAGGAGATAATTGTCACGCTGAGTTCTACATGCAATGGTCATTTAATCACAGTATTGAACACATTAAGATTAATGAGAAAACGGCTCCTTTTTCGTTTTTTTTTTTTTCTCCAAAATTCAGGATTCAGCTTAAATTTTCGTTTTTCGTTCATGGGTGGAAAAATGAATAAACAGCTTGAATATTTGATTTCTACACGTGGGCGGGAATTAAACACCCCTTTCTGATGATTAGTCAGCCGAAGATCAAACCGTGCCTTCATCAGTTCTTCCGCAGTATCACGCAGCAGAATAATAGTCCTCCACTGCTGCAGTTGTATGGATTCTTAACGCATTTATTGCAACTACATTTAATCTTTTTTCATCAAACAAACAGGCTTATGAATAACTCAACACAACTCATACTGGGGCAGAGTCTAGACGGGGCTTTCTTCTGTGTAGATATCATTTCTATTCTTTGCATCAGCTGGGCATGGCAGGGTATGATATGACA
>NW_015641866.1:0-467 GCF_001515625.1 Sinocyclocheilus rhinocerous | reverse complement strand
GTCACAATGCAGCATGTCGGCGCCTTGCAATATCCTGTTCCTCCCAAAAAGCATTTCTATTGGGCGAGACAAATTTTTAGGGGTACTTTATTCGTTGCCTGTATATAAATGAAATAAAAAAGCTTTCTGGTTTATTTATTTTCAATTATTAAAGTAAATTTTTACTTGTGTTCATGTGGGATGGACATATTCCAGGCTTGACACGTAATTCCAGTCTTTGTGAACGATCTTCTCCCCTTGTAGTTGACACCTGACCCAATGATGCACTCTTTCACATAGTCTGTGGAAAACATACGCCACAAAGATATTCATATAATGTGAAACTATAAACGTTGTTTACAGATTACACATTTCGTTGACGTCCTGAGGTGATTTAAGTCTCCAAACAAGAGTTTTACTGTCGATTACGGCATAAATCTAACTGTTCAACTCCAGTTCTTGCTGGAAACATAAACAAACGGCATCTT
>NW_015641865.1:0-577 GCF_001515625.1 Sinocyclocheilus rhinocerous | reverse complement strand
CTAAGCAGGACAGGATGTGGCAAATGTATTAGAATATTATAAAACGGCAAAATTTAATGTAATGCAAGTACACAAATAGTGCATCATGTACATGCACTGTAAACATATTGTTTGTCAGGTAAATGATAATAATGGTACAGGTCAAAATTACTTCTTAATATGACTGAATCAACCAGGTAACATCAACAAAAGTAATTTTAAGGGACAGAAATATGCCCATATACTGCAAATTAAGGGACAGAAATATGCCCATATGGTAACTGCAAATTTCTGCAAATGCACATGAACATACAGGATAACATAAAGGACATACATATGTCTTTAAAATAAGATAATTCAGAACTCAGCTTATACTGTACATGTCTAATATTTAAACAAACATAAAAAGATTGTTGTAGCTGTTGTTAATAATAATAATAACGTGCAGAACACGTAGACCTATAACTAAAAAGAATGTGTGGTGTGGAACCCGAGTTATCAGGAGAAACAAAAAGGACAAGCAATTTGAGTGTCTTTCCTCAATTGCAGCTCATCAGTGTCTTTATTAACATTTCTCTGTCATGTTAACAGTATAAAA
>NW_015641864.1:0-624 GCF_001515625.1 Sinocyclocheilus rhinocerous | reverse complement strand
CCAAACATGCAGAAGCACAGCTGCAGTGTCCGCTGCTGTTCACAGAAGCAGCACGACAACATGAGTGAGAGCGCGTGACATGCCTCTCTGCACAAAATCTGTTCGTGGTACATTTTTAAATTTCAGATCAGCTTTTGCTCATTAAAATGTGGTTTTATTCTGGGTAAAAGATCGCAAACTGGAACAATTAACTGCGAGTAAAGTGGAGTGACAGATAGCCCTAATGCATTAAGCGATTATTTTGACTTTTAATATTCAACTTATTTAGCTTATTAACTTATTTAAATTAATATAAATACATGCCCACACGCGTTGCAGCGCTTGTTGAAGGCTGGACAGCTGCTGCGGTCAGATGAATGCTGGCCACCACAGTTTAAACATGTAGAATATTGCACGGCACAAACTTCGCTTTCCTTCTTTAGTTCTTTGGTACCTGCTTCTATTTTTATTTCTTTGTTTCCTTTTTCAGACTGCTCATGTAGCATGCATATTTCGATAGCTGAGTTTAAAGTTAGATTTTTTTTTCTTTCAGCAGCTGTGTGCGGTCATTGTGAATGCCACATACTAATCTCTTATCAATTCGTCGTGCAGCATGCCAAATTCGCATTTTCTGGCTAGTGTTTT
>NW_015641863.1:5758-5854 GCF_001515625.1 Sinocyclocheilus rhinocerous | reverse complement strand
TTGAGTATCTACTCATTTCCTTCGGGGGTTTTACATCTGCCCTTCTGCGTGAACCATGGTGGGTGAGTACGATCCATTTCTAAATATATATATATA
>NW_015641863.1:4763-5700 GCF_001515625.1 Sinocyclocheilus rhinocerous | reverse complement strand
GCTCTTTCGATCAGTACCGAGTCTGTGTTCTCATTCACCCCGCGACAATATATATATACATACTATATATATGTATTTAATGCTCTGGTGGTTGTGTGTATAATCCATCTGCGAGCTTTCTTTGCAGTGTTTCCCAGGACGACGTTAAATAATCCAAGTGCAATGACGCATTTTGTTGTTTGGGGTGATTTCGCTTTTAGTTTTCTCCAAACTTATACAGTAAAATACCTTGAAAATGAATTCAGTGATAGTCAGGGTCACTCTGAATACATATCAATTGAAAGAATGAGCGAACCTATAAAGGAACAATTTTTATGAGTGTTTGAATATACGGAAATAATCCAAGTGCAACAATTGAGTTTGATGTTTGGGGTGATTTTGCATTTAGTTTTCTCCAAACCTATACAGTAAAATACCTTGAAAATGAATACAGTGATGTGCAGGGTCACTCCGAATACATATCAATTGAAAGAATGAGCTAACCTATAAAGGGACACTTTATACGAGTGTTTGTTCAGAAATAATCAGTCCAACAATGCACTTTTATTTTTGGAGTGAGTTTGCCATTATTTTTCTCCAAAACTATACAGTAAAATGCCTTAAAAAAGAATAAAATGATGGTGAGGGTCACTCTGAATACATATCAATTGAAAGAATGAGCTAACCTATAAAGGGCCACTTTTTATGAGTGTTTGAATATACAGAAATAACGTCTCAGGTTACTTATGTAACCATGGTTCCCTGAGTAGGGAACGAGACACTGCGTCCTCTAGGGGTCGCTATGGGGAACGCCTCGTCATGACCCGTGTCTGAAGCATACATTGAAAAAACACCAACAACACGTTGGCCGCCAGCCATGACGTCACTACCGGTGCGACTATAGTATAAATAAGCGCCGGGAGCACACATCATTCACTTCTTCATCTGAAGCTTGCGT
>NW_015641863.1:0-2914 GCF_001515625.1 Sinocyclocheilus rhinocerous | reverse complement strand
TGTATTTAATGCGCTGGTGGTTGTGTGTATAATCCATCTGCGAGCTTTCTTTGCAGTGTTTCCCAGGACGACGTTAAATAATCCAAGTGCAATGACGCATTTTGTTGTTTGGGGTGATTTCGCTTTTAGTTTTCTCCAAACTTATACAGTAAAATACCTTGAAAATGAATTCAGTGATAGTCAGGGTCACTCTGAATACATATCAATTGAAAGAATGAGCGAACCTATAAAGGAACAATTTTTATGAGTGTTTGAATATACGGAAATAATCCAAGTGCAACAATTGAGTTTGATGTTTGGGGTGATTTTGCATTTAGTTTTCTCCAAACCTATACAGTAAAATACCTTGAAAATGAATACAGTGATGTGCAGGGTCACTCCGAATACATATCAATTGAAAGAATGAGCTAACCTATAAAGGGACACTTTATACGAGTGTTTGTTCAGAAATAATCAGTCCAACAATGCACTTTTATTTTTGGAGTGAGTTTGCCATTAATTTTCTCCAAAACTATACAGTAAAATGCCTTAAAAAAGAATAAAATGATGGTGAGGGTCACTCTGAATACATATCAATTGAAAGAATGAGCTAACCTATAAAGGGCCACTTTTTATGAGTGTTTGAATATACAGAAATAACGTCTCAGGTTACTTATGTAACCATGGTTCCCTGAGTAGGGAACGAGACACTGTGTCCTCTAGGGGTCGCTATGGGGAACGCCTCGTCATGACCCGTGTCTGAAGCATACATTGAAAAAACACCAACAACACGTTGGCCGCCAGCCATGACGTCACTACCGGTGCGACTATAGTATAAATTGGCACCGGGAGAACACATCATCCACTTCTTCGTCTGAAGCTTGCGTCCGAAGCATGGCAAGAAACCTAGAGGACGCAGTGTCTCATTCCCTACTCAGGGAACCATGGTTACAGAAGTAACCTGAGATGTTCCCTTTCATGGGAATTTCGAACTGCGTCCTCTAGGGGTCGCTATGGGGAACGGTATACCCACGCCACCATGCTGAGGGGAGTCCAAGCCAGAACCATGGCGAGCACTAAGTACCAACTCTACCATATTGCTATGGGAGTCGCCCCTGGGACGTTAGACGGCTGTCATTTCCTGCTTTTGCTGGGCTGATCCCAGCAGAGCAATGGCCCCTGAATCAGACAATGTTCATGAAATAACATCATCCTCCAGCGGCTCACTCTCGTGCACAGCCGACGATCACGAAAGGGAAACCCCCTTTCAAACTCATCGGCCAGATCCACCTGCGAGCCCCACGAGCTCATTCTCCTCCGTGCCTCAGTAGCGGCGGGTCCTGAATCGCGGGAAGCAGATGACTGCCTCTCTTTCCTCGAAAAGAGAGACAAACGAGAGCGGAGCTTTTTCATTGGAAAAAAACCCTCGGAGACATCGCGTGGGTGCTCTTCACCCATATGTGTCATCAGATGTTAAACAACGACAACACGGATGCACACATCCTCTAAACGTTCTGCTAGTGCTCGCCATAATAATAGGATAGAGATCGCTCTTACCACGTTCAAATGCACGCTTGCGTGGGTATACCGTTCCCCATAGCGACCCCTAGAGGACGCAGTTCGAAGTTCTCATGAAAGGGAATCCAAGTGCTAGGATGCATTTTGTTGTTTGGGGGGATTTTGGTTTGAGTTTTCTCTAAAACTGTACAGTAAAATGCTTTTAAAATGAATACAGTGATAGTCATGGTCACTCTGAATACGCATCAATTGAAGGAATGAGCTAACCTATAAAGGGACACTTTTTTTGAGTGTTTGAATGTACAGAAATAATCCAAGTGCAACAATGGAGTTAGATGTTTGAGGTGATTTTGCTTTTAGTTTTCTCCAAAACTGTACAGTAAAATGCCTTGAAAATGAATACAGTGATGAGCAGGGTCACTCCGAATACAAATCAATTTAAAGAGTGAGCTAACCTATAAAGGGACACTTTTTATGAGTGTTGGAAAATGGGACACAGTGCAAGTGCAAGGACACATTTTGCTGTTTGGGGTGATTTTGCTTTTATTTTTCTCCAAAACTATACAGTAAAATGCATTGAACATGAATACAGTGATAGTCAGGGTCACTCTGAATACATATCAATTAAAAGAATGAGCTAACCTATAAAGGCACACTTTTTATGAGTGTTTGAATGTTCCGAAATAATCCAAGTGCAACAATGGAGTTTGACATTTGGAGTGATTTTGCTTTTTGTTTTCTCCAAAACTATACAGTTGTAACGCTCGGACTTATCGGCCGAGTTACATGGATTTAAAATGGGTCAGATTAAACTGTGTGAGATAAAATAAGTGTTTTAAAAAGATGAGACAACAACAAAAGTAGAATGAATAAATAGTGTATTTACATAATGCACAAGGAACTTAAAACAACACAATAAAACTAGAATAACTTAGGCTGTTAAAAGCAGATTGTCCGTTTAAATCATACCCTAAAACAGTCCTTAAGAATCCTAGTGTGTTGAAGTCCCAAGGTAAAAGTGTCCAACGGTGTATATACAATCCCAAGAAAAAACCTTCTTAAACCTTTTAAAAACCTCTTAAAAACCTTGTTTTAAAACTGGAGAAGGATTTAAATGACTCTGCTGAAAGTAATATAAATCGTGAAGTGTATTTTAGAGAGGTTGTGGATTTTAAGTTTGCCAAGATGGAGGAATGTATAAAGGACACTGTGGCAACACTGGAGAGAGAGGTTATCGAGTGTTTCGTGAGGAGAGACAAAAAATGGGCAAAACAACTGGAACAGATCAGGAAGCCAGAATTTGCCATCTCCCTTCCCACGACAACGACCAGCCCAGTGCCACTCACATCGACCCCTGGCTTTCCTCCGGGGTCTATGTGACACTGCCACACAAAGACACATGTTTTTACCGCTCAAT
>NW_015641862.1:0-929 GCF_001515625.1 Sinocyclocheilus rhinocerous | reverse complement strand
GTCTAATGTTTCAAGACAATCTACATTATTTCTGTATGACACATTCAGGGTTTCTGCAGGTTTTATGAAGGCAAGTTTAAGACATTTAAAGACCTTTTTAAAGACAAATTATAGAAAGTTTAAGGAACTAATTGAAGGGAACACAACATGTCAATAGGTTCTCTAAATGTAAATGTCTAGGAGCACAATGAGTTGCAAAGTTTGAAAACACAGCTTTTAACAGACTACTTTTTAATTCATTTTACCAAAAATTAATTCAAATATCTTTGCACCCAACCACTAGACTTCAAAAAAGACACACTGCAAAAAGTTCTTTGCTAATATTATTGTCTTGTGTTCTAGTGCAAAAATCTAAAGATTCTTAAATCAAGATGCATTAACTTGAGAAGCAAAATAACAATGCTTTCTGTGAAACTGATCAAAATAAATGGAGTTTGATAAAAAAAAAAAGAACAAATATCTGCCACTGGGGCTTAGAAAAATCAACTGAATTCAAAAGGAAAACAACTTTATGGCCCCTTTACAGAAAAATGAATGGAGTTTGATTTTTTTAAAAAAAGAACAAATATCTGCCACTGGGGCTTAGAAAAATCAACTTAATTCAAAAGGAAAACAACTTAATGGCCCCTTTACAGATATTTGTTCACGTTTTAAAAATAAACTCACTTAACGTTGTTGCATTTCTCAGAAAACATTTTTGCATCTCAAACAAATGCATCTTGATTTAAGGATGTTTAGATATTTGTACTGGAAACAAGACAAAATGCATGCAACATTTAATGCCATGTCTTTATGAATTTAAGACATCTTGCTCTGATTTAAGGCCTTTGTTTGTGGATGGGCGAATAGAAACTTTTTAGGACTCGCAGAAATTTGTCAGCCTGCCAAATAATCTGATGCAACACCACAAGCCTCAAATATTTCACATC
>NW_015641861.1:0-531 GCF_001515625.1 Sinocyclocheilus rhinocerous | reverse complement strand
CAATACATATGAAAATGTTCATATGCAGTTACTGTTAAAGAAGATGAAATAATCTTAGTGCCAGATATCCTGTACTGTAACTTTGACTTTCATAATCTTTCATTGAAGAAATTTGTTAAGAAACAACCATGTTAGTCCAGATCAGCTCAAGTGTGTAGTGTAAATGACTCTATAAACAAGCAAACTAAATGACTGCAGCATTTTTATCAAGAACAGTCATGCCAATGCAATAACGATGATTACTGGGTCATTCCTTGCAGTATCTCTTGAACTCTGTAATATAATAAATATTTCTACAAAAATGAATATGGCACTTAAGGTTTCTAAATTGTTGCTTGATTATCTGCAAAGTCACAAGAAAACAGGAATGGATAGTTCACCCCAAAATGAAAATTATGTCATCATTTACTCGCCCTCATGTTGTTTCAAACCTGTATGACTTTCTTTCTTCTGTGGAACACAAAAGAAGTATTTTTGTTTTAAAGAATGTTGGTAACCAAACTGTTGGTTACCATTGACTTTCTTTTTATA
>NW_015641860.1:0-1017 GCF_001515625.1 Sinocyclocheilus rhinocerous | reverse complement strand
TGGTGAGTGTAGCTAAATGTTTTAACTGTAATAACCTTTTTTATTAGTTTCAAAACCATGTGTAATTTTCGTAAGTTTAGTTGCAAATAATTTTTACTGTTATTTTATAATGAAAAACAGTAGTAATATATTTATAATATTTATAGAAAGCATTCAATGTTAGAAAAGATAATTTATGTCATGTACTGTAAATGCTCTTAAACAAACTGCAGAGTGGGAATATTCTTTCTAATCGAATGCATCTGTGGAAACACAGAGGATTTGATCCACCCCTTCGCAAATATTACTGTGAACGTCATGCTTTATTTAATGACACAAAGGTATGTGGACTGGGTTGTTTATATAGAAATACATTATATTACATATTTTTATATATATATACAGTATATATATTATACATACATAGCACCAAATCACAAACTGACTTATCTCGTGGCACTCTACATACACCCAACATTCCCTCATTTGCAAGCACTTGATGACAGTGGCAAGAAAAAAGTTTCCATCTCTCTAGAGGACTGGGTGAAAAAAACATGTCACATAGCATTGTATTGATGATGTTCTCTGTCTGCATGGTATAAAACAATTTTTCCATGTTTCTTCTTTGCATATTACCCTAGACAGAAGACATAATACAGCGACTGGAACGAATCATATCTGTGCCTGGAACTGCAGCTGAGAAGCAGATGTTTCTAACAGAAGTGATTTTGCCTGAGGTGAGCTATAGAGATGTGTACTAAATTAACAATTAGAATTTGATAAGCAAGTGATGGCTTTGAGGCCTCTAGAGCTACGGGTGTCAATATAATTTGAGGAGCAACAATCAGAGATTATATACCAAGTACAATAAAATGGAAGCATGACTTCACACTTCTTCTTTAATTGTTGGCTTCCAAACTGCAGTACTTCAGTATAAGTAGCAACTTAATAGAAAGGATTAAACTGAAACCTTAAATGTGGTTAAAGTTGTCAGTTTGTCACATTAAAATGAATACTGTACATTTCTTAGATTCTGAT
>NW_015641859.1:0-1690 GCF_001515625.1 Sinocyclocheilus rhinocerous | reverse complement strand
TCGCTCTTCTCCATCGGCGCCTCCTTTGTCTATTTTTGTTGTTGTTGTTGTTGTACTTTGTACTTTTGGTGAAAAATAAATGTAGCGAAGTTTAATACTTTAGTTTTATTTTACTCAAGTAAAAGTACCACAATTTAATTATACTCAAGAAAGTAGAAAAATTTAAAAATGTACTCAAGTACTGTAACGAAAGTATTTGTAATGAGTTACTTTGCACCTCTATATATTATAAAAACTAATGTAAATCACTCTCCAAAAGACACTCCAGGACAAGTCAACAAAAGACTATGTGAAAGGAAGCAGCGCCTCCACATCACTGTGATAGGCTGATTTGTATGTCAATGCAATAATACCTGTCTATTGTCTGCAAATGAGTCAGACTAGATTGACTAATTAAAGTCATTATATTGTATTATAGTATAGTATATTATATTAAATTAAATATACATTTTATTTTTTACTTTTATTAGTGAATTTATTCAGACTGATTCAATCACAACAGCTGCGGCCTTCAAATTTGATTGGTTTGATCAGGTGAGTTATGCATTATATTTATTACTATTATTATTATAAGTAATTTAATAATATATATTTTTTAATATTATATATGTAATTTTACACATATTTTAACTTACACACATATTTATATTTCATTTTAAAGTAAATATCAAATTTATATATATTTATATACAATACAATACAAATTCATATATGTATATAACCATAGGAGATATAAAATATGTGTTATATATTTAAACAGGGGCATAAGCATCATTTCAGAAGTGAGGGGGACATAAAATTTCAACTGTAATTTTTATTATTATTATTTATTTTATCTAATTGACAGGTTTAATTTTTTCTTATCTCTAATTTTTAATTGGCTAAGAAATCAAATAGCCTACACTTCTGGACAATAACCAATATTTTTTCCTATGTTATTTTTTCCCTATATTTTCCTAATGACATTTTGATCAATGGTTTATAAACTACAAACTCTTTTTTCCATTTTTATCACAGAATAATGTAGAAAACATATTTTATAGTTTCTATACTGTAATAAATTATAGGCCTTATGTCAGTAAGCACTGCATTATTCATATACTTTCTTTACTTTTTACCTGGAGATGCAAAACACACATGAACACACATATATTGTCACAATTGTGTTTTTATCGTCTTCAGATTTCCTCAGTCAAAACATTTCTGTTTTTTATTCAGCTTCGCTACAGCGATATTTGGACGCCTTTGTCCATATTAGGGATTTCCTTGCACGTCACAAGTTATTACTTCTATGAATCCGTTTTGGAATTCTGCGCGAGAGCGCCCTCTGGCTTTGAGTATGAATGAAACATACACTGCAGAAGTGTGTATGAAAGCGCTCAGTAATGTTTACATCACCTGGTTTTGGATACGAATAAAACGCTAGGTCATACATAGATCTTTTATCTTTGCATTTAAATCTACATTTATTCACACTGGCCCTTGAAAACATCTATGTGAACACACTTGCCCAAAAAAAGTGCGGGACATAAATTTACGCTAATTTTTTTTAAGTGCCCAATGCATTTTATGCTCATGTATTTATTATTATTATAATTTTTTTACAATTACATTAATACAAACCGAATGTAACACTTAACTCTGGTAAATAAATAAATGTCAATTTACAATATTATAAACCATAGATTTG
>NW_015641858.1:0-495 GCF_001515625.1 Sinocyclocheilus rhinocerous | reverse complement strand
TTTCAGTTGAGCTATATAATTCTTGGAAATGATTCTTCCATATCTGTCCATTAGTTGAGCTATATAATTCTTGGAAATGATTCTTCCATATCTCTCCATCTTGGATAGCCAGATCTTCTTGATTTGATTTGTTTAATAATTTCCATTTATCCCAGAATTTGTTTGAATTTATTGATTTTTCGATCTCTTCAAACTGGTCTTGCAGAAACCGAGCTTTTTTCCGGCGGAGCGTGGCTTTGTATTGCCTCAGTGCCTCGCAGTAATGAAGACGGAGCTCCTGGTTTTCTGGTTGACGGTGTTTTTGGTTGGATAAATTTCAGAGGTTTTTTCTCAGAGCCTTACAGTCTGAATCAAACCATCTGTCAGTGTCCAATTTCTTTTTCTTTGGTTTTATAATTGTCATATCATTTCTTTGTGCTGTCTTATAGAATATGTAATTTATATCTTTCGCTGCTTGATTGATGCCGAATTGATTTTTAGGGTATTCCTGTATTT
>NW_015641857.1:0-924 GCF_001515625.1 Sinocyclocheilus rhinocerous | reverse complement strand
TATTGCACGATTGGTTTCAGAACAACAGGATCGATGATTTTGGATCATGTCTACTGACATCGAACCGGTAGGACATTGGTTGCAATTTGTTTGCTTGTGTTTGCGGATGATTTGGCGGTTTCTGTTTGTTTGCTGTTGACGTGACGAGTGACGTGACATGTGGCCAAGTATGGTTACCCATACTAGGAATTAGTGCTCTGCATTTATCCCATCCTAAGTGCACACACACAGCAATGAACACACACCCGGAGCAGTGGGCAGCCATTTATGCTGCGGCGCCCGGGGAGCAGTTGGGGGTTCGGTGCCTTGCTCAAGGGCGCCTCAGGCGTGGTATTGAAGGTGGGAGAGAGCGCTGTACATTCACTCCCCCCAACTACAATCCCTGTCGGTACGAGACTCGAACCCACAACCTTTGGGTTACAAGTCCGACTCTCTAACCACAACTTCCCCAGCGTAACGTAGCGCTGTTACAGTAAACATATACATAAAGAGGTGGGTTTTGGTGGCCGAAATTACATGCTATCAAGGTTGCGTCAAAAGTATTGGATACCTGGTGCTAGTGTAGCCATAAGGAAGATATTATCCAAGTGTGTGATCTGCAAACGTTTGCAGGCAGCACCAGGGCATCAACAGATGGCAGACCTACCTCTAGATAGAGTTTCTCCAAATAAACCTCCATTCACGTATGTTGGAGTTGACTGTTGTGGACCCTTCGAGATAAAGAGCAGGAGAAGTATTGTGAAGAGATACGGCATTATTTTCACATGCCTAGCCATTCGTGCTATTCATATCGAAGTGGTGCCACTGGATACTGATTCCTTTATTAATGCATTGTGACGATTTATCGCAAGACGTGGACAATTTGTAGAAATACAATCGGACAATGGTACAAATTTTCTTGGAGCGGAACGTGAGTTAAGACAA
>NW_015641856.1:0-1257 GCF_001515625.1 Sinocyclocheilus rhinocerous | reverse complement strand
GAAAGTTTATGTGGGGTGTAAATATACACGTCTAATTGGCATATTATGACGTCATCAGGGGGTATCTTGAATTTCATAATATTCAGGAAATAGTAGATATTGAATTTATGTTTGAACTTATTTGCATGTTTGTTTGTTTTTTTTTGTCTTTTTATCCTCATTCCAAATGATCAGAAAAGAGGAGACCAACAATAAAATAGGAGAGAGTACAAAATTATTACTATATTACTATACTACATAGTCAGGGCCGTTTCTAGCCAGTTTGACGCCCTAGGCGAAATCCCTATTGCCGCACACCTTTTGGACAAATGTGCCACAAATATTTGGACAAATGTGCCACAAAAGTGCCACAAATACTGCCTAAACAAAATACTGATTTTGTGCACTTTATTTACTGTACCAATATTTTAAATTGGCCTTTGAACTTAGCTTTATTGCATGGCAAAAAATAGTGTTACCTTGCCAAAGCACTGACAGAGCCCACTGATCTAATGGCGTTGTTGAGCGCTCCAAATGCAAACTTTGCATGCAACAATCCCTATTTTTTGATCAGTTGACCAGCTATCTGCCCAATCAGGTATCTAGGTGACACAGTTTATAGTTCTTGAGAGTATGGCACCTCTCATTGCATGGCACAGCGCACAGACCTACCCCACACTGACTGCACCGTGTACCGCGACCACTCCCACCTCTTTGGGGCACTGGATCCAGAGCCGCTCTGACTGGATCCAAAGAGCTAGTGCTACTTCCAGCCCTATTTTTCCTACCCCTGCCGCCTCTACCTCTAGCAATAGCTCTCCTATGAACACTACGACCACGTCCACCCCTTCCACCCCAATCCCCGTTGAGCAAAGGGTCGAAATGATCACTTGTTTGTGCTTCGTGAACACTCTCGCCTTGCACGTCGGCACCATTGCGCTGCAAAATGTACCGGGAGAAGCGCGATTATTAGATGACCGATCGTCATTTCCAAAAGATATATATTCCCCTTCAGAGTCAGAATCGGCAAACAATATTTTACTTTTTATTAGCCATTTGGCGATTTTTCTCTCACAATTTACTTGCACGCTATTAACTGAACTGCTTCCGCATCAATGACACTGTAACTTCTCCTTCTTTTATTTTTAGATTAGCCACAAATGAGGGTTCATCACTAAGATCAAATAAAGCTATTTATGAACTTCCGCAAACAGTCTTTTTTTTTGCCAAACAGGCAAAAATGAGTTATTCTTTCCTAAGAAAAACATTGAGTGCGTT
>NW_015641855.1:455-706 GCF_001515625.1 Sinocyclocheilus rhinocerous | reverse complement strand
AGTAAAAAAAAAAAAAACCTTACCTTTTCCATCCTACGGTCGGTGAGGCTTACCTGTCCGATGCCGTGAGTATTGAGCTCCCGTCGGATGCCGGTGAGAGCCTCCTGGCCTCACAACTTTACCTTTTCCATTCTACAGTCGGCGAGGCTTACCCGTCCGATGCCGTGAGTATTGAGCTCCCGTCGGATGCCGGCGAGAGCCTCCCGGCCACACAACTTTACCGTTCCGTCTTACGTTTGGAGGGGCTTACT
>NW_015641855.1:0-353 GCF_001515625.1 Sinocyclocheilus rhinocerous | reverse complement strand
TTACCCGTTCGATGCCGTGAGTATTGAGCTCCCGTCGGACGTCGGCGAGAGCCTCCCGGCTCGACAACCTTACCTTTTCCATTCTATGGTCAGCGAGGCTTACCCGGTCGATGCTGTGTGCTCCCGTCGGATGTCGGCGAGAGTCTCCTGGCCACATAACTTTACTTTTCCGTTCAACGGTTGGCGAGGCTTAGCTGTCCGACGCCATGAGTCTCTACCTCCTGCCGAACGCTGTCCGAGCCCTCTCAGCTAGCCTCACGTCTTTTCCCCCAACCTGGCGAGGCTTACCTGTTCGATGTCCTGAGTCTTGATACCCCATCGGATGCTGCGAGAGCCCTCCCAGTCGGGTTTTC
>NW_015641854.1:419-1901 GCF_001515625.1 Sinocyclocheilus rhinocerous | reverse complement strand
ATCAAAACTGACCACCACAAATAGATTTTCCAAAAGGCTTTGACTGTAGAAGTCCATAAGACCCGTCCTTTTTCTTTAGCACACTCACGCATGGAGGCAACAACTTTTGCAAATCGATGGAGGAATTTTGAGTACCAAGACACTAGTCCTAAGAATAACTGTAAAGATGCTGCATCAGATGGGGCTTTCCAGACAGCATCCAGATTAAAAACGGTGCTGAGGTTCAGGTCATGTCCCTCAGCTGTTTTTCCATATACAGTGAGATCCCTTCAGGATGGCAGCCATCATCTTTTGGAAAGCAGAAGGCACCGAAGCCAAGCCGTAGGGAACCCTGTCTGTCATGAGTGATGAACGCTGTGATATCTCTACTATCCTCATGCAGGGGAAACTAACATGCATTAGCTAAATTGATAGTAGAAAATACTGTGGCACCCCTAAGGCTGGTAAGCAGTGTGTGGTAACGGGCAACAATCTGTAATAACAGCCTTGTTTACTTTCCGTAGGTCAGCACGCATCCGTATCCCACTTGCCTGTAACAATGATGGGAGACACCCAGGCAGAAGCACCGACCTGTTCAATGACATCAGCCATCAGCAGGCAGTCTAATTCAGCTGATAAAGAAGCTCTAACTGCAAAAGGCAAGCGTCTCAGTTTTTGGCACACTGGTTTTAGTGTTGGGTTGATTTTTACCTCGTGAACAAAGTCCTTTACAATTGCTACAGTTCTCAATTGCTTTCTGTAATGTGAAGTCAGTCTCGAGTAACGACTCTCTAACATCATCACTTTGTAAATGTTCCAGCAATTGATCGCTAATCATATCATCCGCTTTAGTATTACCAAAGTCACATTTAGCAGCGAGTGCATGCAAAGCAGCAACATATTGCTGTATGTTTTTTGTGTGGGGCTTGAATTCCTTTCCTGAATGTATGCTGCTCCACGACAACATTAGCTTTGGGAATGAACTGTATTTTTAATGCAGTGATAGTGGTATCATCGCCAACTTATGTTTAAAGACACGGCATTCCAAAACCCTGTTCTTTATTCAGAACATCGAATTCATGTTAGCTCTTACTAAGTTCTTTTCTCTTATTTCATCTTAACTTATCTCTTTTTTGACACAGGGAAAAAGTATTGAACACATGATGAAAGGGAGGTGAAAAGGGCATGGAAAGCCAAGACACCAGCTGAAAAATTAATGGAAATTAATATTAGCTGGTTCAGTCCCGACACCTACAGTACCAGGATGATGAAGATGAAACAAGGGTGGACATTTCAGCAAGACAATGATCCCAAACACAGCCAAGGAAACGCTCAGTTGGTTTCAGAAAAAGAAAATAAAGCTGCTTGAATGGCCCAGCCAATCACCTGACTTGAATCCAATAGAAAATAAGAACTAAAGATCAGAGTTCATAGAAGAGGCCCACAGAACCTTCAAGATTTGAAGACTCGAAGCGTCTCTAAGCTATCATTACTAACAAAGGC
>NW_015641854.1:0-237 GCF_001515625.1 Sinocyclocheilus rhinocerous | reverse complement strand
TTAATTTCTGAACTTATTTGTATTGTTTTCTTTGTATGTATGGATTACTTGGGTTGTTAACGACATCTGGTGAAAATTTCATGTCAACAGCATGTTTAGGAAATATATTTACTGGGAATAATGGTGACGTGTTCAATACTTATTTTACCCGCTGTATGTATCTATATTACACAGCCAGTAACATATTTATTTACTCACAAATGCAACCAAAATATATAACATGAACATTTATATGAA
>NW_015641853.1:758-929 GCF_001515625.1 Sinocyclocheilus rhinocerous | reverse complement strand
GCCTATGCCAAACAAAGGACTGCTTCTGAAAAGACAGGAAAAACAGCCACAATCTACCCTGTCGCTAATCAGAGTTAAGAACTTGCTCTAGAGGGCGCCAAGCCAAGCCACAGTGACAAACCTGTCAACACAATGTCAAGATCCTTCCCAGCCAGCAGAGAGCAGCGTGGC
>NW_015641853.1:0-575 GCF_001515625.1 Sinocyclocheilus rhinocerous | reverse complement strand
AGCTCGGACTGCCAGCAGCAGAACCCCTGTCAACATGCCCTGGACAAGCCCAAATATAAACCACCAGCAGAACAGAACCAGGAAGCTACATCTGAATCAGCAGAGATCATGAGACTTTTAAAGGAACTCCTCCAGAAAAAGCACCACAAGGGAGACAAAAGGGATGAGTCAGATCAGTTATGACTAAACCTGAGATCTGACCCCAACTCCCACTCAGGGTCCGCTCAAAATGAACCTCCCAAACAGATCACTGCTATTCCATTGTTAACCACAGAACCAGATATCTCGCACCACACTTCCAGCCAGGACCGTAAAGTACCAGAAAGCGCGATTTTGGTGGTCTGCCTCCCTGACGAGCTACACGAGACCAGCTCTGCTTGCTTCCCAGTCACCACACAAGCCCCAGTGCCAAGACTCCTGGGGAACCTAATCAAAAGGGGGTGGCCAAAAAACTCTACCTGGCCATCACATTGGAAAATGAGGTGAGAATGGAGGCCCTGGTGGACACTGGAGCTGACCTCATTCAAAGCGAAGCCAAGAGACAGAATCAAACTCTTAAGTATCAGAGGTGTGTG
>NW_015641852.1:1058-1280 GCF_001515625.1 Sinocyclocheilus rhinocerous | reverse complement strand
ACTGAAAATAAATTTACAATTGTGATTGTACATTGTTTTTGATCCGTTATTGTGTGCAAGGATATTTTGGTTAGTAATCCAACTGATAATGAACCTGTCACGGTTCATGGGTCCATGCGGTCCTTTTGCGTCTTGTCATGTGGGTGTATGTGTGTTACGTCATTCGTTAGTGGTTGCAGCTGGCGCTCTATCAGAGCGCGCCAGCTGCAACTCATTAGCGAT
>NW_015641852.1:411-648 GCF_001515625.1 Sinocyclocheilus rhinocerous | reverse complement strand
GGTCCGCTGCAATAACGATGAGCAAAACGCCGGTGGGTCACCGACTTTGCCACCGGTGGGCCGCCAGTGGCCCGCTGGTCTTGTGTTAGCTGGGTTCTGATTGGTCAACTTCAGATGGATCGCCAAATCCTCTCGCTGAACTGCACATACGCCACGAATTTAAACCGACAGCATCCGATTTTTTTTTACATGTTTGAAAATTATCGGGAGGACGGGAGGTGCTCGTAACGTCTCGGA
>NW_015641852.1:0-218 GCF_001515625.1 Sinocyclocheilus rhinocerous | reverse complement strand
CGCTGTGCGGGAGACTGATCCCGCTCTGCTTTAACGCGTGGCTGGCGGATGCACCTGGTAGCGCCGCTTCACACTTTTGGAGTACTTGCTTTTTGCAGTTTCGCGTGGGCTGTAATTTAAAAACAGCGCCATAATATGAGGTCTCCCTCGCTTTGGCGGGCGTTAATTTCAAACCCTGTATATATATATATATATATACAGTGGGTACGGAAAGTATT
>NW_015641851.1:0-835 GCF_001515625.1 Sinocyclocheilus rhinocerous | reverse complement strand
CTAAGCCTCAAGCATCGACGATAGATCGCTGTTTTCAATTTATAAGGAATGTATTTGCTAACTTTGTGTAAGCAGTACACATCAAAACATGCATTATAAAAACGCAGTACGTACCAGATTCATCGTAATAACGAGTCATAAACACATCCACAGCTGTAAATCCCGGTTTAGTTAGAAAGGTAAGGGTCCACTGAACAACATCCCATAGAGCACTTTTAGTCCAACGAAGCAATGTTAGAAAGGTAAGGGTCCACTGAACGACATCCCATAGAGCACTTACTTATTATAGAAGCAATAACGTTGTAATATGGATGGTAATTCCTTTGTTTACGTCTCATTTCTTCAGGGAGAGTTATTGTTTGTATCCGTTATGGAATAACTTGCGCTCAAAAATCTGCATCTTGGTAGTAAAAAGCACTAGAAATAGTCTCAGAAAAATGGTTGCAGGAATCTAATTTTTCATGGTATCTTCTTCAAATGTGAATTATAAACTCATGAGACACGTGACTTTCAACCCGTTACTTTTCTGGATTGCTCCAGGACTTCTTATTTCTTGTATTTGTATATGAAATAAAAAAAAACATTCAGTGTGGTATATTTCTTTCAAGGCACTTCAGTGTCTATAACTTGCATTATCTGGATGATGGATAGTAAAGCCCAAAGGGTCTTCTTTCCAAAGACACCAAAATTGTGTGTGTAGCAAACTGAAGTCAGGAACTGTTGCCATTTTACGTTAGGTAGGTAATTTTCAGCTGTGAGTCCCAGACCTGCCAACCTGTACGCATTTTGAGTAGCGGGTACGCATTTTGACCTTAAAGTACGCTGGTACGATTTG
>NW_015641850.1:382-546 GCF_001515625.1 Sinocyclocheilus rhinocerous | reverse complement strand
CACCACGAGGGAGCAAGCCGTGGACGGTGTGAGCGCGGAGAGGAGAGGAGCCCCGGCTGAGGATGCTCAGGGTGAGCTGTGTATGGCGCGGCGACTGTGCCACACCGAAGAGGAGAGGGCTCCCGTTCCTAAGTTCTGGCCTGAAAGCCCGGAGGCTCACAAAT
>NW_015641850.1:0-172 GCF_001515625.1 Sinocyclocheilus rhinocerous | reverse complement strand
TTCCTCGTTTAGCCCAGGAAGGGCTCCTGATTTCTCGTTAAGCCCAGGAAGGGCTCCTGATCCTCAGTTCCGCCCAGGAAGGGCTGCAGCCCAAGAGCGCCCTCCAGTGCCCGCTCCTAGAAAGCGTCCTCCAGTGGCGGCTCCTCAAAAATGCCCGCCCTCCCACCGGCTC
>NW_015641849.1:0-408 GCF_001515625.1 Sinocyclocheilus rhinocerous | reverse complement strand
TGGGGACACCAGAGACTTATATTACATATTGTGAAAAGGGGCATACTAATATGTCACCTTTAATGCACTTATCAAATCACGAAAGGCTGTGATTTAATTAAATTAATAAGTATCGCTTTTTATTTCTCCTCTTTCCTATTACTTGTTTCATTTCTATTTCAGTTTTTTATAACCATTTCTTACTATGTGTCAGTAAGTTGTTGTTATTTTAGCATGTGTGTTTGGCTCAGTGTTATTTTTTTAGGATTACTGATAAACTAATGTAGTTTGATTTGTATTAGTTATCTATTTTAGTTTTAGTTACAGTTGTAGTAATGTTGTCTTGATGTTATTAGTTTTTTATTATGTCTATATAGGTTTTTAATTAAGTTTTCGTTTTATTTAATTTGAGTTATTTCAGTACTTCAA
>NW_015641848.1:0-936 GCF_001515625.1 Sinocyclocheilus rhinocerous | reverse complement strand
GTTAATATTAGCCAACTTTTTACAGTTGCGTGCCTGTTGTCAAATGATCACAACAAGGCATTAGTAAAGACATTGGTCAAATAAGGCAGACTCTTTCTATCATCTGTAGTTTCCCTGTTTTCATTTTGTATACTAGGCATATTGTTCCAAAGTCTTAAGGCTTTCTTTTATAATTATTGTTTTATTGGCAATTTTCAGTAAATGACAACTCTTAATGTTTGTATATTTAAAAAAAGAAACAATCTGACATTAACTTTGTACTGTACATTTATTTTCCAAGAAACTGTACATATTACCATTCTCGGTCTCTCTGCGTGTGAGAGAAACAGAGGCAGCAAAGCCTGTGAGACAACGGAGTTCTCTCCATATAAAGATGAACTGTAATAGCCCAGTCTTTGTAAAGATTCAAGTAAAGTTTGTTCCATATTCTGTTTATTTTAATAATTCAATTTAGTTTTATTCAATAAATACAGTGCAATTAAAATACAGAATATTTAATATTAATACTAAAATTAAAAATAATGAAAGCTTCAAACTGCTTGAATGAGACCTATACTGTTTACCCCAACATTTACCCCAAATGGTTTTCTGTACTGTCTATTTACCCCAAATGGTTTGACTGATTTCTTGCAACAGTCTTCACACTGTCTGAAATAACATAGTCTAAAATGATTGGATCATTTTGCATGAATTAAAAAAAAAAAATGTCGAGAACTTATTGTACTGAAACACACACTGTGACACACACACACACACATACATATACAGCCTTCCCTACATGGTGAACGTTACAAAACGCGAGAGACGTTCTCGGAGCGTCCGGCAGAACGTTTCAAACAGAACCAAACGCAGACGTCCTCCGAACGTCTGGCAGAGAACGTTACTGAGCGGACAATATGCGGACCTAAATGGACAATCGTAAGGTCCGGGGGGCGT
>NW_015641847.1:0-539 GCF_001515625.1 Sinocyclocheilus rhinocerous | reverse complement strand
TGTGGCTTAAGGAGCCGGTGATCTTTGCTAATTCTTTGTGACTGCTAATTCTTGTAGCTCTGACTTGGGTCTTGTTTCATGAGGTTTGCTATGTTGTCATCCAGCTGTTCTTGTGTCTGATGCCTCAGTGTTTCAGCAGCCTTAGGTAGGAGGCTGTCTGTTGCAACACTTAGCCATGTCTCGAGGTCTTCCCAGTGGCCAATAGAGTCTGTTGTGCGAGACATGTTTTGGCGCGGTGAGGGAGATCTCGAACCTAGACTGACACAGACCTTGAAGAAGAGGAAACAAACAAAACAAAACAAACAAGCAAGACAGAGGTGTAAGTGTGCAATGTCAGGTGTGGTTTGACAGTGAGTGTGTAAGGGACAGGTGAGTGTAGTTCTCGGCGACTGTGATCCTCTGGTGGGCGTGCTTCTAATTTGTAGTCTCTGTGGGGAAAATTAGTAAGCACACGGGTAGCACAGCTAGAGAACTGAGGGAGGAAAGAAAAATAACAGGTAACAGGATACCAATTGGCTGCTTCCAATTTTCCTGTAAGA
>NW_015641846.1:753-1730 GCF_001515625.1 Sinocyclocheilus rhinocerous | reverse complement strand
AACACGGCTCATCCACGTCTCCTCTTGTCTGATGATCTGACCAGTCTGAGATGGAGCAAGAACAAACAACCGCTTCCTGATAATCCAGAGAGATTTGACGATTATTACTGTGTTCTGGGTTCAGAGGGTTTTAACTCAGGAACACACTGCTGGGATGTGGAGGTTAAAGAGAGTTTATGCTGGAGTCTTGGAGTAACTACAGCATCTAACAAAAGGAAGGGGTGTGATTTTTATAACACTGATGTCTGGAATGTGCAGTATGATCAGTATGGATTGTGTGAACGGTCTGGTTTCCATGTTAAACAGTATCTTGAGCGTGTAAGAGTTGATCTGGGCTATGACAGAGGAACAGTATCATTCTCTGATCCTTTCACTAACACACATCTACACACATTCACAACCACCTTCACTGACACTGTCTTTCCATCCTTTGATAGTTTTTCCCCTCTGAGGATCTTACCATTTAGTAGTCAGTAAACATTACACCTGTAGGTCTGGATCTTCCTGCTTTCATCTTTTATATTCATAAAATAATTTTCGTTTTCTTTTTCGTTTTTTTTTTTCTGTAGCAATTCAGGGTTATTTACCATTTACCCCATCAAGGCTGTGTGGTTTTACCAACTCCCTGTTGTCTTAAATCCCTGTGTATTTTGTCTTTGTTGGAACAAATTTTCAGTGTCACTGGGATTCACTAAATGACTCACTGAAATCTCATACAAACTTTGACTCCATTTCAGAACAAATTGTGATCTCTTGAACTTATTTGAACAGATATGTGTGATTATGTGATATCAGTTCCATTCTCTGAATAAAATTTTAAAGGGCAGGTCTGCTATTTCATGCATTCACACTTATTTAAACCGTTGAGTTGGATTCTCATGCTGAACATGGCCAAAGTTTTTTTTTTTTTTATTATTATTATTTGGATGTATGATGTATTTTTGTGTTAAATACACTTGTTCAGGGTTCTTGTAAGT
>NW_015641846.1:142-733 GCF_001515625.1 Sinocyclocheilus rhinocerous | reverse complement strand
ATACCCTTGTTCAGGGTTCTTGTAAGTGAACCCCCCCCCCCCAGTATGGCCCTGTTTATAATGGAATACATAAGAGAATATATAAGAGATTATTGTGTTCAGTGGAAAAAAAGTTGTTATTTTTACCCAGACTTTTAAAAAATAACACATTTTAGAGATTTAACTGCAATACCGTGCTACTGTAAAACCGTGGTATTTTTGCTTAAGGTTAAAATATTCTCTAATTTTGTCATTCATGAACACTTGATCGTCTTCACACAGAACTGTAGCACCAGAGCTGTCTCTTTCCAACCCTTTATTTTGTGTTGTAACTCTGATTGGTCAGATGGCCTAGTATGTTGTGATTGGTCTACAGCGTACAGTGCTTTTCGGAAATTATACGCCTATTTCAATAGTTCTGTATTTAGAACGCTCTACAGAAAATATACACATCTATTATTTATCATATTTACAGGTTGTGATTCAGTGGAGCAGCTGGTCCAAATAAACAGGATACTGATCCATCTTTCAACAGGAAGCGTTTTGTGAATCCTGCGTTAAACTCCCCAGTCGTCAGTAGAATGACGTGTTTGTGGGCGGGGTCAATTTGTT
>NW_015641846.1:0-132 GCF_001515625.1 Sinocyclocheilus rhinocerous | reverse complement strand
CCTTTCCGTGAGCCTGCTCTGCTCTGATTGGTCAGATGGCCTAGTATGTTGTGATTGGTCTACAGCGTACAGTGCTTTTCGGAAATTATACGCCTATTTCAATAGTTCTGTATTTTGAACGCTCTACAGAAA
>NW_015641845.1:1182-1320 GCF_001515625.1 Sinocyclocheilus rhinocerous | reverse complement strand
GTTTATAACGGGGTCTATAGCTTATACTAAACCTCTGTTTCATTTTGTTAAATGTACGATACTTGCATTGCCTTGGTCATTGACGAGTGTCCGGATGCAGTCTCGGATGAAAGTCTTGATGGTTTCAAGGTTTTGGAC
>NW_015641845.1:0-1135 GCF_001515625.1 Sinocyclocheilus rhinocerous | reverse complement strand
TTCTTCCGGGTTTGAAGAGTGATGAACTCCAAAAAGATGTTATTCTGACTCTGTCGTGGTCGGGAGAGTTTTCTCCCAGATGAAGGTGATGAAGAGCTAAGAGAGACATCGGCTGAGATCCAAGGATCGTTGGTGAATGTAAAGACAAGGCCGAAGCCTGGCGCAGACTTGAGGGTTGCAGAAGGGTGCTAGCTCACATCCTCATCTTCTCAGAATCTAACAGAACGGCAGACTGGGGGCGGGTCGCTGATGTGTTTGCCTTTATCCTCTATCGACGTCACACCTCTGTGGGATCAAAGAGCCAATGGTTTCTTGAATTTTGGAGGGAAAGTTTATGACTCTTTGTCTCAGAGCATGGTATTTTGCATATGTAATTCGATTGGGTGCTGATGCAAAAACCACTAAAGATTCTTAGAACACTAATATATTGCATATGTACCAACATATAATATACACTCTCATTTAGATCATCAGAAGATGAATTCATAGATACTAAACATGGTATAGGTAAGATTACATGAACAAGTGGTTTTATCATAAGCATGCATAAAACAGTATACAATACAAAAGACTACAAGAACAATAAAACAGTATACAATACAAAAGACAATATACAAGAACAGTAACAACATACACAATGACCTGAAGGATATGTGTGTTCATTCAAAGAAATGTTTTCCTGTGAATTAATTAGAGAAGAGTCCATTATTAGGGGCATTATGTTTTTCCTATGGTTGAAAGATGGTGAGAGAGATAACTCTCAACATGCCATTAGGTCATAAAGATTATCTGGTCTGGCTGAGGTGTCCTGGTTGCCATGGTAACCAGGGGCCTGGGGTCGTTCCCAGACATGCTGGCACCCAGCACTTCGCACTTAAGAGATGGACATACAGCTTCCGGCTTCGCTACCGTTCGGACATTCTTGCTTACTGCTCTGCGCTTTGCTGCCTATTTCTGTACTTTTCTCGGATTTTTCTACGATTTTTACTTCAGCAGATCAGCACAGTGCTCAAACAATAAATTTTTGGCACAAACACTACAACTAAAAACTCTTTGGGACTGGAATAATACTACAAAAAAAGGGGACTTGTGCCTCCCACTGCCAGCAGCTTACATTCCCGAGAAGGGAAAACAC
>NW_015641844.1:0-574 GCF_001515625.1 Sinocyclocheilus rhinocerous | reverse complement strand
GATTTTAAGTTTGTTCAGCTACTATTGACCTAGTCAGTGGGTTTTGCCTGTTTCTCAATAAGACTTTCCATTCTATTGAGTTTTTATTATGTCTTTTTTATTGTCTTTTTATTTTATTTTGTCTTTTCTGGGTGGATGTATCACAGGAGACAGTTATATCAACCTTGATGTAATGCAGTCCTGGTATGCATCCCAAACCATTGAACACATTATAAAACTCCTTCAGGATGTCTGTGTTTTCTTCACAGTCTACTTTGTAGATTCTTTTGGCCAGTCCTAATTCTGTAGATTCTTTTGACCAGTCCTATTTCTGTGCAGGCTGCTCTTCCCTGATTCTTTCTCTGTCAGTTGAAACTAAATTGTTGCTTCATTGTCTTTAAACTGGCAGGTGAGCTTTGCTTTACCCTTTGGCTCCATCTTATGACCAGAGTACGCAACTAACAACACACAGTTCATTTGAACATTGTCACTGATTTTCCTGCTACTGCTTTGAAGTCTTTATATGACATTACATTGCACTCCGCTCCTGTATCCAGTTTAAAAGAAAGTGCACTCTAAAAATGCTGTTTTTTTT
>NW_015641843.1:0-1798 GCF_001515625.1 Sinocyclocheilus rhinocerous | reverse complement strand
GATGTCATCAAAATTACATTAACATTTGTATAAAATTAATACAACAGGATAATTATCTTAGTTATCTCACAGATGTTATAATGCATAAACGTATAATCCAGTACTCTTAGGTGTTTATGCCACATGAAGCAATACTAGATACTTATACCGTAAATATATTGTAATAGAATTGTTCTTCTTAAATCAAGAACATGGTCAGAGACAGTCTTTTAATTTTTTATTCTTGCAAGGTCAGACAATACAGCAGTGAGCTCCACCATATGTGTGACAAAAGCAAGTGAGCATGCATCTCTACTTTTATACCTTTTAGCCAATGGTCGTCTCTCTAATATCATATATACCTAATGCGTGATAAACACTTGATATGTCTCATTCCTCAGGTAGCATCTTCCCGAAATTCAAGATAGTATCCTGTTTTTCCTCAACAAGCAGGTCATGGTGACATCTCTGCTCAGACCCAGCAGGCCTCTCATGTGAACTCATACAGCATTTGAATTGTTCCCTCACAACATGCTTCTGTTTTTTTTACTTAGTTGCATATACAATATACAAATTTACCGATCTTGGTGCGCATTAGTTTAATCTCAATTTACTTTTTTTTCTATTGTATGCATGTATGAGTATATGTACCCAGAGCTACTGGAGACCACGAAAAAAAAAAAAAGTCCTTGTGTTTTTGCTTACACTTGGCAAATAAAGATCATTCTGAATCGCCAGATAGTGGCCATCATGAATGTTCATAATCGTAATTGTAGGATTTAGTTGATATAATGCATATTTGGCTGCACACATTTATGGCATGTCATTACTTGCATATTAAACAGGAAAGCACTCTTCAATAGATAAAAATGGGTGGCTCTTAAAAGAGCCTTTTTGTTTCAGAAACTGACTAGAATCTGTTTACTTGGCTTTGGCGGGTTTCTCGCTCTTCTTGGGCAGCAGCACGGCCTGGATGTTGGGCAGCACGCCGCCCTGAGCGATGGTCACTCGGCCCAGGAGTTTGTTCAGCTCCTCGTCGTTGCGCACCGCCAGCTGCAGGTGACGGGGAATGATGCGGGTCTTCTTGTTGTCTCTGGCGGCGTTTCCAGCCAACTCCAGGATCTCAGCGGTAAGATACTCGAGCACAGCGGCCAGATAAACGGGAGCTCCGGCACCGACGCGCTGTGCGTAGTTACCTTTGCGGAGATGCCTGTGAACACGACCGACGGGGAACTGCAGCCCTGCTCTGGAAGAGCGACTCTTGGCCTTCGCTCTCGCCTTGCCACCGGTTTTGCCTCTTCCACTCATTGTTAAAAGTTTAAATTCTGCGCTTGTATTGTTAAAACAATGAGTCTGTGAGCTCCGCTTTACTGTTTTTAAAAGAGCGTGCGAGTCGCCCATTGGTTTAGAGCCTGTAAGATTTCAAACCAATCACTGAACTTCCATCCAACACTGACCGCCGAAGCCACGCCTCCACAGCTGGCGGTCTGATTGTGCAGCGTTAAGAAACAACGCCACAGAAAACATTCAAGAAACCACCCGCCATTAAACACAAAAGAAGAAGAAGAACATTCAAGAACTTGTGACGGGGTGTTCAAGTATTTCAAAATAATTGTCAAGGCAAAAAGCATTTATAAATAGTTTTTAACCTAATTAAATTTAGATCAATGATCCATTAAAGCTGTTAATATTAATTTATGTGTATTACTTTGTGGCTTTTCTAAATACACAGTAAACATGTAAAACATGTCGAGGTAAACTCAAATACACTCTTCTATTTTATCTTTTTATCACTTTTTTATTTGCACTGTATAGTTAA
>NW_015641842.1:434-519 GCF_001515625.1 Sinocyclocheilus rhinocerous | reverse complement strand
TAAACTCGCAATTGCGAGTTAAAAAGTCATAATTGAGAGATATAAGCTCGCAATTCTAGTCAGAACTGTCAGAATTGCGTGATAT
>NW_015641842.1:0-358 GCF_001515625.1 Sinocyclocheilus rhinocerous | reverse complement strand
AATTGCGAGAAAAAAAAGTCAGAATTGCGAGTTTTTATCTCGCAATTGTGACTTTATAATTCACAATTCTGACTTTATAACTCGCAATTGTGAGTTTATATCTTACAATTCTGTGAAAAAAAGTCAGAATTGTGAGATAAAACGTCGCAATTACCTTTTTTTTTATTTTTTATTCAGTGGCGGAAACGGGCTTCCATAGTTTTCTATCAGCTGTGATATATAAATCTGAATGTTTTTTATATTTAATCCAAGGGCATTTTTTACCTTTATAGGGGGCATTTTCCCCCTAACCTCATTAATACTTCATCTTTCATTCAAATTCTTACATTTAATCTATAAATTCAATTATAATAATGTG
>NW_015641841.1:0-594 GCF_001515625.1 Sinocyclocheilus rhinocerous | reverse complement strand
TAGAACAAACATTTCTGTTTCAAATCAATGCTGTACTTTTAAAAACCTTTTTATTCAAAGAATCCTGAAAAAAATTAAGCAGCACAGTTAATAAATTACTTAAATATAATAAATTACTTAAATATATTCAAACAGAAAAGTTATTTTAAATTGTATTTCATACATCTTAAATATATTCAAATAGAAAAGTTATTTTAAATTGTATTAAATTGTATTCATTTCATACATTAAGCTGTGGTGGGCATAAGAAACTTCGTACCAACCCCAAACGTATAAAATAGTAGTGTATTTTTGAGATTATACTTACTAGTCCTGCGCAGAGCAGAGGTACAATGCAGATAAAAGAAAGAATAATCTTATAATATAATAACATAATATACAAAAAAATACACCTACTACTACTAATAACAATAATCTTAAGAGAACAGAATCTGTTTTTAGATTTAGGTTGAGTGTCACTTACGTTTTGGTGTCAAGGCCTTCTTAAAATTACTTTAATATATATATACACACACACACACACAGGGCTCCAGACTAACATTTGAGAGTTGGTGGCGCTGGGCCTTAATTTGGTGGCACCAGCCGTGGGGTGGG
>NW_015641840.1:0-1198 GCF_001515625.1 Sinocyclocheilus rhinocerous | reverse complement strand
TCGTATCGATATTTTGAACACAGCACTAATATATATATATTTTTTTTATTCTTCTTATGCACATGCACTTGTTTTTTTTGTGAGATGTATATGTTTGTACAAAAATATGCACATAATTGACCATATGCATGGAGCGCTATTTAGAACTTCCGGATAAAGATAAGCCAGCTCATAATCTTCCGGTGAAGCTCATTTTATATATGTGCTAGAGACTCTCACAGAAACCTCTCCTGCTTCATTCTTATCAGAAACTGAGAAACAAAATAATTAATTATTTAACACCATAAATAATGATAGCGGAATTAACATACTATTTTATGTTATTAAAGAACATATACATTTATATTCAGAGTCTGGTATTGTCCCTGTGTGTGTGTGTGAAGAAGATTTTTTTGACGTCGGGATGCCTTTGATCTTTCCTCAGCTGTACATTTAAATGCTGACAAATAAACACTATCATAACTGTTTAGGATATTAGATTGCTGGTGGTTAAATTGACCATATGCACGGAGAGCTATTTAGAACTTCCGGATAAAGATAAACCAGCTCATAATCTTCCGGTGAAGCTCATTTTATATATGTGCTAGAGACTAAAATCTTATAAAATTTTAAAGCCTTTATTATTTCTCATCAGTAAAATTCACTTTATTAAAGGTTCACTTTTCGTTCATGTTTTAGACTTTTCCTTATTTTAATATCTTAGACATCCATCAATTAGTGATGAAAAAAATTGCCGCGCTGGTGGAAACAACACGAGACCGTCGACGGTGTTTAGTGTCCCGCAGCAGCAGCAGCGAGCGTGCCGTTCAAATGCACGCAATAGGCTTAAGCTTGCCGCAAAGCACCGGCAAAAGTTTCGTTAAGTAGTAATTTAAAGCTTTCTATAGATATATTTATCATGTCTGTGAGGCGTGTATTCGCTGAGTTTCGGTTCATTTTTGTGAAGCGCTCCTTTTCAAGACCGAAACGGCAGTATAAAAGCACAACGTTTTGTTGATATTGTGAGTGCACACAAAAAAAGTAGACACTTTGCAGTTCCGAATCATGTATTACTCTTTATGAGCAAAAATGACGCATAGGCTATTTAAAGTTGTTTCCACTGAAAAAAAAATGCAAGTGATCTCGCTGGTGACTTCATGTCCTTCAAAGCGCACTTCAGCTTCCACTCTCCGCACAAACTATTGGATATGCGTCTAAC
>NW_015641839.1:0-2131 GCF_001515625.1 Sinocyclocheilus rhinocerous | reverse complement strand
CGCTCAGTCAGAGTGTTCTGTGAGTGAAAATATATCTGTGCTAAATATATATTTAGCATCCAACTCACACACTGGCGAGTAAAATCTGAGAATTTATTAGCCATTGGCTAATATTAGACATCATTTAGTCGCCCAGAGTGAAGATTTAGTCGCATATGCGAGTGATTTACTCGCAATGTAGAGGGTTGTTATCACAGTCCACAAAGCAGGTCGTTTGTGATAGGTTGTTTTGTAGGGGTGGGGCAATATATCGATATGGCGATATATCGTTGTCCTTCAAAAAATATCCATATTCAAAACGTAATAATCACTTTAATGTAGCTTGCGCCAACAGTCCTACACGGAAACAGCTCCGGGCGGATGACGTATGAGGTCAGCGTTGCGCATACGCTGGTGAGTCTATTGAAAACCAACGTTTGTTAACAGGAGCAAAGGAAGCACAGTTTCCTTACTTTAGCAAAGGAAAACCAGTCTCCTCTTGCCTTATATCGAAATCCTCAGACATTCTTCTTTACAAATCCTTGTTTTGTACCTCTAATAAGTGACCGTTGTTTTGTTTTGATCTCTCCCCTCCGTTTTCGCGTTCGTCACTTCTGAGCGGCGCATGCGCAAAGCTGACCTCATACGTCATCCGCCCGGAGCTGCTACATTAAAGTGATTATTACGTTTTGAATATGGATATTTTTCTTACAAAAACGCATTGATTCGCTACAGGAGGCCTTTGCCCCCCCTTTTTATTTTTATGGATGGGCGCTTTTTATTTAACTTCTTTTGGACTGATGCATGCAACACCCGCTGAATGGCATTAAACAGCTTGAAAGATCAAAGACAATTTTTAATATAACTCAGACTGGATTCGTCTAAAAGAAGAAAGTCATATACACCTAGGATGACTTGAGGGTGAGTAATTTGTGGGCTAATTTTCATTTTTGGGTGAACTAAACCATTAAGGTAGTGCAAAAGCCTTAAACTGTTTATATCATAAACTGTTTATACAAAACCTGATCTGTTTATACAGATTTTTGCCTATTACCCTGATTTTGCTCTGCACCTAAACATTTTTGCCAGTGATCAGAGGAATTTTTCAGTGTGTTTATATCAGGTGCACCCGATTATTTACATTTTCGCTAATCTGGAGAAAAACCCAATTATTTTAAGTCTCATGTATAAGCAGTTTGTGTAATGGTTGCTTTAGAATAAGCAGATTTTTGGTGGTAATTAGTAGTGGTCGACCGATATATCGCCATGGCCGATATATGGGCGGATATTTGGCATTTTTTAAAATATCGCCATCGGCTGATAAGTTTTTCTGTTTGGCCGATGCGTTCGTGGCGGGACTTTTTTGACAGCACGCCAGACTTTTTTTTTGACGGCGTGGAGAACTAGGGCTGGGTATCGATTCAGATGTTCAAATTCGTCTGCCTGACTACATCTATTTATCCACCATCATGATGACCATGTGACTGCTAAGTAGGGCTGGGTATCGATTCAGATGTTATGATTCGATTTCGATTTTCAAGCTCTCAATTCGATTCGATTTCGATTTTCTATTCGATATTCGATTCGATTTGACTATATGAATGTAGATTTAATACAAATCCTATATTTATAAAAAATGAACAGTGAACATAAGATTACAAATGGTTAATTCATAGGAAATTAAGAGCCACAAACCTGTATATTAAACACTTTTTATTTTAGGTACACTTGGGTACAATAAAACAAAACCCCACTATATGAATAGACAGAATTTTGATGCAAGATGAAAAACTGATGCTGAAAATTGGACAAGTCAGAACAGTCGCATGCCTTGATAAAACAGGATCAAGTTATTTTATGTTTAAGACAAACAAACATAAAATCTCACAGCATTTAGCTGTAACATGGAGGCTGCAAGCCTATGAACGGTGTAGGAAAACTAATACTGGCTTTTGGGTGATAGTTCACCCAAAAATAAAAATTTTGTCATCATTTATGCATGTATGAATTTCTTTTCTTCTGTTGAACACAAAAGAAGATATTTTGAAGAATATGGATAACCAAACTGTTTTGGTCCCCATTGACTTCCATATATTTTTCTCCGTATTATGGAAGTCAAGTCAATAGGGCCCATCAACTGTTTGGCATATAG
>NW_015641838.1:417-522 GCF_001515625.1 Sinocyclocheilus rhinocerous | reverse complement strand
CCAGTGTGAATCCTCTCATGTATTTTTAGGTGTTCTGACCGTCTGCATCTCTTCTCGCAGTGTGAACACTTGTACGGTTTCTCTCCAGTGTGGATCCTCTCATGT
>NW_015641838.1:0-356 GCF_001515625.1 Sinocyclocheilus rhinocerous | reverse complement strand
CTGAATGAATCTCTTGTCACAGTGTGGACACTTGTACGGTTTCTCTCCAGTGTGGATCCTCTTGTTTGTTTTCAGATGTGATGACCGACTGAATCTCCTGTCACAGTTTGAACACTTATAAGGTTTCTCTCCAGTGTGAATCCTCTCATGTATTTTTAGGTGTATATGTATAGTACATGAACATCATCACCTCCAAAACAAACAAACATCAGACACCCTGTACTTATCGAGTCCAAGCTGCAGCTGTTGGTTTGTCCTCCAAACTCGTGCATCTTCTCCTCAATGTGAAGTCCATCACTTTCTCCAGCTTAGTGGACCATAGTCTCAGCTGGCTGCATTGTGTTTTTCTTAGTGGC
>NW_015641837.1:0-580 GCF_001515625.1 Sinocyclocheilus rhinocerous | reverse complement strand
ACATTTAAAATTCCACATAAAAGAACATTAAGAATACCTTCATAAAGCTCTAGTGATATTATAGTCCGATGGATCATAATATGTGTCACTAGTGTCCACCATAATCTGTCATGATGCTGGTGAGGATTGAAATCGGCAGAATCTGTCATGATGCTGGTGAGGATTGACACTAATCGGCAGATTAGCTATGCCACATAACACCTCAAGTACATCGAACACAATAATAACCACAGCAAATACAATCAACATTTACTAGACTTTTAGAAAAACAGCTGCAGCTAAATAAGGGGAGGTTAATCAACTCACGCCTACCAACATGAAAATAACCGTGCAAGCTAAAAGCTGGCTGTGAGACTATTATATTTAGTCATTATTAAATATATATAACAGGTAATTATGTACCGATATATCTTTAAAAATACTTATGAATAAAGTTAAATTCTTAGTTAGCTACAGCTAATGCGCCCTAGCCGAACTGTTAGCCATTTAGGTTAGGTGATTTCTCACCAACCTGTTTAAATTGTTTAACATTTGTATAAGTTTACTTGTACTAAAACTAGTCCAACACAATGATCAGACT
>NW_015641836.1:0-582 GCF_001515625.1 Sinocyclocheilus rhinocerous | reverse complement strand
TTGAATTTTTGCGTTGCGGTAGGCCTATTTGTTTTTAATAATCCGCCATTTACAGTGCATTAGATCGTGACAGTGCATGCGTGCATGTACGAGGACGGAGCGAGCGCGGGGTTGGCTAGATGTATTTGGAGCTTATTGCTCACGTCTCATTCGGCACAAATCCAAATGTTTCCATATTCGTAATGTATTTGAATGTTAAACTATTATTTGTAATGTAAACCTTGCTTGTATTTTACACGCATTCGCATATAGACGGAAAAGATCATCGTCTTCACATGAGCAGAAACGTCCTTGGCTTAACAGCAGAGTGGACCGGTATACTACGGTCTATTTAAACTGACCAGTGTAACCTTTTATATGTTTGGTTGACTGTATTTTATCTTGATAATGAACAGACTGCGATGTAAGTTTGAATAATATGTGGGGTGTGTGCGCATGAGGCGCCGGCGCGATCGAACAGCTGAAACATAAAAAACTTGTTTATGGAGCGCCGCGCTACACTTCTGTTTTAAATCTGTTAGCTTCATTATTTAAGCAAGATATATTTCGCTTTTTTTTTTTTATGAAAACAAATTGTTATTT
>NW_015641835.1:0-549 GCF_001515625.1 Sinocyclocheilus rhinocerous | reverse complement strand
GCGCCATGGTGCTGCCCCTTCCAGTGCCCTGTGCGAGCCGCCCGCACCCCTATCTGGTGTAGGCCGGGGCTCGGGACAAGTAGTTCCATTTCAGCACTAGAGACAGGTCCAAAGAGGGTATAGCGGGGGGCCGGGAAGGATTCAACCTCCTGGCCCCTCTAAGGAACCTGATGATGAGGTCATGCTTACCTACGGACTTCCCATTCACCGGGTCATGGTACGCAGCAATAGCAGCAACCTGGACTTTGAGGGTGGAGGGAGACAGCCTTCGCTCCAACTCTTGCTGCAGAAAGGAAAGCACGACCGCAATCGGGCATCTCCGGGGGTCTTCTCGGCGAGAAGAACACCACTCGACGAACAGGTTCCACTTCAAGGCGTAAGCGTGTCTCGTAGACGGTGCTCTTGCCGAAGTGATGGTGTTCACTACCTCCTGGGGTAGGTCACCTAGAACCTCCGCATCCCATTCAGGGACCAGACATGGAGTTTCCAAAGGTCTGGACGCGAGTGCCAAACGGTGCCCCATCTCTGAGTCAGTAGATCCTTCCTCAG
>NW_015641834.1:319-557 GCF_001515625.1 Sinocyclocheilus rhinocerous | reverse complement strand
CTAACGCGCTGTCTTCACTGTATCTAACTCACACACGCTCAAGGCAAGGGCCTGGCTGATTTATACTCGACGCGTCCACAAGCTCGCTTAGGTGCGCGCGGCAAATATGACATCATCGTGGTGTTGGTGGAAGTTCGCTTTGAGTGCGCGCGGCGTCGTTTCGCGTGGTGGTGTGCACAACATTTTTTGTAACTTTCCGCGCAGCTCCGCTTCCGAAGATGCACGAGTTCAAAGCGAC
>NW_015641834.1:0-228 GCF_001515625.1 Sinocyclocheilus rhinocerous | reverse complement strand
TTGTGTGAAACAGAAGCAGTTTGATGTTAAGTTCAGTCACACACACAGATCACGTTGCGGCCGAACTCAGACATTCAGGAACAAACTTTTTAGCGCTGCCCCGCAGTTTTATCAACTAAATACCTTAATCGCTCAAGAGCTAGGACTACATTATCTTTCTCAACAAGGAGCTGGTAGCATTATTGTTTATGAAGCCAATTGTTTATGAATTTCCCAATTGTTTATGAA
>NW_015641833.1:351-614 GCF_001515625.1 Sinocyclocheilus rhinocerous | reverse complement strand
TTAATCGCAACATGAAAATTTGATACCGGCATATCCCTATGTTCATCAAGGACACAATAAACTGATCACTGTGACAGTAAAGACATTTATGATTTTACAAAAGATTTCTATTTCAAATAAATGCTGTTCGTTAGAACTTTCTATTCATCAAAGAACACATTCAATTAATTTTTTCAGTATAACATGTTAAAAATATTTCACTCAACCCAAAACTGCTGCTTCTGTCTCTTTTTTCTTGACAAGAATTGCATTTATTTAGACAC
>NW_015641833.1:0-164 GCF_001515625.1 Sinocyclocheilus rhinocerous | reverse complement strand
CAATGTCATAGTTATGTCGTCAGTTAAGTCATGAAGTTACCAAAAAGGCGATTTAAAGCTGCCTTAAAACTGTGCATGTTTGTAAATATTTGTTATATATGATTCAGATTTAAGAATACGTCTCTGAAATGCAGTGGTTTTCCAAACTGTCCTGAAGCAGCAGC
>NW_015641832.1:0-439 GCF_001515625.1 Sinocyclocheilus rhinocerous | reverse complement strand
AGTAAAAAGTCACAACAAAAAATAACAAAAACAAAAGCAAATAGTAAAAAAAGAAAATACTAAGACAATGCAGCTGCATAATTTATTCATGTCGCAATGCATGCTGGGAGCCATGGATGAGTTATGATTGGTGCACCCAGAATGCACTGCAGCATGAATCTGTCTGATGATCATCACCATTGTTGAGATTCATATGCTGATTCTTGATGTCTGCGTGTCTAAACAGCACATATGTTCTAAACTGGTGTGCAAAGTGTTTTTAAAGCTCTTCATATTATTTCATTAAAACACAGTTGTGATCAATAACATAAACTATATTACACATTACCACTGATGACATCAGTGAACCTGGCTACTACATGACAACAGTGTCATTATCAAAATAATGGCCAAAATAATCTAAACACATTTTCTCTTGGTTTTTCTTGCCATAAACAAT
>NW_015641831.1:341-490 GCF_001515625.1 Sinocyclocheilus rhinocerous | reverse complement strand
CTGCTATGGTTTCATCTTTGCTTTCTTCCCCTGAACAGTTATCATGTATTGATGTTAACAGTGCTACTGATACTTTCTGCTCCACTCTTATGTCTTGTTTAGACACTGTCTGCCCCTTGTCTTCCAGGCCAGCTCGTACCACCTCTTCT
>NW_015641831.1:0-178 GCF_001515625.1 Sinocyclocheilus rhinocerous | reverse complement strand
ATGCCTCCACTGCTAAAAGGACATACTATCACAACAAAATTAACAATTTGCCTAACTCTCGCATGCTCTTTAAAACATTTTCCTTCCTCCTTTATCCTCCTCCTCCCCCTCCTTCATCAACTCTTAACAGCTGACATTCTTCATTAATAAAATTACAAACCTCAGTGCACAATTTGCC
>NW_015641830.1:107058-108161 GCF_001515625.1 Sinocyclocheilus rhinocerous | reverse complement strand
ACCCCTAGAGGACGCAGTTCGAAGTTCCCATGAAAGGGAAACAGTCTCGGTCTAACACAGCTTCAATGAGCGATGTAAACATATGTCGCTAAACATCAAGCTGCGTGAACAAACGGTTTCAGTTTTGATATCTCTCAGAACAGAACAGAGTTCCGTCAGTTAATATGAGAGCTAGAATCACTCCCGGTGCAGTGAACAGCGTAATAACAGAAGTGCCGCATTACCCGCACAAAGACCGGGACGCGCAGTGTTTGTGATTACAGTCAGGAAAACAACACACAGCAGCGTTACGACACCGTTCCTTTCTCAAGAGAATGAGCTCTGGCTCCAGAACACGAACCATGCAGTTATTGACAACATAACTTAAACACACACACAGCTGAGCTCCACTTCAACTAATGCAAATGTAAGAAAACATTCTTCAAACACACACACATCTAAATGAACACAAATTGTTTTACATAAACTTCTCATGCCTCAGACCAACACAAACACTACAAGGAACTTAAACATTACTTACTAATGGATGATTTGTATTTTATAAAGAAATCTCTCACCCCACATGAAGAGAATCCAGATGTGCGTCTCCATTCTGCTGCTGGTGGTCTGTATGTGATGAGATTGCTCAGATTCCTCAGAGCTTCAGGTCAGTGCCAGAACCCCTCCGCTCGAGAAGGGTCTGGCTGCAGCCTCGCACTTGCACTCTCAGACAATTGCAGACTTGCACTTAGCGACGTCACTTGCAGGCTTTATTTTTTATTTTGTTCTATTTATTTATTCTGTTTGAATCAATCTCTCAACATTTTACAACAGTAGCCAGGTGGTGAAGACAAGACTAAATAAACTAAATTACGAAGTCACTTGCACTCTCCGATACCTGCGACGTCACTTGCAATCGACACAAATCGTGCGTGTTGCCAATGGAGACAAGACGCTGTGGTGGTGATTAAACGATTAAAACTAATTTTGTACTATAACATACAGGGTCCTGCAAGAAAAAGACAAGACCCGCAAATCCGTGGCCACAGAACAGCAGAATATGAACGCAATGCACAAAGTCTCTCGTTAAGCATTTTCCTCCTGTAGAAAAACATAAACACTTA
>NW_015641830.1:94326-104506 GCF_001515625.1 Sinocyclocheilus rhinocerous | reverse complement strand
TAAAAAAAGTGAATAACTTAAGTAATTTGTGGATTAATGCTTACTGGAGACGTGAACCGTTTCAAACGATTCAGTCCGATTTGGTGAACTGGTTCGACCGGTTCACTAAGAAGAACAGGTTAAATCGAACGATTCGTTCATGAACCGGACATCACTAGTTTGAGCCCGATTGAGACGCAGAGGATATTATTGAAAGCTTTAATACAGTACGGCAGCTGCACGCACGTCCATGTTTAACGCTTCTCATAGCTATAGTATGTGAAAATAAGTGTATTCACTGAGCTGATGATCTGAATGAGAGAGAGAGAGAGAGAGAGATGCAGAGCGTGTGCAGAGCAGGGCGAAGCGAGGAACAGGATGAAAACTGCTGCTTTAGAACATTGAATGTGAAACTTGTGAATGCATTAGAATCGTTGGAAGACAGAATCGCGATTCATATATGAACAGATTATTACATGCACCTCTAGTTTTCTCTTCCTCTTCTCTAAAGCAGCACATTATATATATATATATATATATATATATATATATATATTTAATAAATGTTGGAAATTTGGATACATGTTTAGATATTATCAATGACTAATTTTTGTCAGCCCTGATCAAACTCACCTACCTGTGATTTTCTAATAATCCTGAAGACAGTGTGTTGTGTTCTCACACAAGTGTTGTTTGATAATGCATTGAGTTAGTGTTCAGTGATGCATCGAGTTTGATTGTGCTGAAAGCATTCTGTCATGCCTGACCAATGTATGTGTTTGTTTACTGGGGTCTGGAACAGAGAGGTTAAGTAAAAAGATACGATAAGTTGATGTTACTCGCTGTGATCCTTATCAAACGCAACACAGTGATTAGCATGCTCAGGTGTGTTTGATTAGGGTTAGAGATAAACGCTGCAGGAAAGTGGGTCTCGTGGGCCAGATTTGAGGATCCCTGATTTAAAGTGTCTGTTTTTTCATTATTATTTCAGTCAAACCTATAAAAACCTTTGTTACCACAAACTACATAAAAAGATTGATCAGTCACATAAAGGTAATCAGAATCCAGCTACTTATTCCTTTGTCACTCATTGACGTGTGAACTTCCCCTTTAAATGACGCAACGCTCCTCTATGTGTCTGACGCTGCTCCCATTAAGCGCTGTTAGAAGTGAATGGATTAATTCAGCATTTCAACACTTCTGTAAGGAAGCGGTTTAATAAAGGATGTATTGATCTTGTGAATTTGCGAATTTTACTATACCAATATTTTTTAATTGGCTGTTAAAGTTTTATATGGGAATATTACACAACACACTGATCCTTTAAAGCAGGACTGTGTAACTTTTTCTGTGTTCAAAATTTGCAAAATGTATATAATGAGCGAGTACATCATGAATTCATCTTCCAAACCGCGTTTTTGTCTTATTCCGAATCACTACGGTACACTTATAAGTATTTATATTTAGACTATTGTAGCCTGGTCACCGCTGCGGAGTAACACATACCTGCGTGAATCGCCAGAGACATAAACTTAGAGAAGTAGCTCCGGTTGGAATGTTCTTCCGTGGGATGTGTGCATTTCTGTTTATTAACCGCTAGAGCGCCAAAAGTTACATAGTGCTGCTTTAACAATGCATTGGCGCAAAAATGCACACCTTTTGGACCAATTTTGCACCATGATTTCTCGACTGCCACAGATACTGCCTTAACAAAATACTAATTTTGTGCACTTTTTACTGTACCAATATTTTAAACCGGCCTTTGAACATAGCTTTATTGCATGGCAAAAAAAAAGCGTTACTTTGCCAAAGCACTGACGGAACCCATTGATCTAATGGTGTTGCGGAGTGCTCCAAATGCAAACTTTGCATGCAACAATCCAGCAGCAAGTGACAGTACTCTGATCCAGTGGCAAACAGGCATCGTCAGATTGACAGTACTCTAGCCCAATGATGTTGGGGGATGCAGTGGGGGCAGCAATCATATTTCAGGTTGGCCGTGCCACTCTTTATCACAACCCTGCTAAAATGTAGTGCCAGTATGTGCACTCATTGGCGCCCCCTCCTGCTGGTGGTGCCCTAGGTGACCGCCTAGCTTGCCTATGCCTAGGAACGGCCTGAATACAATGCAACTCTGAAATCCACACCTCAACTTTAACGATAACGGCACAGAGGAACAATGCTGTTTGAATCACTTCCAGAATGTTTTGCTTCCAGCTGATGAGTGATAAAAACCAGCCAATCAGCATCCTTCTGCATGAGCATTTAAAGGGACAGACAACAAAACTGCACCACGCCTACAACTTTATGGTCTATTGGAGTGGATGATAAAAGACCTTAATCAGGTTAAGTGGCCATACTGAATTTAAGGAACTCACAACATTCAGAAATGCTTTATGGAGTTTTTGTGTACTGAAAGTTTTTTTTAGTAAATTTGTGCATTGTTTTATATTCTCTGTCGATTAAAGATGTGTGTTGTTTGTTGATTTTTCATTTGTCTTGTGATAGTGCCATAAAAACATCAGCCTAACAATAAACAATAACTCAGTATCTCATTCAGTTTACTGATTTATTTATACTGATTGATTATTAATTTCTCTTCTTCAAATGACTACCAATATTCGGTGTGAAGGTTACTTACAGAACACTTTCTTTGAGATTAAAAAGATAAAGAAGAAAAAAGATTTAATCTACTTATTACTAAAATCAATAAAAAAATAACTCAATACTTTTTTTTTTTTTATAGAAAATGCCCATATAAGTGAATATCAGAATAAAACTGGCTTATCATAACTAAACTACAATTTAAGTCACTAGAATCAAGACATAAGCTACACATGCTGCATATCATTGAACTAAACATACTGAACCTTAAATCATATCTCCATACAACTAGACCATTAAAAGACCATTTTCAGCTCCATCAAAACAAACTTCTTTAACTTGTGCTGTGTTGGAATAAAGTGAGATTTTATTCGTCTGTGTTGGGAGGATCAGGACTGGGGCTCATCTCTCTCTCTCCATTCTCTTTCTCTGTGCTGTCGTTCTCACTGACTCAGTTTTCTTTAGCATTCACGTTTATGAGAGGAAAGTCTTCAACCGCAGTGCTGAACCGGGACGCTCCTCCTCACCGCCGTATCACTCATGTTTCCATTGTTATCACTGTGAACAAACATACAGAATTTACTCACAGATGAACATGAAATGCAGTAAAGTCATTCATCTTAACCTTCACAACATGGATCAGAAGCCCAGATTGCTGATTATTAGGGGTTCAAGAAACCCTATTGTAATTGTAAGGATTAGTATTATTATACTGCTGTAAACCATTAAACAGACAAAACCGTAAGGCCTAGAGACTTGAAACTTGGCCAGATGGTAGGTCTCAATTTGAGGAGAGACTGGAAAAGACTCACCCAGTCGACCAATAGGAGGCACTACAGTGATTGAAAATGCGAAAACGCTCATAACTCCTAGACCTAGACTTTTGAAGCAGACTCAAGGGTATCATTGGAATCCTTGGATCAAGATGAACAAAATGGCTGTTCGATTTCATTTATGTCATGAAACTTTTTCCGCCATTTTGAATTTTTCACAAAACAGATTTTTGCGAACTAGTCTTACGTTTTTCACCCAATCGGAACGAAAACAGGGCAAAAAAGTTCTCTGGAGTCTTATTAGCAAAAGTTGTCAAAACCAAGTTGAAGTTCCATTATCAGTTGGGACAAGATGCAAAAACACTCAAAGTGGGTGAGGCCCTTTTACTGAAATGGCTATAACTCTTGAATGGAATGATGTACCTTCACCAAACTTGGAACACATATGAATGAGCTCAATCTTTGGTCAGATTACAACAATTGGGGAGTTTGACCACTTGGTAGTGCTATAACAGGAAAAAAACTTTAAAATGGCTGTAACTACACACCCATGAGCATGAATGACTTAAAATTTGGCATGCAGTATCTTTGTCCAAGGTGCCATCCATATCTATGAGGGCATTGGTGTATCTCAAAAAACATGGCTGCCAAACATGGCCGATTTTCACCAATATTAATAAAAAAATGTACAAAAGAAAAAGTTATCAAAAGCTTTTTCACAGAATTCACTGGCATATTGGCACCAAACTATGTGTGTCATCAACACCCCTAGTTAACCACACCACATTAATTTGGGAGTAGCGCCACCTCTTGGTCAAAAGTGATAAATCATTAAAGAATGTTTCTAGTGATTTTATTTATTATTTTTTAGCCTATTTGGGTAAAATCATCTTAAAATGTCTATAATGGCTCAAAGGTCTTAAAATGCTTGAACCCTGGTAATTGCTGCTTGCAGCAATATTTGTTATTGTCTTTGCTCAAATGAAAACAAATGAATCTGTCGCCCTTTCAGCCTTATTCACCTGTTGGCAGTAATCATCATCTCCATCCTGTCAGACGAGTCGTGATCCCATTTAGTCACACGGAAAGTTCCCAGAAACTGAGTCTAGAAAACAATAGAGTCCATAGAAAGTAGAAATAGTAGAAAGATGTTGGTAGCAATGCCAAGGGAATAATTGAACTGACAGAATGAAAACCTTGAATTCTAAATGAAGAACCTGACTTTGTGTCTGTCAAATGCAAACACTCGAATACTGTCTGTGTTTTATTGTCACTATCTGAAGAACAGAATGATTCTTGGCTTTAAGTCACATGTGTATAGCCCGTTTATCAACTGTTCAAATAAAAGTACGTGATACCTTGATAAAATAAGTAAAAAATAAAGAAAAAAGTTTGTCTGTCTGTCTGTGTGTGTGTGTGTGTGTCTGTGTGCATGTGCATGTGTGTGTCTCGGTCTGTCTGTCTGTGTGTGTCTCTGTCTGTCTGTGTGTGTGTGTGTCTGGCTCTGTCTGTCTGTGTGTGTGTCTGGCTCTGTCTGTCTGTCTGTCTGTCTGTCTGTCTGTCTGTGTGTGTGTGTGTGTGTGTGTGTGCGTGTGTGTGTGTGTGGGTCTCTGTCTGTCTGTGTGTGTCTGGCTCTGTCTCTCTGTGTGTGTGTCTGGCTCTGTCTGTCTGTCTGTGTGTGTGTGTGTGTGTGTGTGTCTCTCTGTCTGTCTGTGTGTGTGTGTGTCTGTCTGTCTTTCTGTGTCTGTCTGTGTCTGTCATTCTGTCTTACTGTGGTGCCGCTGCGGTACACCGGTAGATTGATGCTGCAGGTTGTTCTGTTCGTAGCACCGCTGTCCCGATCACCACAGCTGCTTCGAGTCCGACTCGGTTGTTTGTAACACACACACACACACACACACACACAAAACTTAGAATGGAAGAATTGGCTCCCTTTCAGTTCATAGCCATGCCCCATAGGAAGACGAATCAGAATGACATAAATAGGAATTTTAATGAAAATTAATTGTTCTTCTAACCTGGTCCACAAGTTAGAAAATATGATGAAATATATAAACTATACACAGTTGTCTACATTTGAAGCAAACCTATCCATCCATCTATTTTGAACTTAAAAAAAACTTCAAAACTTAAACAGAAAAAATTAAACATTTAATCCAACATTACTTTTTTAGTTAAAATAGTCATATTCATTTATTTGCATTTTAGTTCATTTTAATTTAACTTCCTTACATTGAAATTTGAATTGCAATTCTGCATTTCTGCAAATCTCATGTTTGATGCCAAAACTCTAATTCAGGAACTGAACTGGAATTTAAAAGGCATGCTCAGTTCAATTCTAAATGGCACACAGCTCTGTTTAATAGCTTTTACTGGAAATAAAATGAAAACCCTTTTTTGTAGTGGATACAGGTTCTAATTCACATGTACATTTCTGAAGATGGAAGGACTATAATCGCTCAAGTACTGAGGTGCTAAACCACTCAGGGCTTTATAAGTAATTTGCAAGATTTATAATGTACACAATGTTTAATAGGGAGCCAGTGCAGTGTTGACAGAACCGGGCTAATATGGTCATACTTCCTGGTTCTAGTAAGAAATCTAGCTGCTGCATTTTGGACCAGCTGGAGTTTGTTTATTAAGCGTGCAGAACAACCACCCAATAAAGCATTACAATAATCTAACCTTGAGGTCACGAACGCGTGAAATAACATTTCTGCATTTGACATTGAGGACACAGGTTGTGGTTTAGAAATATTTTTAGATAAAAAAATGTGATTTTACAAATGCTAGAAATGTGGCTTTCAAAGGAAAGATTGCTATCAAATAGCACACCTAGGTTCCTAACTGATGACGGAGAATTGACAGAGCAGCCATCAAGTCTTAGACAGTGTTCTAGGTTATTACATGCAGAGATTTTAGGTTCTATATTTAACACCTCTGTTTTTCAGAATTTAGCAGTAAGAAATTACTCATCATCCAGTTTTTTATGTCAACTATGCATTCCGTTAGTTTTGCAAATTGGTATGCTCCGTTGAGCGGTGAAGAAATATAGAGCTGCATAACAGCATGAAGTGACAAGCAGTGAAAACTACCAACAATGAAAGCTAACACAGTGTTTCCTGATGATATCTCCCAAGGATAACATGTAAAGCGTGAAGAGTAACGGCCCTAGTACTGAGCCTTGAGGTACTCCATACTGCACTTGTGATCGATATGATACCTCTTCATTCACTGCAACGAGTACGATTTGAACCATGCTAATGCACTTCCATTAATGCCAACAAAGTTTTCTAGTCTATGCAAAAGAATGTTGTGGTCAATAGTGTCAAACGCAGCGCTAAGATCCAATAGCACTAATAGAGAGATACAACCACAATCAGATGATAAGAGCAGGTCATTTGTAACTCTAATGAGAGCAGTCTCGGTACTATGATACGGTCTAAATCAAGACTGGAAATCCTCACAGATACCATTTTTCTCTAAGAAGGAATATAATTGTGAGGATACTACCTTTTCTAGTATCTTGGACAGAAAAGGGAGATTCGAGATCGGTCTGTAATTAACTAGATCTTTAGGGTCAAGTTGTGGAGAACTGCCCCCCACTCCTCCCACTGAGCCTGGTTTCTCCCAAGGTTTTTTTCTCCATTGCACAGACACTATTTGAACTATACTGAGCTGGACAATGACATCACTGAATCAATGGTGAACTGACTTTAACTGAAAATTTGATTGTTTACTTTTGTCCTTTTGCATTATCAACACACTATTTTCCTATTTAATATTGTAAAGCTGCTTTGACAATCTGTATTGTTAAAAGTGCTAGATTAAAAAAGGTGACTTGACATCTATTAAGAAGTGAACGGAGTTATTATTAAAGCAGCAGATTGAAATCTAGTTCATTGTGTTGTCTGATAAGAGACCATTTTGAAAAAAACATTTTGAGGAGTTTTTTTTTTTTTTTAGTTTTTGACACTCTTTAGTTTGACATGCAGACAGCAGTACCTTAATGGCATCAAATTTTGAAAGTGAGAGGCCTTCTGGGTAATGCAGCACTATGCTGGTGTTGAAGGAGTCGTCGCCTGGGTTTGCCAGCGATACGAGGATGCTGAAATGAGGATGATTCACCACCACTAACGTGTCGTTCCTGCAGAACAAACCTCATTTTAATAAAAAACCTGATGAATAATGGCAATATTCAAAAGATTAACAATCATATTTCAGATTAATATGTCTATTTATCAGTTGTTTCTCACGTAAAACTGAAGTTCAGCTTCAGATCGGCCACACAGCTGTTGTTTGAATTACAGTTCCTTTGAAAAGGCACCTAGTCGCAAACAAAAGAAAAACTTTTACTGAGCTTTTGAATGTCGCAGAAACTTCATACAGTAAAGCTGAAGAATCTTAGATACTTAAGAGTTGACTGACGCTGAATGTTGGAGCCATTATTTATGTAGCAAATTAGCTCCAAAAGGAAATGTATATACAGTAAATAATTACAATTAATTATGATTAATTGCAATTATTTATATCAGCTGCCAGTAGTAACTGTAGCAGAATTAAATTGCCATCAACCAATCTGTTCGTCCAGCGAACATTCAGTGTAAGTTCATATCAACTCTAGGAAAGGATATTTTCGTGGCCACAGAAAATACTTTCATACAGTATTAATGCATTAGAGCATGTAGTAAGGATCAAAATCGTAAAGGGACAATTAATTTGCAAGGCAGAATCAGAAACTCATGTAATTTGTGCACAAGAGTTTTATTAATTAAACACTAACAAACAAACAAACAATCAATCAATCACTCATACAGGGAAAAGGGCAAATGAGACTTGATGGATGAAACCATCAGGAAAACCAGAGAATGAAGCTATGAAAAGAGTCAGTTAAGTTAACCACCTGAGTAAAACCATCAGCACCGTTTTAGAACGGGGTCTACAGCTTATACTAAACCTCTGTTTCGTTTAGTTAAATGTACGATACTTGCATTGCCTTGGTCGTTGACGAGTGCCTGGATGCAGTCTCGGATGAAAGTCTTGATGATGGTTTGGAGGTTCGGTGGTGTAGGAGTCGCGATCACCTTCTTCCGGGTTTGAAGAGTGATGAACTCCAAAGATGTTCTGACTCGATGGTGATTGGGAGTTTCTTCCCAGTGGAAAATGAAAAAGAGCTAAGAGAGAAATCAGCTGAGATCCTAGGATCTTTGGTGAATGGAAAGTCAAGTCCCGAGGCCTGGCGCAGACTTAGGGTGTCCTTAGAGGGGTGCTAGCTCATATCCTCATCTTCTCAGAATCTAACAGAACCGCAGACTGACTGGCTATGTGTTGGAGCCCACCGGGCACACCCGCACCGGCTCAGGCTCCAACACGCTTCTTAGCAGAAGAAGAACAACAAGAAAACATGGGCGGAACTGTGCGTGAGCCTTTTAAGGTCTGAGAAGATTCCGCATTCCTTTGGGTAATAAAACCAGTGATATCAGCCTTGGTTGCCATGGAACCAGAGGCCTGTTCTGCCTTTCTGAGGTGTTAGATGCATTTCAGGGGAAGGGTCCATAGACCCTCATATGGCTTGTTAACTGAGGGGTGTTACAGAGTATTTGTTAAATATAACTAAAAAAAAAATTGTGTGTCTGATTGGTCCAGACGCTACATTTATTTGTTATTACGGTTATAGGAGTACTAAAATATTTTTTGGTATATAAAGTTTTTTTTTTGTAGATACTTTTATTTTGATAGACCATGAGAAGGCAGTGAAGTTAAAGATGGCCGCCTCTCACCTTTTTGTCAGAGAACAAAGAACAAAGCAGCACATTACCAACCTACTAGGCATATACGTTCTTTAAGGCTATTTGCTTTGCTATTTTTTTTTTATTAATTTGATCTTGAGTTTGTATAATTTGAACCCTGCTCTAACCTTTGTATGGATTACTGGAATCCATTTTGGAATATTGTTTGTTTGATCCATCCATCCTGCCCTGCCTGCCTGCTACCTGCCTACCTTGCTCACGTCTTTCCATCCTGCTCATCTCATCCTTAAAAGTACAACTTAAGTTTATTTAGATAGTCGTTTAAAGAATGTCGGCGAAGCATGTTGGGGGCTGGTTAAAATGTGCAATTACACAAATTAAAGAACTTGCAATCGCTCACGTGGATTGATGAAAATTGTTTGGAAACTTGGAAATGTAAAGTTTGGATTCTTTATGTTTAAAATAGTCTTGAATTTTGAAGTGCCCTATTGTCAATGCTGTGCTTGCTGCTGGAGTGGACCATAATTTTTTGTTCATGTATGGATTTACAAGCTGTGATTTCTCATCAAAAATCTTATCTTGATAAAGCCTCAATATGGATGATGAAAAATTCTACCAGCTTTGTGCAACGCGCAGAGGAAAGCTTGGCGTGTGTACACGTAAAACGAATGAAATAAGGGAAACAATGAAAAGTGGAAATGTTGACGCTGTTAACACAGGCCTTAAAGAGTTGAATATTGCACTAAATGACTTTAAAAATGTTCTACTTGCCGCGGGAGTTTTGCTCGTTCATTCTCGTAAGTGTGTACATTCCTCCGCAAGCACACGTGAGCTCCGCTTTACAACAACACCCGGACTCTGTTTTAATCACTTTAACAAAGCAAATCTTTAATAAAGCAAATCTCTCCCGTGAACTGCCAAAACCAGGACTCATTTAACCTACAACAATGACAAACCATGGTTCACTGCAAAACTCAGACAGCTCCGTCAGGCCAAAGAAGATGCTCACAGGAAGGGGGACAATGTCTTGTATAAACAGGCTAAATACACACTGGAAAAGGAGATCAGAGTGGC
>NW_015641830.1:79678-93561 GCF_001515625.1 Sinocyclocheilus rhinocerous | reverse complement strand
GATACTTCCCACTTTTAGTAAAAAAAAAAAAATCTGTTTTTATTCAGAAATAAGCCGTTTCTTTTAGTAAATCAAAAACAATCCTGTACATACAACTGTCTATTGCTGTACATACAACTGTCGATTTGTATATTTTTATTCCTTATTTACTTTATTTTTATTTTTTATTATCTGTGTTTTTTTGTTCTGTCACTGTCATTCTGTTACACTGTGGAAGCTTCTGTCACGAAAACAAATTCCTCGTATGTGTAAACATACCTGGCAATAAAGCTCATTCTGATTCTTCTGATTCTGATTCACTGAACTTTAAACCATTCATGCAGGCATATGAACACTGTTTCGAAAGCAAGACCAACAGCAGTCAAGATCGGTTATATTACCTTGAACAGTATACCTTTGGTCAACCTAAAGAGTTGGTTAGAAGTTGCCTTCATATGGATGCAGACAGAGGGTTTGCAGAGGCAAACTGACTCTTGGAACATCATTTTGGAGATGAATTCAAAATCACCAATGCCTATATGAAAAAGGCCTTAAATTGGAATAACATACCAGTGGACAATGGTGAAGCTGTACATAGTTATGCTCTTTTTCCTCCGTGGATGTTGTAATGTTATGCGTACTTTGAGGAATATGAATGAACTCAATCTTCCATCAAACATGAGGCTTCTCATCTCCAAGGTGCCTTACAAAATAAAGGAAAAATCACGATCATATGTCTTTGACATTAAAGAGCGAACTGGAGCCAGGGCCATGTTTGGTGGTCTTGTTCATTTCCTGGAAAGGCAGGCCCGGATTCTGCAAGACCCTATTTTTGGTGACCTCCGAGATGCCTCCTCAAGCAAAAGGACATCAAAGACAACCATCAGCAGTAGCAAGCCCACTATAAGTTCTACACAGAAGAGCAAAGGGAGCAGTTTTGCTACAACAGTGGCAGCAGTGCCAGAGGACAATGCAGAATGTTTTTCTGCAGAGAACACAATGCAATTATTCAAATCTTCCAACTTGTCAAAACTCCTATCTGCAGTGGCAATCATGGGATTGTGTCTCGTCAAGAACTGTTGACAAAGCCTCACAATGCTAGAGCTGAACTGCTAAAAACAAAGGGTGTCTGCTTTGGTTGTCTGGTCAAAGTGCATATGAGTCGAACTTGCAAAAACCGACAAACCTGTTCAGAATGTTCAAAACAACATCCCACAATCGTACACATACCCCTAAATGAAAGTAAAGACCAGAAGGATTCAGGCAGTTCAAGCAGTATTCTTGGAAAGGCAGTGAACAGTGGGCTGGTTTCACTTAAGACTGAAGCAATTGATTGTAGTGATAAATGGTGCACTCTTGCAATTATACCCGTTCAAGTCAAGCTGACCAACTCAAATCATATAGTTCAGACATACGCTTTCCTTGACCCGGGAAGTTCTGCTACCTTTTGCACTGATCAGCTCAGAAAAGGTTTAAATGCCAAGGGCAAACACCAACAAATACTTCTGCGTACTATGGGGCAAAAGAAGCCCATTAATACCCTGGTGGTCAAAGGCCTGGAAGTGTGTAGCCTGGACGGCAAGGAATTTATAAACTTGCCAGATGTTTACACTCAGCAGGAAATTCCTGCTGATAAAGAACATATCCCCAAGCAGAAGGACATCCGAAAATGGCCCTATCTTCACGATGTGGATATACCCACCATTAACGCGGAGGTTGGCCTTCTCATTGGGATAAATGCGCCCAATTTGATGGAACCTTGGAGAATTATTAATAGCCAGGGTAATGGCCCCTTTGCTATAAAAACACTGTTAGGTTGGGTAGTGAATGGACCTTTCCATGGTGAGGATACATGGATTAATAAAAGAGGTCAGAAATGTGTTCATGCGCATCAGATTTCTGTTGAAAATTTAAATGATCTTTTGATTCAACAATATAATCATGATTTTCCTGAAAAGTATGCTGAGGAAAAGAAGATGTCATTGGAAGACTGTAGATTCATGCAGATAATGGACAGCTCTGCTGATATAGTGGATGGATGTTATCAGTTGCCTTTGCCATTCAAAAGGGATAATCCTATGATGCCAAACAATCGCCACCTGGCAGAGCAACGAATACGGTCTTTAAAAAGGAAGTTCCAAAGGAACAGTGATTTTCACAAAGAGTACAGTGCATTTATGGAAACATTCATATCAAGTGGACATGCTGAACTTGTACCACAAGATCAGCTGAAACAGGAAAATGGAAAGGTATGGTACATTCCACATCATGGCATGTTTCACCCAAAGAAGGAAAGCTTGCGTGTAGTATTTGACTGCTCTGCAGCTTATCAGGGGGCGTCACTGAACACTGAGCTCAGTCCAGTTCCAAACCTTACGAACACTCCGATTGGAGTCTTAGTCCACTTTCATCTTGGTAAAATTGCCATCATGGCTGATGTGGAAAAGATGTTCCATCAAGTTAAGGTACCGCCTCATCATGTGAATTTCCTGCGCTTTCTTTGGTGGCCAGATGGCAACATCAATCAGCCACTGAAAGAATATAGGATGGTCGTACATCTTTTTGGTGCAACGTCATCATCTAGCTGTGCAAGTTATGCTTTAAAGAGGACAGCTGAGGATAACACAGGGTGCTTCTCAGCTGAGGCAACTAACACAGTTAAGAACAATTTCTATGTGGATGACCTGTTGAAAGCTGTAGACACAGAAAACCATGCCATTAGACTCTGCAAGAAACTTTAATCAAGGAGCTTTAAGCTGACCAAATGGATAAGTAAAAACAGGGCTGTCTTGGCCTCTATTCCAGAGTCTGAAAGTCAGAGAAGAGATGATGCCAACCCCTCAGAGGACCTCAGATGATGCCAACCCTGAAACAACATACAGAACTACCACATTTTGCTATAAGTTTGATTGCATCCTATAATAATCATTGTAGAAACTTAATTTGCTGTAAAGTTGCTTTGCAATGATTTGTATCGTGAAAAGCATTGTACAAATAAACTTGAATTGAATTGAATTGAATTGAATTGAAAGGGCCAAGGACATAAAAAATCTTGACCTTGAGATAGAACATTTTCCACTTGAACGAGCACTAGGTGTGCAATGGAGTGCTGAGGAAGATGCTTTCATGTTCCAGGTGACTACAAAGGAACATCCATGCAGTAGATTATTAAAGTCCCCAAGAATGATTAAAACAGAGTCCGGGTGTTGTTGTTCTGTGTCTGTCATCAGATCAGCGAGTTTCTGTAAAGCGGAGTTCACGTGTGCTTGCGGAGGAATGTACACACTTACGAGAATGAACGAGCAAAAGTCCTGTGGCGAGTAGAAAGGCTTACAGTTAATGAAGAGGGGTCTGTTTCTGATGCTTTGCTGGACATTGTAGTTGGGGGAGTTGCAAAACGGACGAGCTCCTTCTGCTCTCCCGGACAAATAAGGATTTTTCAAACTCTGCTGCTCTATGTTTCACGGAAACCTGGCTGAAAGACGCAATTCCGGACAGCGCGTTGAGTCTGCCGGGCTTTCAGCTGTTTAGAGCAGTTTGCGACGCAGAATCAACTGGGAAATCGCACGGCGGAGGGACATGCTTTTACATCAATGAGAGGTGGTGTACAGACGTAACTGTGTTAAAGAAGATGTGCTGTCCAGATCTAGAAGTGCTCTTCATTAACTGTAAGCCGTTCTATTCGCCGCGGGAGTTTTGCTCGTTCATTCTCGTAAGTGTGTACATTCCTCCGCAAGCACACGTGAAGCTCAGCTTTACAGAAACTCGCTGATCAGATCACAGACACAGAACAACAACACCCGGACTCGGTTTTAATCATTCTCGGGGACTTTAATAAAGCAAATCTCTCCCGTGAACTGCCAAAATACAGACAGCACATCACATGTCCCACCACAGACAGTAATATATTGGATCACTGTTACACCACAATAAAGAATGCATATCACTCATATCACTCTGTATGCACCAGAACGGCCTGACACAGGAACAGTTTCTTCCCTCAGGCAATCAATCTCATGAACACTTGACAATAACTGTGGAACACACTATTTATTCTCTCATACACTTATTTATCTAACACACATACTCAGTCTACATTTCAATTTGCACATAATATACCTGTACATACAACTGTTTATTGTTATTTTAATACTTAAATGCATAAACTATGGTCTATTGATCAGTACTTTAACCAGTGTTGGGGAATAACTAGTTACATGTAATGGCGTTACGTAATTTAATTACAAAATAAATGTAACTGTAATCAGTTACAGTTACTAAGAAAAAATGTGTAATTAAATTACAGTTACTTATGAAAATGTTAACGATTACAAAGGGGTTACATTTGAATATTTACACACATCCACATACAGATTTAATTGATTTCTTTCCCAAATTGCTCTGACTACTCTAAAATATGAGACATACGGCCCTATGATTTCCGCGATGCGGAAAACACGGACTGGTTGGAACTCTACGCGGAATATGTAAGATGTAAGATGTAAGATGGCGCCTACGCTGATGGCTGCCTCCGTGGCGTGCTCCGCAGTTGTTTTTATGTTTTTGTTAGTTTGTCCTGTCTTTAGTTATATCCCTGCAATCAGTTTCACCAGAGACGAATTGCTGGACATTCGGAAGTACACACCACCCGATATTTCACCGGTTTTTGATTATTCTGATGTTTTGCTGGACATTGTTGTCGGGGGAGCTGCAGCGCTGATCAAGCGCTTCAGGACGCGCAGACGGGGGAAGCGAGCCGGCGCGCTCGTGAAGCTCAGACAGCGCGGATTCAGAACGCCGTTGCCTAGCATCCATCTGGCAAATCTCCGCTCTCTACCCAACAAAACGGACTAGCTCCTTCTGCTCTCCCGGACAAATAAGGATTTTTCAAACTCTGCTGCTCTATGTTTCACGGAAACCTGGCTGAAAGACGCAATTCCGGACAGCGCGTTGAGTCTGCCGGGCTTTCAGCTGTTTAGAGCAGTTTGCGACGCAGAATCAACTGGGAAATCGCACGGCGGAGGGACATGCTTTTACATCAATGAGAGGTGGTGTACAGATGTAACTGTGTTAAAGAAGATGTGCTGTTCAGATCTAGTTAGCTCAATATATGACCCATTTGGATTTCTCACACCTCTCCGGCAAAACGCATCTTGCAAGAGCTATGGAGGCAGAACATTAGATGGGATGATGGAACTGCCAGAGGTGTATGCCCAAACCTGGAAGCAGGCGTGGCAAGACCTTCCAAAGGTGAGGGAATTCAAGGTTAAATCGATACTTGGTTCCAAAAGACTTTGGAAAATATCAAAATGGCACAGATGCACCATTTTTGTGATGCAAGCGATATTGGGTATGGAACAGCGTCTTATCTTAGATTGACCAGCAGCAATAAAGTTCATTTCACCTTTATCATGGGCAAGGCTTGGGTTGCTCCTTTGAAGGTAATGACTACACCATGGATGGAACTCACTGCTGCAGTTCTGGCTTTACGTATGGACAAAATATTGTCTGAATAGCTGCATATGGAGTTGGCACAATCTCTGTTCTGGACAGATAGCATGACCATCCTGAGGTACATCCGCAATGAAAGCAGAAGATTCCAAACCTTTGTGGAAAACCACATTAATATCATCAGAAGTGCATCAAAGGTGTCTCAGTGGAGGTACATAGGCACAAAATTGAATCCTGCTGATTATGGATGACAGTCAACACATTTCTGAAAAGAAAGACCTGGATCAATGGCCCAGACTTCCTAAGGGAACCACCTCATTGTTTGCCAGACCCTCCATCCGAACTCATCTTCTTTCCAGATGACCTAGAATTAAGAAAGGAAATGGTCACCGTAAATGTTGCAATGAAAGACAACTTTGACACTACAACTTGCCTCATGAACTTCTCAACATGGATGAGGCTCAAAAGGGCTGTGGCAGAACAAAGCAGGCATATTATGACCACAAGAAAAGGAAAACAGGAGAAACTTGATTCATATGTATTATCAGTACAAGATATGGAGGATGCTGAAATGGCAATTATACAATTTTGCCAAAAGCAGGAATGTTTGCAGGAAATAACTTGCTTGCAGAAAGCCATGAAGAATGTTGGTAGAAGCAGCCCCATCTACAGGTTAGATCCTGTTCTTGATAATGGCATCTTGAGGGTGGGTGGCCACTTGAGCAAAATGGCAATGCCTACTGAGCAGAAACATCCTGCCATTCTTCCTAAAAACCATCATGTTTCCAAGCTCTTACTTCGGCACATCCATCTAGAAGTTGGACACAGTGGAAGGAATTTCATGCTGTCCTAGCTTAGACAAAGATACTGGATTCCTTGTGCCAATTCCTTGTCCAGAAAGGTCATTCGTGAATGCACATCATGCAGAAGAATAAACTCCAGTGCAGGTGAACAGAAAATGGGAGCTTTGCCTATTGACAGGTTGACCCCTGACCTTCCGCCCTTCACTCGTGTAGGGGTAGATTATTTTGGACCACTGGAAATAAAACGAGGCCGTAGCATCGTGAAGCGCTGTGGCGTGATTTTTACATGTCTTACCAGCCGTGCAATACATTTGGAAGTTGCACATTGGCTTGATATACGAACTCTTGTATTCATGCATTCAGGCATTTCATTGCTAGAAGAGGACCAGTGTCTGAGTTGTGATCAGGTAATGGAACAAACTTTGTTTCAACTGAAAAGGAACTAAAGGAAGCTTTAAAATCTTGGAACATGCAACAGATTGAACAAAGTGGACGTTTAACCCTCCCCATGGTGCTCATTATGGAGGGATATGGGAAAAGCTGATTCGCATGTTCAAAACAGTGTTCCGGTCAGTCACCAGCGAACAATATTTGGATGAAGGTGGTCTTCAAACAGTAATGTGTGAGGTTGAGGCTATTCTTAATAGCCGACCACTCACAAGTGTTTCTGATAACCCAAATGATTTTGAGCCCTTAACACCTAATCACTTACTGCAGCTTAAGGTGCAGCCGCTTCTACCTCCTGGATTGTTTGTGAAAGAAGATCTTTACAGTAGGCGTCGCTGGAGGCAAATGCAGTACATTGCTGATTTGTTTTGGAAGCGTTGGATTCGAGAGCATCTTCCTCTTCTGCAAGCACGGCAAAAATGGTCACGGACCAGATGCAACTTCCATCAAGGAGACATTGTGCTGGTAGCTGATGCCTCAGCTCCGCGAAGTTCATGGATGTTGGCCAGAGTCACTGAAGCCTTCCCTGACTCCAAAATCCTGGTCCGCAGTGTACATCTAAAAACCAAAACAAGCCAGCTCGAAAGACCTGTCAGCAAGATCTGCTTGTTGGTAGAAGGCCAATAACCTAATTAAGGCTTTTATAGTCTTTGTGCACGTGCATACACTCATACATACACTGATTTGCATGCAAATAATCTTGTGCGTGGTATAGAATAGTACAATGAATTTAAGTAAACAATTTATGGCTCCTTTAAAATTGTATTTTGTTTGTTATAGCTTGCTTCCATTGGTCGCTATAAGGGGCCGGCTATGTTGGAGCCATTATTTAGGTTATAGGAGTACTAAAATATTTTTTGGCATAAGGTTTTTTTTTTGAAGATACTTTTATTTTGATAGACCTTGAGAAGGCAGTGAAGTTAAAGATGGCCACCTCTCACCTTTTTGTCAGAGAACAAAGAACAAAGCAGCGCACTACCAACCTACTACGCGTATAAGTTCTTTAAGGCTATTTGCTCTGCTATTTTATTTGACTAATTTGATATTGAGCTTGTATACTTTCAACCCTACTCTAACCTTTGTATGGATTACTGGAATCCATTTTGGAATATTGTTTGTTTGATCCCTCCATCCTGCCCTGCCTGCCTGCTACCTGCCTACCTTGCTCATGTCTTTCCATCCTGCTCATCTCATCCTTAAAAAGGTACAACTTAAGTTTATTTAGATAGTCCTTTAAAGAATGTCGCGAAGTATGTTGGGGGCTGCTTGAAATTTGCCATTACACTGAATATCAGAGTAAAATCTGATATTTGTAGACTCACCTCGACATACTCCTCCATCCTGCTGTGAACATCAAGAACAGCCATAGAGTTTCCAGACAACATATCAGTTTGTGAGAAATTCATTCTTATCTTCAGAGGAGAGACTGTGTCTGCAACACAGCGCTGAAACAAACACAACGTTCACCATCAGACTGAAGCTCTGAGATTGGCTGAAGCTGTGATAGACAACACGTACCAGCATGAAGATGGAGAAGCTGAAACAGGAGGACCCAGAATCCAGCAGGACGAACTTCTGCAGAGTCCTGGATGATGAATTCCTCAGATCAAAGAGTCCTCGACTCATTTTTCGTACCACATCCACATTCAGATTCAGAGAAACATTCAGCTTCTTCTCCAGAGATCCTGAGAGACATGAGAGGGTAAGACATGGAGGCTGTTTTCTTCATGTGACAGAGGGACTCTCTGAAACTTTATTTAAAGATTTATTTTTGGCATTTTCGCCTTGTTTTATGATAGGACAGATCAGAACTGACAGGAAGCAAAGTGGGAGAGGGTGGATGCGATCGGGAAAGGTCCTCGAGTTGGGATTCAAACTCTGGACACCCGTAGCACAACAGCGCTGTATGTCGGCACACTGCCAACAAGGCTATTGGCACCGACAGACACTCTGAAACTTTATTGACATTACCTGTGCTACTGGTGCGCTCGTTCACGGTGAAACATGATGTGAGATCAAATGCGTTAAATGTGTTGTCACTCGGACATTCAAAGTAGTTCAGACTGATTTCCTTTGGACTGAAACTAAGCTGCGCAGACAAACATCACAGGTCGAGCCCTGAGGAGAGAGGAAAGAGTCAGTAGCTCTCAATACTGGACAATGAGACTAATCAGCTAGATCACTGATGTGGTAAAGAGGTTGCTTTCTAATAATGTGATAAATTCGGTAGTTTGACACCTAATAAATTTTATTCTCCAAACTAAAGAATGACGTACTTGAGCAGGACAATCCCTCCTTGTGCTCCGATCACGATATCTGTCAGATTATCATAGTTCATGTCCATCTGACCGGACAGAGACACTCCAAACTGCTGCAGACCGGGCAGGACTGATTGCGCTGGGATCCGCTAAACACACACAAACAGATCTACTGTGTCACAGCGGCTCAGCATTGTGTCTGTCTGTTTATCTGGGAACATATTCTAGGTTAAATGTGAGCACAAACAGAGATTTTTGGTTTGAGGGAAGCACAGCAAACTCTCACCTGAGGAGCGTGTTCAGGGTTTATGCCATGCGCCCTGTGGCCCAGGTAGATGTAGACCACTCCTTCATTCTCCAGAGGCGCCCCGACCGCCACATCTGACAGACTGTCTCCATTCAGGTCCTTCAGTGAAGCCACAGACACAGCAAATCTGCCAGTGGTTGATTGCAGCGTCTTCTGAAAATACTAAGGAGAGGGAAAGAGATGAAAACAGAATCTTTATTCATCGGCACATGACCAGCACCAGAACAATTTCCACGCCCTTCACGTCATGGGAACCTATTACAACAGCAATTCCAATGTAGTAACACAATGGTGACGACTAACAGCCTTCCAGTCACAGTTACCCCGAGGCTTGTTCATGAAGAGTCATGATAACAGTGGTGAATCTGTGCGTACCTGTTCTGATAAAGCGTAGACGTACAGCCTCCCTTCAGCCCTCGGCTGAGACTGGTAAAATAATGGAGCTCCGACCAGCAGGAAATCTGAGTCTCCATCAGAGTCCACATCCAACAGACTCAGAGACGCTCCGAAATATGAGCCAATCTGATGACAGAAATCAATAAAAATTAATGGAACTGCATTCTAGCACATGCTTTTATAGCCTGATGTTCACAGATGAAATATGAAAACAACACGTTCTGCTTCACAAACACAATGACACCCAATACTGACTAGAAATTAATGAGGTCTTTGTAGACTTATTTTGCTCCTTTTCTCTGTTGGATATGGCATTGCAGAGTCTATATTGTGAGTAGAATGCTTGTTTGTTTTTGGTGAAATACTGAATCTCATGACAGTGTTTGTGTTTGAAGGGTCTGCTGATCTTCTCAGTGGACTGTAGGTTTGGGAGCCCCTGGTCTCACCGGAGGAGAGAGATAATATTGTGTCTGAGGGTTTCTCACTGACTTGTTCTCCGTTGATGTTGCTCGTCACTGTCCATGCGTTTTGGTTCTTGGTGAAGAGGGTCACCAGACCTGTGTGTTCGGCCCGCGGCGCCCCAGAGAACAGAAGAGAGACGCCACGTCTCATTCCCAGCACAGTAGAGTAACCTGAACACCATCAGCGTCATTAAAACACACACAAACTCTTCACATCACACAAGAACAAACACTCCAACATACCCATGTACGAGTCTTTATTTACAGCTGGATCGATGATCTCTGTCTGTCTGAATTCAGATCCTGATCCTGTCACTTCATACAGAGCTCCACGCCAGTCATTTGATCCGACCGAACCTACGATCACAGAGTCCTGCAACAAACACTGCAGTCTCAGCATTGCTTTATTAGACACAGTAATGGAGAGCGGTAAAAACTGCCCTGCTGATCAGCTGACAAACAGCTGGCAGTGACATTGAATCTTTGAAAGATGTTCAGAGTTTCTGATGTTTAGCAGCAAATAAACCAGATCAGTGGTGCTCTGGTTTTACTTCAGGACCCAGGTTTTACATCAAGTGGCAACCCAGCATTGATAATTGGATTGTATCATAAACAAAATGTCCTTCATTAAACAATTAAATTCATTCATGTTACCATGAACTGTGTCTAAACATCAGCAGCATTTCATTAGATTTTGAGAGGGGAAGATTTTCAAATGACTTCAGAAGACTTGAAATATATCACACAAACAACAAACTAATTTGATGGAATTACATGGATTTCTCTTACCTCCTGGTAGATTACACTGAATCCACTCTGTGGTAGCTCTTTCTGTCTGTCTATGCCGTGAGCTTCCTTTGACCCTGAAACACAGAAGGAAAAAATAAATAAAATTGTCAGTGGATTCTGCAGCATTTATACCATTTTCCTCATGTTTGCATTTTACCTTCAATGTTGTAGATCTTTTTTTGCAGGTTGTCAAGAAGTCCTTTGAGTCCACTGTAGTCTTGAATGTAGAAGGTGTTGTTCAGTTTTGGTTCTGATGCCAGCTGACTGAGTGTGGTTAAACTAACCTTTCCCACCTGAACAACAGTGTGCAGTGTCATTTCTGCAGGACTAGTGACACTAAATCACTAAACTATCTGAACATACAATGTAAATTACATGCCAGAGCTATAAGGAAACTCACCCCGATGATGTAACGGAGGATATTTTGCTTTTCACATCTGTTGAGGACATTATTATCATCAGATTCAGTGGGTTCTCCATCTGTGATGATCACCAGAGCTTTCTGAGCATTGAGATTGGCTCCAGACGACACGTTATTCAGCAGATTATTTCTGATAATATAACAGATCATAAATTAACAGCTTTCAGTCTCAGCATCAATGTGCTTCTGTAGTTTCTAGACCAATATGTTGTTAACTTCTAATTTATAGAAAAACAAAAGTCCAACTTTGGCAACTGTGTGTTTAAAAGTCCAGAAAAACAACAACATGAACCATATCTAATTTTCATCCATTTTCATTTATTGTCTTTTTCTCTTAAAGTGTAAATTCAGTGATAGTTCATAATCATAAGAGAGTTTCACTCACTGAACGTAGTTGATTGCTCGATATGTGTTTGTGAGACTTTATGTGTTTCTCTTTCTTGAGTTTCTCTTCAGCGGAGCCCTTCTGATAATCGTTGAAGTCAAACACAGTTCGTATTTCTGATGAAAACTGTACAGCAGCAAACTGACACACAGAAAGACAACAAACAACATTATCATCATTAGATGCCATGTTACACAGTACAGTGTTTGTACTGTACACTTTTACACACTGATTTTCACGTTCAATATTTCCACATTTATATAGCTGATGGATTGTTTCACCTTTATGGATGAGTTTGAAAGTCTTTTCATAACATCTTTAATGAAGTTTTTGTTCATGTCAAACTCGTGTGTTTTCATACTGCTGGATCCATCAAAGAGAAACACCAGATTGACTTCTCTCTTGGTGCATTCTGCAGAAACACCACAAGATACACAAACTCTGCTGTAACTTTAGCAATCAAATCAAAATCCATATTTGTTATACAAGTATATAACATAACATCATGTCTTTAATCTTTAACTGATTTGTCAATAAATATACCTACAAATGAAATGAAACAAAGCAAGTCTGAGATTGTTAAACTGCATCAATTCCTAGAAGTCTTGGTTTGTTTGAGAGACTCATCAGACCTTGGTAAGCGATGGTGAAGTTGGAGACGGCCTGTAAGCTGCTGCTGAACTGGTAGCAAACGCCGTTCAGATACGAGTTTCCATCACACTCATGAAGAAAATACGGACTGCAGCTCTGAGAAATACACACATCATTAGCATCTCATGATGGAGTTTGGCCGTCAGAGACAGTGAACTTACAGTGAGAGCAGCAGACGACACAGCAGCAGACATGCCAAAGAAGCGGACGCTCTCTGAACCTGTCAAACCCCAGCAGAGAGAGAGAGGAGTGTCATCAGCTCAGTATAAAGCAGTGAAAGTCCACAGCAGTTATTTATAGATGGACTGTGAAGCTGATACCTGGCCGCTGCAGCCGTTTGCAGAACTGCAGATCTGCAGAGCAGCTGTACATCTCCCCTGTTGAGTTTCCTTCTAATGGAGCTCCAACAATGATCCTGAGAAACACACACAATCAATCAGACATTCAAGAAAACACCAAGCAACCACACAGAACACCCTAGCAACCAGTGCGTGTCTGACTCACTGTTTCCGGTTTCCAACCTCAGTCTGATAAACGCTGTAACCAAAGAAATCTTCCGGCGTGCCATTCAATCTCAGTGGATGTTCAGTGTCGATGTTGAAGGCCTCTGAAAGAGACGCTGGAGAAGCGAGAGAGACTGTTGAGACGCTTGTGAGACTTTTCTAAATGATTCTTTCTGGTCTTGAGAATGTGGTGTGAGAAATATGGGAGATCTCTTTGTCTCGCTGTAACCTCTTTCAAGACTCCAGTACAGGAGCATTTTATCACTCAGTGGCTCTTTCCTTTTATTACATCCAGGTTTTTCACCTTTAATGGTCAGGACAGTAGAATGAGAGGCAGGAACCAGCAGGAGGAGAACAGGAGCAGGAAAGTACCTTCAGTCAGACTCAAACTCCTGCTGTCCGAAGAGCAGTTGAACCTCGATGTCAATACTTAGTGCTAGTTTTAAACAGTTACTAGTTTAAATTTCTCTTCAGTGCCCAGCACTGTATACAGTATACAGCCGTCATGAACTGCACGGTGACACGAAGGTAGAGGATCCAAAGGCAATATATTTCCACAATCATATACAGAGGTAATCAGTCCAGACAATAACACCAAGGCAAAAAACAGAGGCTAAAGGCTAATCCAAAAACAGGCAGAGTAACAAGAGCAGGAACCAAGACATGGAAGAAACAAGGCTTAGAAACGCAGTTGACACTAGCAAGACTTAGCAATGAATGCCAGTGTGAACCGGACTTATATAGGGTGAGCTAATCAGGCTAATGAGTGACACCTGTAGACTATCAGCGATGATGAAACAGGGCAGAGGATCATGGGGGATGTAGTCTTTGATGGAATGGCAAAAGTCTAGGGTGAAGCACAGTGTGTGATGATGATGAGATCTCTTCTAAAGCTTTAAAGGAGACCATTGTGAAAGTGATAGACGTTTTGTCTCAGGAGACAAGTGTGAGAAACAGGAGACTCAAGCAAAAGTCTCAGTTTGATCATAAGTAACCTCATTTCTGTCTAGGAGAAATATTTGAGATGTTAAA
>NW_015641830.1:75664-79183 GCF_001515625.1 Sinocyclocheilus rhinocerous | reverse complement strand
TGAGTCTCCTGTTTCTCACACTTGTCTCCTGAGACAAAACGTCTATCACTTTCACAATGGTCTCCTTTAAAGCTTTAGAAGAGATCTCATCATCATCACACACTGTGCTTCACCCTAGACTTTTGCCATTCCATCAAAGACTACATCCCCCATGATCCTCTGCCCTGTTTCATCATCGCTGATAGTCTACAGGTGTCACTCATTAGCCTGATTAGCTCACCCTATATAAGTCCGGTTCACACTGGCATTCATTGCTAAGTCTTGCTAGTGTCAACTGCGTTTCTAAGCCTTGTTTCTTCCATGTCTTGGTTCCTGCTCTTGTTACTCTGCCTGTTTTTGGATTAGCCTTTAGCCTCTGTTTTTTGCCTTGGTGTTATTGTCTGGACTGATTACCTCTGTATATGATTGTGGAAATATATTGCCTTTGGATCCTCTACCTTCGTGTCACCGTGCAGTTCATGACGGCTGTATACTGTATACAGTGCTGGGCACTGAAGAGAAATTTAAACTAGTAACTGTTTAAAACTAGCACTAAGTATTGACATCGAGGTTCAACTGCTCTTCGGACAGCAGGAGTTTGAGTCTGACTGAAGGTACTTTCCTGCTCCTGTTCTCCTCCTGCTGGTTCCTGCCTCTCATTCTACTGTCCTGACCATTAAAGGTGAAAAACCTGGATGTAATAAAAGGAAAGAGCCACTGAGTGATAAAATGCTCCTGTACTGGAGTCTTGAAAGAGGTTACAGCGAGACAAAGAGATCTCCCATATTTCTCACACCACATTCTCAAGACCAGAAAGAATCATTTAGAAAAGTCTCACAAGCGTCTCAACAGTCTCTCTCGCTTCTCCAGCGTCTCTTTCAGAGGCCTTCAACATCGACACTGAACATCCACTGAGATTTAATGGCACGCCGGAAGATTTCTTTGGTTACAGCGTTTATCAGACTGAGTTTGGAAACCGGAAACAGTGAGTCAGACACACACTGGTTGCTAGGGTGTTCTGTGTGGTTGCTAGGTGTTTCCTGACTGTCTGATTGTTTGTGCGGTGTGGTTGTGTTTCTCAGGATCATTGTTGGAGCTCCATTAGAAGGAAACTCAACAGGGGAGATGTACAGCTGCTCTGCAGATCTGCAGTCCTGCAAACGGCTGCAGCGGCCAGGTATCAGCTTCACAGCCCATCTATCAGTGATTGCTGTGGACTTTCACTGCTTTATACTGAGCTGATGACACTCCTCTCTCTCTCTCTCTCTCTCTCTGCTGGGGTTTGACAGGTTCAGAGAGCGTCCGCTTCTTCGGCATGTCTGCTGCTGTGTCTTCTGCTGCTCTCACTGTAAGTTCAGTGTCTCGGACAGTCAAACCTCCTTCATGAGATGTTAATGTTCACAGAATGCTCAGGTACCATTAAATATGGTATATGGAAAATACAAACATGGGATTGTAAAGTATTACAGAGAAACTAAGCTGAGTATGTTAAGGTCATTACTGAACATTATAAAAATGCAAGCTGAACCATAATTACAGCTTTTTTATGAGTATAATGTTTATATTTTTAATAAATAAGTGATGGCTATTTTCTAGCACTGGTTTCAGCTGATTTTGTGATCTGCTGAAGCTGCTGATGTGTCAGATTCCGTGTGTGTGTTTCTCAGAGCTGCAGTCCGTATTTTCCTCATGAGTGTGATGGAGGTGAAGTTGGAGACGGCCTGTAAGCTGCTGCTGAACTGGTAGCAAACGCCGTTCAGATACGAGTTTCCATCACACTCATGAAGAAAATACGGACTGCAGCTCTGAGAAATACACACATCATTAGCATCTCATGATGGAGTTTGGCCGTCAGAGACAGTGAACTTACAGTGAGAGCAGCAGACGACACAGCAGCAGACATGCCAAAGAAGCGGACGCTCTCTGAACCTGTCAAACCCCAGCAGAGAGAGAGAGGAGTGTCATCAGCTCAGTATAAAGCAGTGAAAGTCCACAGCAGTCACTGATAGATGGGCTGTGAAGCTGATACCTGGCCGCTGCAGCTGTTTGCAGGACTGCAGATCTGCAGAGCAGCTGTACATCTCCCCTGTTGAGTTTCCTTCTAATGGAGCTCCAACAATGATCCTGAGAAACACACACAATCAATTAGACACACAAGAAAACACCTAGCAACCACACAGAACACCCTAGCAACCAGTGTGTGTCTGACTCACTGTTTCCGGTTTCCAAACTCAGTCTGATAAACGCTGTAACCAAAGAAATCTTCCGGCGTGCCATTAAATCTCAGTGGATGTTCAGTGTCGATGTTGAAGGCCTCTGAAAGAGACGCTGGAGAAGCGAGAGAGACCGTTGAGACGTCAGGAGACGCTTGTGAGACTTTTCTAAATGATTCTTTCTGGTCTTGAGAATGTGGTGTGAGAAATATGGGAGATCTCTTTGTCTCGCTGTAACCTCTTTCAAGACTCCAGTACAGGAGCATTTTATCACTCAGTGGCTCTTTCCTTTTATTACATCCAGGTTTTTCACCTTTAATGGTCAGGACAGTAGAATGAGAGGCAGGAACCAGCAGGAGGAGAACAGGAGCAGGAAAGTACCTTCAGTCAGACTCAAACTCCTGCTGTCCGAAGAGCAGTTGAACCTCGATGTCAATACTTAGTGCTAGTTTTAAACAGTTACTAGTTTAAATTTCTCTTCAGTGCCCAGCACTGTATACAGTATACAGCCGTCATGAACTGCACGGTGACACGAAGGTAGAGGATCCAAAGGCAATATATTTCTACAATCATATACAGAGGTAATCAGTCCAGACAATAACACCAAGGCAAAAAACAGAGGCTAAAGGCTAATCCAAAAACAGGCAGAGTAACAAGAGCAGGAACCAAGACATGGAAGAAACAAGGCTTAGAAACGCAGTTGACACTAGCAAGACTTAGCAATGAATGCCAGTGTGAACCGGACTTATATAGGGTGAGCTAATCAGGCTAATGAGTGACACCTGTAGACTATCAGCGATGATGAAACAGGGCAGAGGATCATGGGGGATGTAGTCTTTGATGGAATGGCAAAAGTCTAGGGTGAAGTGCCCTCTGGTGGCCATCAAGGGCACTCCAGCTGATGATTGTGACAGCAGCACACCCCAGAGGAAAGAAAAAATCAAAAGTGTGATCTTTTTAACATCTCAAATATTTCTCCTAGACAGAAATGAGGTTACTTATCATCAAACTGAGACTTTTGCTTGAGTCTCCTGTTTCTCACACTTGTCTCCTGAGACAAAACGTCTATCACTCTCACAATGGTCTCCTTTAAAGCTTTAAGTGAGTGAGTGAAGTGGCCAAGTATGGTGACCCATACTCGGAATTAGTGCTCTGCATTTATCCCATCCAAAGTGCACATACACAGCAGTGAACACACACACAACGTGAACACACACCCGGAGCAGTGGGCAGCCATTTTTTTTGCTGCGGCGCTCGGGGAGCAGTTGGGGGTTCGGTGCCTTGCTCAAGGGCACCTCAGTCGTGGTACTGAAGGTGGGAGAGAGCG
>NW_015641830.1:73032-75630 GCF_001515625.1 Sinocyclocheilus rhinocerous | reverse complement strand
GGAATTAGTGCTCTGTATTTATCCCATCCAAAGTGCACACACACAGCAGTGAACACACACACACCGTGAACACACACCCGGAGCAGTGGGCAGCCATTTATGCTGCGGCGCCCGGGGAGCAGTTGGGGGTTCGGTGCCTTGCTCAAGGGCACCTCAGTCGTGGTATTGAAGGTGGGAGAGAGCGCTGTACATTCACTCCCCCCACCTACAATCACTGCCGGTACGAGACTCAAACCCACAACCTTTGGGTTATGAGTCCGACTCTCTAACCATTAGGCCACGACTTCCCTTAGAAGGCCACGACTTAGAAGAGATCTCATCATCATCACACACTGTGCTCAGACTTTTCTCCTACACTTTTCTCTCACATTTGTCTCCTCTGATATTGAGGTGATCTCAACAACTTTACAAAGTGTGCACCAAGTCAAATGTCTCAATATGAGCTCAAACATTTCTATCATATAATATGTGTTAATAATCAAATTAGTCAAGGACTGAGTCATAAGCCATTTAATGTGACTTCAAGAATTCTGTGAGTCAGTTTTGATGAAGTCATCGGGTACATTACTGTTTCCAACAACAAATGATGTGCGCTATAACCTGTACAGCTCTATTCTCTTATTGTGTGTCACCAAGAGTAACATCATCTTTATTTCGGCATAATTTCACTCTTAATATAGCCTTAAACTCTGAATTTATGGATTGTTTTTACATCATTTAGTACCTGTCAAGTACTTGACTTGGTGTACACTTTGTAAAGTTGTTGAGATCTCTTCTAAAGCCTTAAAGGAGACAAATATGAGAGTCCCAGAGTCTTTAGTGTAGGAGAAAAGTCTGAGCACAGTGTGTGATGATGATGAGATCTCTTCTAAAGCTTTAAAGCAGACCATCGTGAGAGTGATAGACGTTTTGTCTCAGGAGACAAGTGTGAGAAACAGGAGACTCATTAATAAGTAACCTCATTTCTGTCTTGGAGAAATATTTGAGATGTTAAAGAGATCTCACTTTTGATTTTTTTTCCTCTGAGGGAATAAGAAGAGTAGCGTTTTATTACACATTAACAATGAGTTTGGTTTTGCAGATATGCACACAGTGAGGAGAACATGAGGGCATTTAGCTGTTGGAGAGGTTGATGGTTTGAGGAAAGAAACTGTTATTTTTGTCTGTTCTGGTTCTCAGTGTCGACCGGATGGCAGCCGATCAAAGATGAAAAGCCCTGGTTGTGAGGTAGCCCTGAGCCCTTTTCTTATTCTGGGTGTGTTCAGTTCTTGAAGGGCGGCCAGGAGCAACAATACCTGGAAATCCTTTAGGGAACACATATTCGCTATTAATTAAGAGTTAATAATGAATGTGTGTTCAGTGTTCCCTAATCTAAAGCCTTAGCCAATACTCTTCTCAGCAGTCTGGACTGTCTTTTGTAGTTTTCTGATATCTGATTTGATTGCTGAGCCAAACAAACCAGCCTAGAAATTCATTCTGGTTTTGGAGATTCAGTCACCCATCTAGAAATGTTTCATGTTCTGGTAATGTTTTCAGCGGCAAGTTTTATTTTAGTTCCCAGAATGTTCTGCTAAAAGGTAGGATAACATTCTCTAAAAACATTCTAAAAATGTTTATTGGTAACATTGTTAGAACATTATCCTCTAACATTCTAATAAAGCTTCCCATCACACTAGATGTGGACTTAGATGTGGATGTCAAGCTCCAGCATAAATAACTCCAAAAACAGCATTACCAGCTTCACTTACAAAACAGATTGACTTTATTTCTGTCAAACATTTACAAATGTTCTTATTGAGATTAACAGAGGTTTAGATGTTGATGTCTGTTTGAAAGTAATAGTTTGGCTTGATGTCATCATTATGGTGAGAAGTGTTTGCTTTAGTTGGGCAATTTGACTCTTGACTTTCTGATGTTTTCTCTAGCTGTTGTAACTATGTTTGTTATGTCAAAAGCAGCAAGAGAAAATGCAGTGATCTGATTACTGATCTCATCTAGAGTCTAATCTATGTGGTTAATTTCATGTAAGAGACTATAGCGATGTGTTTCAACAGCATAAGCTCCAGAATCTCAACAATGGTGACATGCTTCATGCTACAATGTATTCTGGGTGCATCATACAAAACTCATGCAGGGCTCCCAGAATACATTGCAGCATGAAGCATGTCACCATTGTTGAGATTCATACACTGATTCTTGATGTCTGTGTGTGTCTAAGCACTCAGTAGTTCAAAGTGATTTGTGAACAATGTGTTTTAAAAATTACGGATAGAAATACAGATTATCTGATTAGAACATTGCTGGAGCTTATGCTTTTGAAACACATCGCTATAGTCTCTAACATGAAATTAACCACATAGATTAGACTCTAGATGAGATCAATAATCAGATCACTGCATTTTCTCTTGCTGCTTTTGACATAACAAACAGTTACAACAGCTAGAGAAAACATCAGAAAGTCAAGAGTCAAATTGCCCAACTAAAGCAAACACTTCTCACCATAATGGTGGCATCAAACCAAACTATTACTTTCAAACAGATATTACATTTAGTCATTTAGCAGACGTTTTTATCCAAAGCGACTTACAATTGGGGGAT
>NW_015641830.1:64978-66450 GCF_001515625.1 Sinocyclocheilus rhinocerous | reverse complement strand
AGGTTTAGATGTTGATGTCTGTTTGAAAGTAATAGTTTGGCTTGATGTCATCATTATGGTGAGAAGTGTTTGCTTTAGTTGGGCAATTTGACTCTTGACTTTCTGATGTTTTCTCTAGCTGTTGTAACTATGTTTGTTATGTCAAAAGCAGCAAGAGAAAATGCAGTGATCTGATTACTGATCTCATCTAGAGTCTAATCTATGTGGTTAATTTCATGTAAGAGACTATAGCGATGTGTTTCAACAGCATAAGCTCCAGAATCTCAACAATGGTGACATGCTTCATGCTACAATGTATTCTGGGTGCATCATACAAAACTCATGCAGGGCTCCCAGAATACATTGCAGCATGAAGCATGTCACCATTGTTGAGATTCATACACTGATTCTTGATGTCTGTGTGTGTCTAAGCACTCAGTAGTTCAAAGTGATTTGTGAACAATGTGTTTTAAAAATTACGGATAGAAATACAGATTATCTGATTAGAACATTGCTGGAGCTTATGCTTTTGAAACACATCGCTATAGTCTCTAACATGAAATTAACCACATAGATTAGACTCTAGATGAGATCAATAATCAGATCACTGCATTTTCTCTTGCTGCTTTTGACATAACAAACAGTTACAACAGCTAGAGAAAACATCAGAAAGTCAAGAGTCAAATTGCCCAACTAAAGCAAACACTTCTCACCATAATGATGACGTCAAGCCAAACTATTACTTTCAAACAGACATCAACATCTAAACCTGTTACAGTTTTTTACGATTGCTTACAGTTTTTTACGATTGCTTAAGCACAATTTTGAAAACAGGGCCCGGTTTGTCAAAACACTACACACAATTAACACAACCCTACACCAAAGTAGCACAACACTTCAGATCATTTGCAAAATGGAACACTTTTGTCAAAACTATACACAACTTTATAAAAACAATATTTTGTTACCATACGAAACACACACATTTCATATGACTTTAATCTTTTTGAACCAGTTACACACTGCTGTTGCTAACCTAAAACACTTTTAGCAAGTCTAATTCTCAGTGATTAGAGTACTGTAAATGAAGTACACAGAGAAAGTGCAACTATACAATAGTTCACCAAACACTACACAAGACCAATGCTGCAGACTGACAAAAATATCATTGATTTCTCTCCATATACCCAAATCAGTCAACATGGAGAATCACAACAAAACATGTCCCAGTTGTCATGCTACTACAGTAGTGTGCATAACACTGTTAGCTAAGCAAACAACAGACAAACGTAAAATACTGTATCCAGTACAGGTTACAATTACAGTAAACAACAACAACAACAACAAACATAAAAAATAATCTGAAAAAAACTGACAATATTGTACAGAAAATACTACAGTAAACATACTATACATTACAGTTTTTTACGATTGCTTACACACTAAAATTAAACTTTTCCAACAATTAGCAAAACCTTACACTCAAGGAGCAA
>NW_015641830.1:52066-64230 GCF_001515625.1 Sinocyclocheilus rhinocerous | reverse complement strand
ATCAGCACCATTCATCTGCAGTCTGACAATAAACTAATGAAACAATCACAACCATCAACATTCTGCAACATCAAGAGAAAACAGCAGTGTGTGTGTGTGTGCGTGTGCGTGTGTGTGTGTGTGTGTGTGTGTGTGTGCGCAATTACTTCAACTAATGCAAATGTAAGAAAACATTCTTCAAACACACACACATCTAAATGAACACAAATTGTTTTACATAAACTTCTCATGACTCAGACCAACACAAACACTACAAGGAACTTTGTACAATTACTTACTAATGGATGATTTGTATCTTATAAAGAAATCTCTCACCCCACATGAAGAGAATCCAGATGTGCGTCTCCATTCTGCTGCTGGTGGTCTGTATGTGATGAGATTGCTCAGATTCCTCAGAGCTTCAGGTCAGTGCCAGAACCCCTCCGCTTCACCTCTGTAGGGAGTGTGTGTACTCCTTTTCTTTCGTTCTCTTTTTCTTTTTCTTTTTAAACTTGAAAAGCCTTTTAAAGATAACTTTTAAAAGCTTTTTTTAGCAGAATTATTAAAATTGCATGCAGATCAGCTGAAATAATTTAAACTCATATTATTATTTAATGTCTGTATTTATTTGATGAGTGAACATATAATTCACTCAAGCAAAACATATAACTTGATGCAATCACACAGTCATTATCATTTTGTAAAATAAACTCCTTCATGGTTTTACAAGACACCACGAATCACCCTATCAGGTTTATTGTTTACATATTAAACCACAATCAGAGGCTGTACTTTGTTTTTTTGATAATGTAATGTGATGAAGTTTCTCTGATGTCCATGATTGTCACAAACAGACAAGCACGAAAACACTCCTGAAAACTTGAATGTGGGTAAGTTTATGAAAAAAAGCAACATTTTGAACAAACAGCTGAAGAACTGGCGTTTCTGCAAAAGACTACGTCTGGATCAGATTCAGATCAGTGATCCTGGACAGCTGTGTGTTGCTGACCTAATGGACTGTTACTGACTCTGGAGTTTGGATTCCCCGGGGTTCTGCTCGCCTCTCTGGACTGCTTGCTGTTATCTGGACTGTGAGTTTTGGATTGCGTGGTTTGATCTGTCTGCACCTCGCCTGACCCTCTCTCCTGTCTGACCCTGATTCTCATCCTTCTGTTGGAAATTTGGATACATGTTTAGATATTATCAATGACTAATTTTTGTCTTTATCTGTTTTATCTGTTTATTTTTATTGTTTTGTTGTTGTTGTTGTTTGAAACGTTGATTTAAAAGCAGGATTCCTCACATCTTGCCCTGTAGGGCCACTACGCTGCAGAGTTTAGCTCCAGCCCTGATCAAACTCACCTACCTGTGATTTTCTAATAATTCTGAAGACAGTGTGTTTTGTTCTCACACAAGTGTTGTTTGATAATGCATTGAGTTAGTGTTCAGTGATGCATCAAGTTTGATTGTGCTGAAAGCATTCTGTCATGCCTGACCAATGTGCTCCTTTCCTTGCTCTACCCGGCGAGCCTCCGATTCCCTGGACTTGCTGGTTACAGTCCTTTGAGACTTTTATCTTCGCAGTGGGGCTGACTGACGTGAGCGCAGCCCACAAAAAAGCACTGTTACTGCATTGCTTGGGAGCCGAGGGTCAGCGTGTGCTGGGAGTGCTTGAGTCGGGCACCACGGGCACCACAAGCGATTATGACACAGCCGTGGAACTACTGACCGCACACTCTGAGCCCCACAGAGCGCTCTCTTGTGACGTTTTCTGACGTTTCCACTAAAGACACCAGCTGCCCCTGTGAGTCTGTGGCAACTTGCAGGGATTGGCCAGCACATGCACATTTGGTGCGTTGCAGGATGAAATGATTCGCGACCAGTTAATTGAACATACCAACGATGCAAAAGTGCATGAAACTCTGCTGCTAGAACCGGATGATTCATCACTGTCCCAGGCAATCACGATTGCATTACGAATAGAGAGTGCAGCTGCATGTGCGTCAGCTCTGACCAAACAGCAAACAATCGCGTACTGCTCGGCCCCCTTCCCCATGCCACCATTGACGTTACAACCCAGCTAGAATGACACATTGGCAGCAGCAGACTCCTCTGCAGTTATGCTACTGAGGCGCCAGCAGCAGTCTTGGCCATGCCCACAAGCACAAGCATCAGGGCCCTGTGATAACAGTGGATTTTCATCTCATCTGTCTAGAGCACAGAACTGCCCAGCCCCTGGCCAAACATGCCGCAGCTGTGGTAAACGCAATCATTTTGCTTCAGTATGCCGCTCCGCTCCAGCTGTGTCAGCCCAAGCACCCACTGTCATTCTCAATGTCTACTCTGGACCAGTCTCATTTAAAGCATGTTCAGTGCGCCTTAATGAAGTGTGTATCCCACTGTTTTTGGACACTGGTGCCCCTCCAGGCCGTCTTATTGTTACAAGAACTGAAAGAGGCATCGGAACAGGACCCAGTCCTTTCTCAGCTCCGATGGCTGGCCTCAGGAGGTACCAGAGGGGCTGGCAGCATTTTCCAGAATAAAGCAGCAGCTGTCCTGCTGGAATGGCACCTGTGTGGCACGCGGCCTCTGTCATCCCTAGCACCCTACATGCACGTGTCTTGGCAATGACTCACGAGGGCCACCTGGGTATTGTGAAGTTGAAGCAGCGCTGCAGAGACCGGGTTTGGTGGCCAGGGATAGATAAAGACATCGAGGCCCTGGTGAAAGACTGTGCTGCCTGTCTCTTGAGCGGTAAGACTGGTCACCAGGCCCCCCCACCCTTACAACCTCTTGCTTGGCCATCGCAGTCCTTGGACCACCTGCAACTGGACATATGTGGTGAGACACAGGGAGTTCCTCATCACCAACGCTTCCTAGTGGTTGTCTATGACCTGCATTCGAAATGGCCTGAGCTCATTGCCACCGGCTCTGTGACCTCTCAGGTCATAATTAACTTCCTGGATTCTCTGTTTTCCTGCTGGGGACTTCCAAACACTATCACTACTGACGATGGCCCGCAGCTGATCTCAGCTGAGTTCACAACATACCTCAAAAACAAAGGTATTCATCACATCCGCACGGCATACTATCACCCCCAAGCTAATGGTGGTGTCGAACGCTTCCATCAGTCTCAGAGCGCACTCTTTCCAGGGATGGACCTTCTCACGGGCCATCCATCACACACTGCTGCACTACAGGGCCACCCAACACTCTACGATGGGGGTCTCTCCAGCTTTCCTCATGCTTGGCCATGAGCTCCACCTTCCCCTCGACAGGCTCAGCCCCGCACTGCCTCAGGGACCACTACCGAGAGTCAGGGCCTCTGTCACCCGCCAGCAGAGGAGGATGAAGCAGAAATTAGATTTCTCAGCACGCGTTAAGGTCCCTGACATAAAGGCAGCAGATTGGGTCAGGGTTCGCAGGCCCCACAGAGACAACAAACTCGCTTCATATTAGTCTGCCCCTCTCCAAGTTACTCATCAGCTAGGCCCAGCCAACTTCTTGCTCAGCGACGGCACACAGTGGCACATACAACAGGCGTCACACCTCAAGCCACACCCCCAGCTTGGCAGGACACCCCAGCGCTTCAGCTGACACCTCAGATAGTTCCTGCATCGAGTTTGATTGTGCTGAAAGCATTCTGTCATGCCTGACCAATGTATGTGTTTGTTTACTGGGGTCTGGAACAGAGAGGTTAAGTAAAAAGATAAGATAAGTTGATGTTACTCGCTTTGATCCTTATAAAATGCAACACAGTGATTAGCATGCTCAGGTGTGTTTGAGTCGGTCTACCGCAGGGGTTGTCGCTTTTCCACTGTCTGGCCAGTGCGAGCCGGGCGGAACCAATGCTTCGCTTACACTGTCGTGCCAGCGCTACTCTAAAAGCCCGCTCTTAACACGCCTCTCTGAAGCAAACGGCACACAACATAATTTCACCAGCGAGGGAAAAATGAATGAAAACTATCGCAGAACGAACTTGACAGAAGCGGAAGTTTCGTCCTTATAAAGATTTTAAAAGTCTCCAGCGTCGATATTATACCAATGATTTAGGATTAAAAAAAAGTTACAGTGACAGTAATGTATTACTTTGTGTCAGAAGTGTGCATCAGTGATGCTAAATCCAACTAATGTGTTTAATTATTTTACATTAAATGAGAAAACACATACTTGTTCAGTCGCGGCTGCTCCATTTATTTGTAATCACAAAAATGCATAAAACAATGCAGTCCATTGAAGTCCAATGCATACATGTATAACACAATAGAAAACCATTGATAACCCATATGTTTGCATCAACTTATTTAGAAAGATTGAGAATTTATATAAATTTTCCACTAAATATTATAATGAGGATGTTTGGGTGCTGTCCTGTTTCACTATAGGCTACTGTTATCCTTTCAGCCAAATTGTGTGAGGTGCAAGAGCATGTCAGGAGACGTAGAATAATAATTAATTACTCATTTGAATCAGTACACTATAACGAAAACAATACTTAAAAAATGAAAAGAAGCAGGTTTTGCGATCATTAATGGAAACCGATAAACTCCCGGAAAGTCCAAGGATCCAGTAAGCAAATTCAAACAGTTGTACAAAACTGCTAATGCAGAGAAAAACACGGCTGATTTCATCAGAGATTGTGGAGAGATTAGTGACTCACGTCCAGATGTCAATAAATTATTCTTTTCATTGTGTATTTGGCTTAAAAGCAAGAATGTTTTATAATGGATGCTGGCTGGCTGAGGTGTTATGCGGTGGTAAGAAATTTAGCGATTCTGAATGTATCCAGTGGAGGTTTAGTGGTCTTTGGCGTCTCCCTGTGGGCCTGTTTGGTATCGCAGCTTGACTTGTGCTTATTTGTATTGAAAACGTTTATTTAATTATTGATTGATTGTGGCACTATACATAGCCTACATTGTGAATTATGAAAATTAAAAAGTACTTATTTAATATATAAATAAATAAATAAATAAAGGGGGGGGGTACTTCTTTTTTTCCACTTCAAGCACTGTTACTAATGGTCTATACATGGTAAAGTTTAACAAAGTTTGAAGAACTGATAATTCCTGTGTAATGTTTATGTAAAATGGTGCACTTTATTTTACAGTCCTATTTCCAAATACTTCCTATGCACGTACTGGTGTATGTACCTATTAGTTAATGTACAGAATAAGTTATGCGGTACTCAAGTTGGGGGTATAAACATGGACCAAGGTACTTATTGAGTGACTGATGGTAGGTGCCCTTGCAGTTAACTCTTTAACAACACTGATTCTCTTAACTAATTGGTCCAATAGGGATGTTTGATGATGTACATTCTTAATAATTATGTGTGTAGACAGATTTTATTTTGGAATTATACAGTAGCTACCAAACTCATATTTGCACTTGCAACTCCTGATTGTCATGAGTCTAAGGCCATGTCCACACGTACACGGGTATTTTTATAAACAGAGTTTTCCCTTCTTTCGTTTTTAAAAAATCTCCATCCACATGAAAACGCAAACGCATGCTATGAAGCACTGTCAAGAGCATGCCAAACCAACAGGTGGCGATGTAATCTCAACCGTAAAGCCATGTTGGCCAATCAGAAGCCTGAAAAGGTTTCCAGTAGGCAGAGATAACAGCGCAGGCGCCGACGCCAAAAACGCCGGTTTCGCTGTCTACACGACAACACTGCAACCGGAGTTTCTTAAAATCTTCACCCTGGCAGGTGTTTTCAGAAATGTTCGGTTTCAGTGACCTGGTGCTGTGTTTGCGTGTGGATGAATGGCCAAACCGCGTAGAAAAAGCTGCGGTTTTAAAAATAACCCTGTTCGTGTGGACAGGGCCTAAATCCCTATTTAAAAGGACTGTGCCTGCTAAGTATTAACACTATGCAGTGCTGCACAGTTACTGCCGTGTTCCCAACCAACTTCCAAAGCTCCAAACTGCAAGGGCACCTACCATCAATTACTCAATAAGTACCTTGGTCCATGTTTATACCCCCAACTTGAGTACCGCATAACTTATTCTGTACATTAACTAATAGGTACATACACCAGTACGTGCATAGGAAGTATATGGAAATAGGACTGTAAAATAAAGTGCACCATTTTACATAAACATTACACAGGAATTACCAGTTATTCAAACTTTGTAAGCACTGTTGTGGAGAGCAATTAAGCATTAACAGTCCTACACGAGCAACTGAAAAATAATCCTCTTTTTATTAGGTAAGGTTAGGTCTTGTTTGTTACCACATAATACCACATTTTTCCATAAGTATTACATATTTACCACGTATATACATTAGTAAGTACAGTGAAGTATCTAATTAGTTACCATGTACGGGCACTACCTGTAAGTACCCACACTTGTCTGTATGTACAAAATAATTACCATGCATGTACGACTGTTAAATACAGCCGTGTTTCCTATTTGTTACCATGTACATACACTTCAGGTAAGTACCTTGTTACCACTCATTTGCTTGTAGGTACGAGATATTTGCCAGGTATGTACCAGGGAAGCACACGTACTGTAAAATAAAGTGCTACCGATGTGTTTTTAGCCGGTTCTTGAAGATGGCTAAGGACTCAGCTACTCGGCTGATTATTATTATTATTATTATTATTATCAGTTAACTGATTTATTTATACTGATTGATTATTAATTTCTCTTCTTCAAATGACTACCAATATTCGGTGTGAAGGTTACTTACAGAACACTTTTTTTGAGATAGGTCAAAAAAAGATAGATCACGAAGAAAAAAGATTGAATCTACTTATAACTAAAATCAATAAAAACAATAATAACTCAATTCTTTTTTTATAGAAAATGCCCATGAATATCAGAATAAAACTGGCTTATCATAACTAAACTACAATTTAAGTCACTAGAATCAAGACATAAGCTACACATGCTGCATATCATTGAACTAAACATACTGAACCTTAAATCATATCTCCATACAACTAGACCATTAAAAGACCATTTTCAGCTCCATCAAAACAAACATCTTAACTTTAACTTTATTGTGCCCAAGGGGGAAATTATTTCCCACAGCACTGCACTTGTTTGACACACACAACATAACATACATAATACAAAAAAAACAACAACAACAAACAGTTAAGATAACCCTCAGCGATGTCTGAACTATCATTTTTTAGCTTTTACTGCCAAAATATTTAGGTTTCAGAACGAGACTCAAATGAGTAGCAAATGAATTGTGGGTAGTTGGATGGCCGTGCTGATTGACAGTCCTACGAGTCTTATTACCATAATAAATCAAGAAATTATTTTAAAAAGATCCAGTTTCTCCAATCAGAGCCAAAACAACAGCAGATATAAATAAACCCATCTGCAGGACGCAACACAGGGTCTTTAAAGGAGCCGATGATGGTTGAAGGAATCAGGCTTCTTCCAACATGGGCCCTCCTGCACCTCATTTTGTTGTGTTGGAATAAAGTGAGATTTTATTCGTCTGTGTTTGGAGGGTCAGGACTGGGGCTCGTCTCTCTCACTCCGTTCTCTTTCTCTGTGCTGTCGTTCTCACTGCCTCCGTTTTCTTTAGCATTCACGTTTATGAGAGGAGAGTCTTCAACCACAGTTACATTTTCATCCTCTTGAAAAAACTCATCAGGGCGATTTCGTTTAAAAAACCCGCACTACACACACACACACACACACACACACACACACACAGATTGGATTGAGAATTTGAGAGGTGAATGATGAGATCAACTGTAAGATGACGTGATTGGTTCTTACCTTCAGCAGAAGGACCAATATGATAATGAGGAAGATGAACCCGCCCACTACACCAGTGCCGACGATCAGCATTCGACTGGGAGGAATGACAAACTCCACCTTCACTGCAGTCTGAGAAAATCATCACAACCACTGGCACTAGTAACATTTTCATACTTAATGAATAAAATATAAAATACAAATTTACACTGAAGATGTAAATGATGAATGAATAAATAAATTACTGAAGAAATAAGATAGTGGGTACCTGGGATCTGTGGGGATTGTACTGCAGAAAGAAGAAGCAATATTTTCTAGTTAAAATATGTGATAGAACAGTCTGCCTCTCTAATACTGTCAGACGAGCTCACGAGCTGCAGGTCTGTGGTGTGAATTCAGACTGACACTGATAATCACACACAGTCTGTGCTGCAGCTGCTCGTCTGTAGAGTTATAGCTGCAAAAATCAGCTTTCCCAATGCTACATATTTCATTATGTTCTAGTAGAAGCTTCATCAGTGTCGGATTCATTTTAAAGGCTCTGAAACTGTGAAATGGACTGCAGGTTATGTCAGTGACCTCCAGGTATTGTACACCTGTTGATCTCAGACCTGTCTGGCGCTAATGTAACATAAAACAGCAGCTAATCATTGGTTCGTGTCTGATGTGGATTCACCTTCAGTTCGGTTGAAGTCTGGTTGTAGCGGCTCGTGTTGTAGTGGAGCTCCGCGCTGATGTTGAACACATAATCCCTCCTGAACTCGTAGAAGGAATATTTCTACAGCAGAAGAAACCGTTTGGGATCAGCATCAGCTTTTAAACGTAATAGCTCTTGAACAGCCTGCTTTTGTCCGATGAATGACAGCATGTGTGTGTCTGTGGATGCATGCTTCACGTGTCTGTGATTGTGCAGTGCTGTAGGTCAGATGTGTGTTCATCACTCACGCTCTCGTATTCCTTCACGTTCTGGAGCTCTGCGTCTGCTGTCAGGTTGAAGTGAACTGTTGAAGTTTTCTGCAGATAAAACTGAGGACACTCAAACTTCCCGCAGTGACCGTCCTGAAACAATAGAATCAAGGGGGCAGAAGTGGAGAATGAGATGTGTTTTAGACGTGTTTACTGGGACTGCATGTGATCTGATATTAAAGGGATCATTCCCCTAAAACGGTTATTCTTCAGAAAATAGCTTCACCTAAAAGAAGATATTCTAAGAGATGCGTTTTAGTCAGTGGTTTGGAACAGCATGAGGATGAGATAAATTATGACAGAAAAATGTGTGTTAGGTGAACGATCATTTTAATACCAGTTGTAAAAGGGCTCTATGATCTCTTACCTGTCGATCGGACTTGTTGCACTGCACTGAGATCTGGAGAGAAGAACAGAAGATGTTAATTCAACAAGCACATGATGATTTGATGGTATGAGCTGATGAACGAGTGATGCACCTCCTGCATGCTGAAGTTGTGAGCTGTTAAAATCACATGTGTAGTTTGACAGGGCAGGGTGAGCGTGACCGACACCGGCAGACCTTTAATACGCACATTCTCCACCTGCAAACATACAGACATGCAGACACACAGGTACATAGCAATATGATCCCTCTGAACCACCTTGTGTCACATCTGCACTCTAGTTGACAGATTGATTATTGTAATTTACCATGAAATAAATGCTGAAACTTCAGATGCTTGTTTGACTCTCTGACCTTGTAGATGATGTGGAGAGGTTTTGGACCTCTGTCCTCCAGAGAGAAGTTCAGATACGTCACAGAGTTTTCAGCCGCTCTGACAAACAGTAACAAATGGTTTAGTAATAGTTTTATTTATTTATTTTTTTAAATTATATTATTGTCTTAGATTGATCATACTGTAGCTATAATTGCTGATGAAACCAATGCAGTGCTGTTTTTTGTCATCAATAAAGTCATTAAAACAGAAACTACAAGAGAGTTAGTTAGTTAGTTACTAAAAGAATGAACATAGCTAGACATTTACACCAGACATGTCCACGAGGGTGTCTACACTGAACGCGTCAAACGTGCCACTCGCGTCAGGTGTAGACATGGTGTTAGGTTTTAGTTTCAATCATTGAGAGATGAAGAGCAGATCAAACTGAAACAGAAGAACAGAAGAGTTCAATAAATGTGACTCACAGACTGATCGCCAGATCAACGGCGAACTGCACCGGGACGCTCCTCCTCACCACCGTATCACTCGTGTTTCCATTGTTATCACTGTGAACAAACATACAGAATTTACTCACAGATGAACATGAAATGCAGTAAAGTCATTCATCTTAACCTTCACAACATGGATCAGAAGCCCAGATTGCTGATTATTAGGGGTTCAAGAAACCCTATTGTAATTGTAAGGATTAGTATTATTATACTGCTGTAAACCATTAAACAGACAAAACCGTAAGGCCTAGAGACTTGAAACTTGGCCAGATGGTAGGTCTCAATTTGAGGAGAGACTGGAAAAGACTCACCCAGTCGACCAATAGGAGGCACTACAGTGATTGAAAATGCGAAAACGCTCATAACTCCTAGACCTACACATTTGTAGCAGACTCAAGGGTATCATTGGAATCCTTGGCTCAAGATGAACAAAATGGCTGTCGGATTTAATTTATGTCATGAAACTTTTTCCGCCATTTTGAATTTTTCGCAAAACAGACTTTTGCGAACTAGTCCTACATTTAGGGCTGAACGATTTTGGAAAATAATCGAATTGCGATTTTTTTTTACCAATATTGTGATTGCGATTTAATATGCAATTATTTTTTAAAAGCTCTTTATGAGCTATAAATCATTGTATAGTATGACCAACACACTATTAGATAGATTAAACATAAATGTTCTTTTCTGTAGGCCAGGCCTATATGTTACGATGAAATTAGGTGATGCATGAATTGATATGAATGACATTTTTATTTAACAACTACAATCACAGTATATTGACTGATTTGTTGAACTTCCAACCTTGTAAGCATGTAATAATTATGACAACATAAAGCACTGACAAATAAGCCTGATGTAAACATGAATATGAAAGTCAGTAACAAATGACACAAACTAAAGTAGATTGCAGAAATATAAAAACAAATCTGTTGCTTTACCACACTACTTTAGGTAATTCAAAGTCAATGTAATAAACATATGTAAACATGTGCACTGCACTTTTTAAACACTGTCTGTTAACTTTAGACCAGTGGTTCTCAAACTTTTTTGGTCAAGCCCCCCTTTAAACATATAAAAAAATCTTATTTAATTAAAAAAACCTACAGGGAAAAAAACACCTGCATCACTCGAAACATTGAAAAATAGCATAGAGAGAATAACTTATTATTATTCTCTCTCTGTTATTTATTTATTTTTTGTGGGTTTCAGGCCGTCCGCTAAGGCATACACACACAGGCTTTCCTCCTCACCAACAACATTAAACACCGTGTCTACACCGGACGCGAGCGGCAAAATACAGTAGAAACCATTATAATCAGTGACGCTGTGTACACTGGATGCGACGCGACAAAACCCGACATTAAACTGATGCCTTGTTCTATTTATGACATACTGACACAAAGTTAAAATGATTTGCAACGGTCGCTTTGTCGCGTCCAGTGTAGAGCTGTTGCGGCGCGACAACTGTAGCGTCCGGTATAGACACAGTGAGTGAAGCCGAGAGCAAGATATGCCTCGTCATATTTTCTGCATTTAGCTTTTGAATGACCAGCACCTGCCTGGGTCTGTGCGACTTCATCTATGGCTTTTCTCTTCGCTTTCACAAACCGATCCATCTCCCATTCTAATTACGTCCTTTGGCTGTTTACTGTTTTATTTCTTTTCTTTTTCTGCTGATGGCCCGCGCTCGACTTGAAGCAGCGCTGCTTAGACCGATGGGTGTGTCATCAAAGTACTGAGAGAGCTATAAGAGAGCGCGGACGTCTCCTTATACTTTCTCTCGCCGTACTTTGATGTCATACACCGATCTGATCTTCAAGACGAACACACCTCTTTACTCTCGCGTGTCACGTGACCGAGTGTAATCGCAGCCTCTGCGATTGAAAAATCGAAATTTTTCATATCGCGATATTATCGCAAATGCAATTAATCGTGCAGCCCTACTACATAATCACATTAGTGTCAGTCAGCTCAATCTTTGAAATGCAGTCACAGTTTGTACCATATTAAACCTCGTCAAAAATGCAATTGTCAAATGACATTAACATGCATAGTCATCATAAACATACTTAGATGCACACAGACACTGGCACTGTATTATTGTTTACAGTCAGTGGTTATTATTAAGCCCATTAAATAATGTCACTCTCACAACCATAGTAACCTCAATCTTTGACAACACTCTATCTCAGACACATTTTATTCCGACACTTTAGTGAAGACTGAAAAATAAATGCAGATGTTAAAGTCAATAACCTTCATCAAAAAAAAA
>NW_015641830.1:46845-50511 GCF_001515625.1 Sinocyclocheilus rhinocerous | reverse complement strand
ATCTGTGGCTTTTCTCTTCGCTTTCACAAACCGATCCATCTCCCATTCTAATTACGTCCTTTGGCTGTTTACTGTTTTATTTCTTTTCTTTTTCTGCTGATGGCCCACGCTCGACTTGAAGCAGCGCTGCTTAGACCGATGGGTGTGTCATCAAAGTACTGCCAGAGCTATAAGAGAGCGCGGACGTCTCCATATGCTTTCTCTCGCTCGCCGTACTTTGATGGCAAAGGCTACACCGATCAATCTTCAAGTGGAACACGCCTCTTTACTCTGGCGTGTCACGTGACCGAGTGTAATCGCAGTCTCTGCGATTGAAAAATCTTGTTTTTTCATACCGCGATATTATCGCAAATGCAATTAATCGTTCAGCCCTACCTACATTGTTCAACCAATCGGAACAAAAACAGGGCAAAAAAGTTATCTGGAGTCTTATTAGCAAAAGTTGTCAAAACCAAGTTGAAGTTCCATTGTCAGTTGGGACAAGATGCAAAAACACTGAAATGGCTATAACTCTTGAATGGAATGATGTACCTTCACCAAACTTGGAACACATATGAATGAGCTCAATCTTTGGTCAGATTACAAAAATTGGGGAGTTTGACCACTTGGTGGTGCTATAACATGAAAAAAACTTTAAAATGGCTGTAACTACACACCCATTAGCCTGAATGGTGGTATCTCAAAAAACTGAGATGGTGTATCTCAAAAAACATGGCTGCCAAACATGGCCGATTTTCACAAGTATTAATACAAAAAGTTACAAAACAAAACGTTATCAAAAGCTTTTTGATAGACCTAACCATTCTCAAATAACACACGTATGAATTTGACAACGAGCTTGCCAAAGTGGACATGAGGCTATATCTCCTCAAAGCTTTATTGCATTCAGACCAAACTTGACATTTGTAATGACAATCATGTCCTGAGGTTACCTGTACAATTTCAGCACAGTGTCACCTAGAGGTCAGGAGATATTAAAAATGCCAAAATGGAGCTAAGGCTTGTTTCTCTGGAATTCACTGGCATATTGGCACCAAACTATGTGTGTGTCATCATCACCACATTAATTTGGGAGTAGCGCCACCTATTGGTCAAAAGTGATAAATCATTAAAGAATGTTTCTAGTGATCTTATTTATTATTTTTTACCCTTTTTGGGTAAAATCATCTTAAAATGTCTATAATGGCTCAAAGGTCTTAAAACGCTTGAACCCTGATAATTGCTGCTTGCAGCAATATTTGTTATTGTCTTTGCTCAAATGAAAACAAATGAATCTGTCGCCCTTTCAGCCTTATTCACCTGTTGGCAGTGATCATCATCTCCATCCTGTCAGACGAGTCGTTATCCCATTTCATCACGCGGAAAGTTCCCAGAAACTGAGTCTAGAAAACAATACAGTCCATAGAAAGTAGAAATAGTAGAAAGATGTTTGTAGCAATGCCAAGGGAATAATTGAACTGACCGAATGAAAACCTTGAATTCTAAATGAAGAACCTGACTTTGTGTCTGTCAAATGCAAACGCGCGAATACTGTCTGTGTTTTATTGTCACTATCTGAAGAACAGAATGATTCTTGGCTTTAAGTCACATGTGTATAGCCCGTTTATCAACTGTTCAAATAAAAGTACATGTGATACCTTGATAAAATAAGAAGTAAAAAATAAAGAAACAAAGTTTGTCTGTCTGTCTGTGTGTGTGTGTGTGTGTGTGTGTGTGTCTGTCTTTCTGTCTGTCATTGTGTCATCACTTACTGTGGTGCCTCTGCGGTACACCGGTAGATTGATGCTGCAGGTTGTTCTGTTCGTAGCACCGCTGTCCCGATCACCACAGCTGCTTCGAGTCCGACTCGGCTGTTTGTAACACACACACACAGACACACACACACAAAACTTAGAATGGAAGAATTGGCTCCCTTTCAGTTCATAACCATGCCCCATAGGAAGACGAATCAGAATGACATAAATAGGAATTTTAATGAAAATTAATTGTTCTTCTAACCTGGTCCACAAGTTAGAAAATATGATGAAATATATAAACTATACACAGTTGTCTACATTTGAAGCAAACCTATCCATCCATCTATTTTGAACTTTACAAAAAACTTCAAAACTTAAAAAAATAAACAAATAAAACATTTAATCCAACATTACCTTTTTAGTTAAAATAGTCATATTAATTTATTTGCATTTTAGTTCATTTTAATTTAACTTCCTTACATTCAAATTTGAATTGCAATTCTGCAAGTCTCATGTTTGATGCCAAAACTCTAATTCAGGAACTGAACTGGAATTTAAAAGGCATGCTCAGTTCGATTTTAAATGGCACACAGCTCTGTTTAATAGCTTTTACTGGAAATTAAATGAAAACCCTTTTTTGTAGTGGATACAGGTTCTAATTCACATGTACATTTCTGAAGATGGAAGGACTATAATCGCTCAAATACTGAGGTGCTAAACCACTCAGGGCTTTATAAGTAATTTGCAAGATTTTATAATGTACACAATGTTTAATAGGGAGCCAGTGCAGTGTTGACAGAACCGGGCTAATATGGTCATACTTCCTGGTTCTAGTAAGAACTCTAGCTGCTGCATTTTGGACCAGCTGGAGTTTGTTTATTAAGCGTGCAGAACAACCACCCAATAAAGCATTACAATAATCTAACCTTGAGGTCTCGAACGCGTGAAATAACATTTCTGCATTTGACATTGAGAGCATAGGTCGTAATTTAGAAATATTTTTTAGATGAAAAAATGCGGTTTTACAAATGCTAGAAATGTGGCTTTCAAAGGAAAGATTGCTATCAAATAGCACACCTAGGTTCCTAACTGATGACGGAGAATTGACAGAGCAGCCATCAAGTCTTAGACAGTGTTCTAGGTTATTACGTGCAGAGGTTTTAGGTTCTATATTTAACACCTCTGTTTTTCAGAATTTAGCAGTAAGAAATTACTAGTCATCCAGTTTTTTATGTCAACTATGCATTCCGTTAGTTTTGCAAATTGGTATGCTCCGATGAGCGGTGAAGAAATATAGAGCTGCATAACAGCATGAAGTGACAAGCAGTGAAAACTACCGTCGCAGAAACTTCATACAGTAAAGCTGAAGAATCTTAGATACTTAAGAGTTGACTGACGCTGAATATCAGAGTAAAATCTGATATTTGTAGACTCACCTCGACATACTCCTCCGTCCTGCTGTGAACATCAAGAACAGCCATAGAGTTTCCAGACAACATATCAGTTTGTGAGAAATTCATTCTTATCTTCAGAGGAGAGACTGTGTCTGCAACACAGCGCTGAAACAAACACAACGTTCACCATCAGACTGAAGCTCTGAGATTGGCTGAAGCTGACTACACGAGATAGACGACACGTACCAGCATGAAGATGGAGAAGCTGAAACAGGAGGACCCAGAATCCAGCAGGACAAACTTCTGCAGAGTCCTGGACGATGAATTCCTTTGGTCAAAGAATCCTCGACTCATTTTTCGTACCGCATCCACATTCAGATTCAGAGAAACATTCAGCTTCTTCTCCAGAGATCCTGAGAGACATGAGAGGGTAAAGCCGGGCTCACACTACAGGAGTTTTAAAATCCTAACCGATTATGAAATCTGGTTGCAGCACACACATAAGGAGAATCTTTGCAGATTATCTTCTCTCAAAT
>NW_015641830.1:30347-44898 GCF_001515625.1 Sinocyclocheilus rhinocerous | reverse complement strand
CCCCGATTTGTGTGCGAGCAGATCGGGAGGTGCAAGATTCGATCTGTGAACACATCACATTACCAGATAATCCGCGCCGAACATCGGGAGCGATCGAGGGGTTCGACAAGATTTTTGCTCCGATTCTCGGGAGAGGGAAATCGGGGCTAAATCGGGCTAAAAATCCTGTAGTGTGAGCCAGGCTTAAGACATGGAGGCTGTTTTCTTCATGTGACAGAGGGACTCTCTGAAACTTTATTTAAAGATTTATTTTTAGCATTTTATGACGATAGGACAGATCGGAACTGACAGGAAGCAAAGTGGGAGAGAGATAGGTGCATGCGATCGGGAAAGGTCCTCAAGTTGGGATTCAAACTCGGGACACTCGTAGCACAACAGCGCTGTATGTCAGCACACTGCCCACAAGGCTATTGGCACCGACAGACACTCTGAAACGTTATTGACATTACCTGTGCTACTGGTGCGCTCGTTCACTGTGAAACATGACGTGAGATTAAATGTGTTAAATGCGTTGTCACTCGGACATTCAAAGTAGTTCAGACTGATTTCCTTTGGACTGAAACTGAGCTGCGCAGATACAGACATCACAGGTCGAGTCCTGAGAAGAGAGGAAAGAGTCAGTAGCTCTCAATACTGGACAATGAGACTAATCAGCTAGATCACTGATGTGGTAAAGAGGTTGTTTACTAATAATGTGATAAATTCGGTAGTTTTACACCTAATAAATTTTATTCTCCAAACTAAAGAATGACGTACTTGAGCAGGACAATCCCTCCTTGTGCTCCGATCACGATATCTGTCAGATTATCATAGTTCATGTCCATCTGACCGGACAGAGACACTCCGAACTGCTGCAGACCAGGCAGAACTGATTGCGCTGGGATCCGCTAAACACACACAAACAGATCTACTGTGAGCGGCTCAGCATTGTGTCTGTCTGTTTATCTGGGAACATATTCTGGGTTAAATGTGAGCACAAACAGAGAGTTTTGGTTTGAGGGAAGCACAGCAAACTCTCACCTGAGGAGCGTTTTCAGGGTTTATGCCATGCGTAGCGACCCCTAGAGGACGCAGTGTCTCGTTCCCTACTCAGGGAACCATGGTTACATAAGTAACCTGAGACGATTTCTCTTACCTCCTGGTAGATTACACTGAATCCACTCTGTGATAGCTCTTTCTGTCTGTCTCTGCCGTGAGCTTCCTTTGACCCTGAAACACAGAAGGAAAAAAAATTGTCAGTGGATTCTGCAGCATTTATACCATTTTCCTTATGTTTGCATTTTACCTTCAATGTTGTAGATCTTTTTTTGCAGGTTGTCAAGAAGTCCTTTGAGTCCACTGTAGTCTTGAATGTAGAAGGTGTTGTTCAGTTTTGGTTCTGATGCCAGCTGACTGAGTGTGGTTAAACTAACCTTTCCCACCTGAACAACAGTGTGCAGTGTCATTTCTGCAGGACTAGTGACACTAAATCACTAAACTATCTGAACATACAATGTAAATTACATGCCAGAGCTATAAGGAAACTCACCCCGATGATGTAACGGAGGATATTTTGCTTTTCACATCTGTTGAGGACATTATTATCATCAGATTCAGTGGGTTCTCCATCTGTGATGATCACCAGAGCTTTCTGAGCATTGAGATTGGCTCCAGACGACACGTTATTCAGCAGATTATTTCTGATAATATAACAGATCATAAATTAACAGCTTTCAGTCTCAGCATCAATGTGCTTCTGTAGTTTCTAGACCACTATGTTGTTAACTTCTAATTTATAGAAAAACAAAAGTCCAACTTTGGCAACTGTGTGTTTAAAAGTCCAGAAAAACAACAGCATGAACCATATCTAATTTTCATCCATTGTCTTTTTCTCTTAAAGTGTAAATTCAGTGATAGTTCATAATCATAAGAGAGTTTCACTCACTGAACGTAGTTGATTGCTCGATATGTGTTTGTGAGACTTTATGTGTTTCTCTTTCTTGAGTTTCTCTTCAGCGGAGCCCTTCTGATAATCGTTGAAGTCAAACACAGTTCGTATTTCTGATGAAAACTGTACAGCAGCAAACTGACACACAGAAAGATAACAAACAACATTATCATCATTAGATGCCATGTTACACAGTACAGTGTTTGTACTGTACACTTTTACACACTGATTTTCACGTTCAGTATTTCCACATTTATATAGTTGATGGATTGTTTTACCTTTATGGATGAGTTTGAAAGTTTTTTCATAACATCTTTAATGAAGTTTTTGTTCATGTCAAACTCGTGTGTTTTCATACTGCTGGATCCATCAAAGAGAAACACCAGATTGACTTCTCTCTTGGTGCATTCTGCAGAAACACCACAAGATACACAAACTCTGCTGTTACTTTAGCAATCAAATCAAATCCATATTTGTTATATAAGTACATAACATAACATCATGTCTTTAATCTTTAACTGATTTGTCAATAAATATACCTAAAAATGAAATGAAACAAAGCAAGTCTGAGATTGTTAAACTGCATCAAGTCCTAGAAGTCTTGGCTTGTGTGAGAGACTCGTCAGAACTATTGAAGTCTGAGATTGTTAAACTTAAGTCTTGGTTTCTGTGAGAGACTCGTCAGAACTATTGAAGTCTGAGATTGTTAAACTTAAGTCTTGGTTTCTGTGAGAGACTCGTCAGAACTATTGAAGTCTGAGATTGTTAAACTTAAGTCTTGGTTTCTGTGAGAGACTCGTCAGAACTATTGAAGTCTGAGATTGTTAAACTTAAATCTTGGATTGTGTGAGAGACTCGTCATAACTATTGAAGTCTGAGATTGTTAATCGTAAGTCTTGGTTTGTGTGAGAGACTTGTCATAACTATTGAAGTCTGATATTGTTAAACTTAAGTCTTGGTTTGTGTGAGAGACTCGTCAGAACTATTGAAGTCTGAGATTGTTAAACTTAAATCTTGGATTGTGTGAGAGACTCGTCATAACTATTGAAGTCTGAGATTGTTAATCGTAAGTCTTGGTTTATGTGAGAGACTCGTCAGAACTATTGAAGGTCTGAGATTGTTAAACTTAAGTCTTGGTTTGTTTGAGAGACTCATCAGAACTATTGAATTCTGAGATTCGCTCAGTATAAAGCAGTGAAAGTCCACAGCAGTCACTGATAGATGGACTGTGAAGCTGATACCTGGCCGCTGCAACCGTTTGCAGGACTGCACATCTGCAGAGCAGCTGTACATCTCCCCTGTTGAGTTTCCTTCTAATGGAGCTCCAACAATGATCCTGAGAAACACACACAATCAATCAGACATTCAAGAAAACACCAAGCAACCACACAGAACACCCTAGCAACCAGTGCGTGTCTGACTCACTGTTTCCGGTTTCCAACCTCAGTCTGATAAACGCTGTAACCAAAGAAATCTTCCGGCGTGCCATTAAATCTCAGTGGATGTTCGGTGTCGATGTTGAAGGCCTCTGAAAGAGACGCTGGAGAAGCGAGAGACACTGCTGAGACTTCAGGAGACGCTTGTGAGACTTCAGTCTTTCTAAATGATTCTCTCTGGTTTCTCTTCCTGTTTGTCAGCATTTCATAAGATGCTGAAACTAAAGCAAGTGTCTGAAGCTGGTGTCCATCGGGATTCAACCAGCAGCAGACCAGAAAAAAACAGCCTAGACATTCATTCTGGTTCTGGAAATTTAGTCTGTGTGTGTGTGTGTGTGTGTGTGTGTTTCTACCTAAACATGTGCACAGACAGACATCAGCATCATTCATCTGCAGTCTGACATTAAACTAACGAAACAATCACAACCATCAACATGCTGCAACATCAAGAGAAGAGCAGTGTGTGTGTGTGTGTGTGAGTGAGTTCCTGTCACATATAAAGCCACCAAACCACCACACCCTGTTCCCAACACACACACACACACACACACAGCGCTGAGCTCCATCACTCAACGTAATGTAAATATTAAAGTAAATTTGGAATGCAAGTCTCTCTCTCTCTCCCTCCCCTCTTGATCTCACACACACACACACACACACTCTCACACACACACACAGACACACACACACTGATCTAAATTAACACAGCCTTCAGTTGTTTTATAAAAAACTAATTATAATGACTACAAACTAATGCAAAAACTACAATGCAAATGAGCAAACTGATGTATTTCTGAGTCGTGTGAATGTTTGAGGGCATCTCTTACCCCACATGAAGAGAATCAAGCCGAGCGCCTCCATCCTGCTGCTGCTCGTCTGTGTGACAAACTTCTTCCTGTTCATTTCTTCATGACAAATTCATTTCCTCCTTAACACGGCGTTTCTCGCCCTCGCAGGGCGTGTGTGTGTTTCTCACAGATCTAACAGCAGCAGTGTGTCCATGCATTCAGTCATGATGTTTGCAATAATACTCATGACTGAGAAACACACATCTGACCCAAACATCAGTGTACTTCACAGGAAGGGTGTATTTAACACACACACACAGATGTTTCTTAGCAAGTACCACTTGTCTCAAACTTGGACATTGTGCAACACAGATCCACACAAACCTTAACACACAAACACACAACACACACTGCATCAGAAAAAGGAACCAAGGCATTGTGGTAAAAATGCTTTCAATGAAAAGGCTGAGTGATAATGTTTACCCCACGAAACAGAGCTGTGTCTTTTGTCGTATTTTCTCCACACTTCCTTTTCAAAGACGTTTGTACCCCTAATAATCTGCTCATCGATCGGTATGATGCTGCTGCTTCATTCTGAAAGCATGTACATCATGTACAGTAAGTGTTTAGCAGATGCTTTTGTGTAAGTTGCTATAAAAGTGAGGAAATACAGAAGCAGTGTAACATAAAGGAGACAAAACCTCAAAGATGAGGTTACGTTAAACTTTTTTATTGAAAAACGTGGAAAAACAACACATTTTTCTTTCTTTTCGCTGTTACTTTTTGCGTAAAACAACATTTTCATTGTTTTTATGAACAATGAGCATTGTATAAACAATTATTTATTATATAAATCAAATAAACTAATAGGAAATATGAAAATAATTAAATAAATAAAAAAACAATACTGCACTGCAGGAACAATATTTAAGGAACCGTTTACCACAAAAACTGAAAGTACTGTCATCATTCCCTCACCCATATGACTTTAAATCCATCATGTGACCATCAAGCTCCAAAAGCTCATACAAGTATCATAACAGTCAAGCACTGTATTTCAAGTTTTGTGTAAGAAACAGACTAAACTTTATGCTCTGAATTATTTGTTATTCACTGAAAATCAGGCCCTCTGCCATTCAGATGTGCCACATTAATGCAGCAATGCACACTCTGCATGGTCAGCATGGCAGATCTGAACATGAGGACTCATATGTGAGAACTAGCGCAGTCTCAGGCTTAAGGTCACCAGTGTAGTGTCTGGCACACCTTTTTCCTGTAAACCTGCTGTGACACATCTGTACTCTATAAAGCGTTATATACGTAAAAGTGACTTGACTTGTGAATATACAGCCAAACCAACATGTATTCAGACAGCTTCAACATTTCTCACATTATCACAGTTTATTGGCTATAGTTTAGAAAATGGTAATAAAATATGAGCAGAGCTCAGAGTTAAACTGAGTCCGAACAAATTCATCTTGATAATGTCAGATAACGTTGATAGAAAGGTATGTAATGCATTGGGTTGAATATCTGTCAGCTGTTAAATGTAAGAACACAATGAGATAAAACCAATCTAGCGCAACCAATTACCAAGCAGTGCTTCATTCTGTTCAGTCTGTGGTGTAAAAAGATCATGTTAGCAATTAAAGAAAAACACTTCAGCAAAACATGCTCAGCTCAAAGTGTCTGAATGATTTTTGATTCCAAATTTTACTGTTAAAATAAATAAACCCGGCACAGCTGGAGAAACGCGACCCCACGCGGCTCAGCAGTCCTGTGGAAACACACACGCAAACACCTGTTAGCTTTCCATGCATCATGCTTCGATTAACTCTTTGGTTACGCTTTATTTTGACACCATGTCCTAACTACATGCAACGCAAGTTTATCTGAGGTTTTGTCCTAACTAGCCGCCGCGGCAACACGCTAAATTTCTATTTTAGAAATGGTTTCTATTTCCGCGACGTTGCAGCTGGAACAACAACATACAAACTATATGACAGTGATAATCTCAGGTGAAAATGTGCTTTATTCAAAGTTAAGCGTGTCTAATGTGAGTTTGAATGTCTTATTGCGTGACATTTGTAGCCATACTGAAAGCAACAACTGATAGTTCACCTCAGATCTTGACAATAAATAAAAGCTAAGATGTACGTTAAAACTGTGAACTCGCCGCGAACCAACAAGCATATTCCATAATAAAGATAGTTTCAGTCACTCAGTATGTACATTTAATGATGTTAAAAAGTTTAATGTTTATGAATTAGATTATAAACTTGTCCATTTCGTTGCGAGTGCAGTGCGCTTCCAGAGAGGCTCCGCCCCCACACGCTTCTGATTGGCTGTGATATTTGACGACTCGGTTGCGGTTGTTGTGGACACCCAAATCGCTTGTCGCTGGAATCGCGTTGAGTGTAGTTAGGACACGGTGTGATGGTTCGCTTTAGACATTCTACTAACTGTAAGAAACTTTGCAGCTACATGTCAACTAACTCATTAGAGTACTAGGGTTAGGCTTAGTAGAATAAGTTGACATGCTCTTGTTTGTGGTCAACAGAATGTCTGTTGGGTAGGGTTTTTACGGGACACGTTCTTGCCAGGATTTCTATATGACCTAAAATATTCATGTTTTGTCTGTTTGCGCTGTGCAGATCAATCGTTGTATGACATCCGCGAGAGCTGCAGAGAGCAGACGGCTCCTTATGCTTTCGAATCGTGCTCGCTGTAATTTGATGTCATTGGTTTTCATTCCTGGGTGAACTATCGCTTTGATTAAGCAGAGGAGGACGTTGCTCAGAAAGAGTCGCTCATGGCTATGATGGATCACTGTGACAGAACAGCTGAAATTGTAAATTCTTCAGTATAACACAAATGAACAACAGAGGTCACTGCACTGCACACACTGCACTAGAGTTCTGGTAGCTTATACTCACTACGTCTGGAGACCCAGTAGGGAATCAACCAGCGTTTGGTTTTGTTCGACATGCTTTCACAGTACTTCAAGCACACAGACATAGCTCTTCTCAAATGCAACACGCACACACTATATTATACTGGTCTGAGATCACACACACACACACACACACTCCTCACTACGATCCTGTGAACAACAACAACACACACACTCAGAGACTCAACGTATGGTGACAAACTGCAAACCTTGTTTTAAAACGAGTCAAAATAGCAAGCGGCTTCCTGTCTGTGTGTGAATCTGCGTGTAAAAGTGCAGCATGTTCGAGGGTTGAGACTGCAGGGTGTGAATTCAGGAGAACAGCTACAAAACCCCCGCAGCACGCTGCAAAGACTGAGCTCACTGTGAACAAATCCAAACTCACGCTGTTCATCTGTGAACCCTGACAAACAGACTCTGTAGCGCGGTTTCCACACTTCATGAAGCAGCACAACTGTGTTCAGCATTGATAATAATCAGAAATGTTTCTTGAGCAGCAAATCAGCATATTAGAATGATTTCTGAAGATCATGTGACACTGAAGACTGGAGTAATGATGCTGAAAATACAGCTGCGCATCACAGAAATACATTACAGTTTAACAGATATTCACACAGAAAACAGCTGTTATAGATTGTAATAATATTTCACTGTTTTTACTGTGTTTTTGACTACTTTTCAGAACTATTGAACGGTATATTCATGCACCAAAACATAAATAAATAAAAATAAATTAAATGAAAAAAAAAAAACTGATGACACACAGGTCAGAATCTCAGGATGATATGAACAAGAGCACAGCTGATTCTGTGATTTGGAAAATGAATCCTGATAGTGGGAGACAAAGAGGAAGAGGAGGGGGAAGAAACCTGAAGGGGACGGGGTCAAAGCACATTTATTCCTGATGAAATACACAGCGCTGTAGTTGATGCAGGGACATGAGGACAGCTGGCCTACAGGCTTTCAACACTACTGACAGATCAAATATAATGACAGAACAGTAGTACTTCAGATGAGAGAGCTTTTACTTTTTATATATACAGTATGTACAGTAAATACTGAAGAACAAGTTGTACCCTCAAACTCATAACTGCTGAACTGATTTGTAGCCAGGTACAGTACTTCTTACATGTACTGTATTTTTGCAGAACTAAGAGATGACTATATTCTGTTGTGTTCATACGCAATTCTTTGGTATCTGACCTTTTCCTTTCTACTGTACTGTAAGATCTCTTTACAGCAGTGTCATGAAAATAATATTTTCTTACTGTAAAGCTTGTTGTGGAATTTCACTGTATCTGCTATATTTACTGTAACATGCATCTGCTCGAATTATGTTTTATACTGTAATAGACATTGAGCTGTAAAAGGATACCTGATTGCCAGAAGAAGGTTTTTGCAACAGTGTTGTGAATTGATCTCATTAGTGTGTGAGACTGTGCTGTAGTGTGTGTGTTTCTGAGGGCGAGGTTTGTTTTTTTCAGCAAGGTTGAATAGTTTTGAGTGTGTGTGTGTGTGTGAGAGTGTGTGTGTGTGTGTGTGTGTGTGTGAGATAGAAAATACGGTCTGTACAGTATAAAAACCATTACGCCTATGGAGAGTCCACACAAGGATTTTTTAAATTTATTTATTTAGTCATACACTTCAGAAATCGACCTGAAATAGTAGACCATCCGGGGACTTCTGGCATACTCTTTTCGACATACTATGCTTTGGGACACACTTATTCTAATCTCACATACTATTTAGGATGCATAGTATGAACATTGAGACGCAGGGCTTTTATTTTGACGGGCCGCTATCTGAAGTTTGAGGCTTTTATTTTGACGGGCCACTATATAACGGTCGAGGCTTTTATTTTGACGGGTTGTTTGCGGATATCGGGCCGAGAGCGCAGAGCAGCTTCGGTCCATCGCGAATCTTCGCAAATAAACTCCAGGTCGATACTAAAGCAGTAATGATCGCGCAGCAGCGTGTTCGAGCGCTTTAAACACATCTGCAGGTGAGCGCCTGACCGCACACAGCAGCACTAGAGATGTCCGTGTGAATAATAAACATGGCGAGCGCACATTATTCATTCTGCATTAACATAGAGTTCAGTAAATCTGACAAACTGTAGACACTGAGTTTCGGTTGCATTTGAGTTTAAGTGTTAAATTATCCTGAAGATGCGTTTTCGTGTGTGTGTGTGTGTTAGTTATATATATATATATATATATGGGTCAAAGACATTAAGATGCCCGCATCAAAATAAATTTACAAAAGTGATTATATGTCCATAGAAAGCACATTAAATGTAAGTAAAGTGTCTACTTTTAAGGTTTCAAATAAGTTTTTGGAAAATAAAATATAAAAATTTGGTTGAAATAATGTTACATTGTCATTCAGTGTAACACAATATTTATGTAAAAATTCAAACAACATGCTTATTCTGACGTGTACATATTAAAATATATAAAAGAATAAGGGAGCATATTAAATTTGATTGTGTTTTTAAGGGGTCATATGATGTTGCTAAAAATATCATTATGTTGTGTATTTGGTGTAATGAAATGTGTTTATGCGGTTTAAGATTCAAAAAACACATTATTTTCCACATACTGTACATTATTGTTTCTCCTCTATGCCCCATCTTTCTGAAACGCGTCAAAGAGAAAGAAACACTTGAAATCGCATCATATGACCCCTTTAATGAGTAAAAAATTCTTGCTGACAAATGGGCAAAAGCTAGGATAGTGGCAAATTTTTAAAAAATGTAAAATTACAACTAATTAGTATTTGGGGTGAAAGTAATTAGTCTTTTAATATGTCATAAATTGAGTTATTGTTGTAAATATGCCTGACAAGTTTGTTACACTGAATGACATTTTAGTAATTAAATTAAATTAAACTGTAAAAAATGTATACATACAGTTAGGTCCATATATATTTGAACACTGACACAATTTTCATAATTTCGGCTCTGTGTGAAACCAGAATAAAATTAAAATTAAACAATCAAGATGAAATTAAAGTGCATACTTTAAGCTTTAATTCAAGGGCTTGAACAAAAATATAACATAAAATGCTTAGGAATTACAACCATTTTTATACACAGTCCCCCCATTTTCAGGGGCTCAAGTGTAATTGGACAAATACATATAATCATAAATAAAATGTTAATTTTTTAATATTTTGTTGAGAATCCTTTGCAGGCAATAGCCACTTTTCCACAGAGGGGCCAGTGCTTTCATGGGGCTTATAGCTAATAGCACCGAGCCCAGAATCACGCTGCGCTTCACTAAAACATGCTTCTCTGACTGCAACGACTCTCGAAACACCATTGGGCTTGAGTAGCAATGTGAGCCCTGAACGTCACGCAACCCCATCATTCCTCCAACAAAGAGGAGTTATCGTAGAACTAGTCAGAAATAAGTCACTGGAACTAGCCAGATCACAAAACACACATGATAAGAGCGGACGATTGTTTGCATTTTTTGTTGTCTACTTACAGATTTAAATACAAAAGCAACGATGTGTTACAGTAATAAGTGATACATTGATCATAATGAATTAATTTGTCAGGATTGAAAATTAGTCACACAGAAATAAAGTGGTATTTACCGTTATTACACAAAAGAAAGTCGCATCGGTTTCTGTTTATTTGTAGTCACAGTATACATCACTAACTAAAACTATGATTAGCCTATATATATTTTATGACATACGTGGACCTAAATATGAACATCAGACAGTCAGATATAAAGAGACAAGACTTACTGACAGATGAAATATGTTACTAAATAAATAAACGACTGTGATAGCCTATATTTGTCTGTTTTCTTCATGCAGTCGTGTTTACCATGTTTACTATGGTAATGGCTAGCGTAGTCTTTTGCATCACTTATAAATATTTCTGCCTTGTATGGTGATCATAATCCACATCGTATCTCAAACAGAAGTTATTTCAAACACTCGCTGCTGTCTGAAAGTGAGTTTTGAGCTCAAATGATTGTAAGAGTCTTTACTGCTGGTGTTATAGCTGTTAACTCTATGCAATGATCCGCGTCGCTGACGGTCTCCAGATGCAGAGAAACTCCTCCTTTGCTCATAGCCACTCCTCTAGCCCCAGCTGGCCCAAGCCAGAAATCTGGCCGTTGGCCCCGAGGAAGCCCCGCTGAAGTAAAATCCCAGCCGTTGGCCCCGAGGAAGCCCCGCTGAAGTGAAATCCCAGGTGTTGGCCCCGAGGAAGCCCCGCTGAAGTAAAATCCCAGCCGCTGGCCCCGAGGAAGCCCCGCTGAAGTAAAATCCCAGCCGCTGGCCCCGAGGAAGCCCCGCTGAAGTAAAATCCCAGCCGCTGGCCCCGAGGAAGCCCCGCTGAAGTAAAATCCCAGCCGCTGGCCCCGAGGAAGCCCCGCTGAAGTAAAATCCCAGCCGCTGGCCCCGAGGAAGCCCCGCTGAAGTAAAATCCCAGCCGCTGGCCCCGAGGAAGCCCCGCTGAAGTAAAATCCCAGCCGCTGGCCCCGAGGAAGCCCCGCTGAAGTAAAATCCCAGCCGCTGGCCCCGAGGAAGCCCCGCTGAAGTAAAATCCCAGCCGCTGGCCCCGAGGAAGCCCCGCTGAAGTAAAATCCCAGCCGCTGGCCCCGAGGAAGCCCCGCTGAAGTAAAATCCCAGCCGCTGGCCCCGAGGAAGCCCCGCTGAAGTAAAATCCCAGCCGCTGGCCCCGAGGAAGCCCCGCTGAAGTAAAATCCCAGCCGCTGGCCCCGAGGAAGCCCCGCTGAAGTAAAATCCCAGCCGCTGGCCCCGAGGAAGCCCCGCTGAAGTAAAATCCCAGCCGCTGGCCCCGAGGAAGCCCCGCTGAAGTAAAATCCCAGCCGCTGGCCCCGAGGAAGCCCCGCTGAAGTAAAATCCCAGCCGCTGGCCCCGAGGAAGCCCCGCTGAAGTAAAATCCCAGCCGCTGGCCCCGAGGAAGCCCCGCTGAAGTAAAATCCCAGCCGCTGGCCCCGAGGAAGCCCCGCTGAAGTAAAATCCCAGCCGCTGGCCCCGAGGAAGCCCCGCTGAAGTAAAATCCCAGCCGCTGGCCCCGAGGAAGCCCCGCTGAAGTAAAATCCCAGCCGCTGGCCCCGAGGAAGCCCCGCTGAAGTAAAATCCCAGCCGCTGGCCCCGAGGAAGCCCCGCTGAAGTAAAATCCCAGCCGCTGGCCCCGAGGAAGCCCCGCTGAAGTAAAATCCCAGCCGCTGGCCCCGAGGAAGCCCCGCTGAAGTAAAATCCCAGCCGCTGGCCCCGAGGAAGCCCCGCTGAAGTAAAATCCCAGCCGCTGGCCCCGAGGAAGCCCCGCTGAAGTAAAATCCCAGCCGCTGGCCCCGAGGAAGCCCCGCTGAAGTAAAATCCCAGCCGCTGGCCCCGAGGAAGCCCCGCTGAAGTAAAATCCCAGCCGCTGGCCCCGAGGAAGCCCCGCTGAAGTAAAATCCCAGCCGCTGGCCCCGAGGAAGCCCCGCTGAAGTAAAATCCCAGCCGCTGGCCCCGAGGAAGCCCCGCTGAAGTAAAATCCCAGCCGCTGGCCCCGAGGAAGCCCCGCTGAAGTAAAATCCCAGCCGCTGGCCCCGAGGAAGCCCCGCTGAAGTAAAATCCCAGCCGCTGGCCCCGAGGAAGCCCCGCTGAAGTAAAATCCCAGCCGCTGGCCCCGAGGAAGCCCCGCTGAAGTAAAATCCCAGCCGCTGGCCCCGAGGAAGCCCCGCTGAAGTAAAATCCCAGCCGCTGGCCCCGAGGAAGCCCCGCTGAAGTAAAATCCCAGCCGCTGGCCCCGAGGAAGCCCCGCTGAAGTAAAATCCCAGCCGCTGGCCCCGAGGAAGCCCCGCTGAAGTAAAATCCCAGCCGCTGGCCCCGAGGAAGCCCCGCTGAAGTAAAATCCCAGCCGCTGGCCCCGAGGAAGCCCCGCTGAAGTAAAATCCCAGCCGCTGGCCCCGAGGAAGCCCCGCTGAAGTAAAATCCCAGCCGCTGGCCCCGAGGAAGCCCCGCTGAAGTAAAATCCCAGCCGCTGGCCCCGAGGAAGCCCCGCTGAAGTGAAATCCCAGCCATTGGCCCCGAGGAAGCCCCGCTGAAGTGGCCCTGGCACGCACTAGCATGCCCGCTTCTGACCCGACAGTGGAAACACAGCTATGAACATCAGCAGAGACTGGGTTTCTCTTTTGTGATGCTTTGCCAGGCCTTTACTGCAGCTGACTTCAGTTGATGTGTGTTTGTGGCTCTTTCTGTCTTTAGTTTTGTCTTCAGCGAGTGAAATCCAACTCAGTCGGGTTGAGATCAGGAGACTGACTCTGCCATTGCAGAATAATCCATTGTTTTACCTTCAGGAACTCCTGGGTGGCTTTTGCTGTATATTTTGGGTCATTGGTCATTTGTACTATGAAGCACCGCTCAATCAGCTTTGCTGCGTTTGGCTGAATCTGGGCAGAGAGTATATCTCTGTACTCTTCAGAGTTCATCCGGCTGCTTCTGTCTCATCATCACTAAACACCAGTAACTCAGAGCCACTGAAGCCATGCAGCTCATGCATCACACTGCTCCATGTTTCACAGATGATGTGTGTGCTTTGATCATGAACTGTTCCAAGCCTTCTCCAGACTTCTTTCTTCCCATCATTCTGGTACAGCTTGATCTTAATTCCAGCCGTCCAAAGAGTGCTCTGGCTGTTTTAGATGTTTTTTGGCAAAGTCTAATCTGGCCTTGTTTGCAGCTTGTGGTGAAGCCTCTGTATTTGCTCTGGTGAAGTCTTCTCTTGATCGTAGACTTTGACAGATCACAAACGCTACTCTATCAGGCATTACAGGAGAGACAAAATTACATCGAAGCTTTTCTGAAAATGGTCGGTTCTTTTCAAAGATACATTCATATAAAAACACCAGCGCTGCATTTTAATTTTGAAACATGCAGCTCTCAGTTTATTCAAGCAAGTATAAGCCTTTTGGGAAATCTATTTGTGGCGGTCAGTTTTGATATTGTGACGAGCCGCCACAAATAAATTAATGTATGGGAAACACTGGCCACTGCTATAATTCAATTGGCCGTAATCTAAGTGATAAAAATAAAGTTTACTCATATTAAACAGCCTGCAGCTCACGAGCGATGACATCGTGGAGGCTATTGTCGGACCTACACACACATTTCATGAGGAAAGTTAACGTGCACGTTATAATCAGCCCAGAAGTTTCGTCTGAATTGCACGTGTTTCTACTTTCACATGGAAATGACTTGTTGCACTTATGAATATGATAAGAACGGTCGCATCAATTCTAGTAGGGTAAAACGTAATTACTCTTTCAAAATGGTCTGTTTTGCCCTGCCATCATTAGCTGAAGCTGTGTGTGAACAAGAAGCGGCTGCAGAGTGTGAGTTGCTCCGTCTCTCACGCAACCAGAGAGAGATTCTCCGGCGTTCCGCAACAACGCTTAGCTGCCCGCAGATGCGC
>NW_015641830.1:28829-29568 GCF_001515625.1 Sinocyclocheilus rhinocerous | reverse complement strand
TCCAAGCCTTCTCCAGACTTCTTTCTTCCCATCATTCTGGTACAGCTTGATCTTAATTCCAGCCGTCCAAAGAGTGCTCTGGCTGTTTTAGATGTTTTTTGGCAAAGTCTAATCTGGCCTTGTTTGCAGCTTGTGGTGAAGCCTCTGTATTTGCTCTGGTGAAGTCTTCTCTTGATCGTAGACTTTGACAGATCACAAAATCAGGCATTTCAGGCATTACAGGAGAGACAAAATTACATCGAAGCTTTTCTGAAAATGGTCGGTTCTTTCATTCATATAATTCATATAAAAACACCAGCGCTGCATTTTAATTTTGAAACATGCAGCTCTCAGTTTATTCAAGCAAGGTCAGTTTTGATATTGTGACGAGCCGCCACAAATAAATTAATGTATGGGAAACACTGGCCACTGCTATAATTCAATTGGCCGTAATCTAAGTGATAAAAATAAAGTTTACTCATATTAAACAGCCTGCAGCTCACGAGCGATGACATCGTGGAGGCTATTGTCGGACCTACACACACATTTCATGAGGAAAGTTAACGTGCACGTTATAATCAGCCCAGAAGTTTCGTCTGAATTGCACGTGTTTCTACTTTCACATGGAAATGACTTGTTGCACTTATGAATATGATAAGAACGGTCGCATCAATTCTAGTAGGGTAAAACGTAATTCCGCTTTCGAAACGGTCTGTTTTGCCCTGCCATCATTAGCTGAAGCTGTGTGTGAACGAGCCGC
>NW_015641830.1:25095-28316 GCF_001515625.1 Sinocyclocheilus rhinocerous | reverse complement strand
GCTGAAGCTGTGTGTGAACGAGCGGCGGCTGCAGAGTGTGAGTTGCTCCGTCTCTCACGCAGCCAGAGAGAGATTCTCCGGAGCTCTGCAACAACGCTTAGCTGCCCGCAGATGCGCCTGCCTATAAATCGGCCTAATTTGCAGCACAATCGGCTGATGCAGATTAATTAAAAAATGCAATCGGTCGACCTCTAATCGAGCCTGATTATCCCACCACCAGGCAAGCGGTCAGAGTGCAGATCAAGGGCTTCCTCCTGCAAATAGCCTACCTTTCGACTTCAGTGTCTGCACAGATTATTTTTGGGACCGGAAAAAAGGAAAAAGTGCGGTGATGACGGAGTTGACCTCAACACCGCGGTTGGCATCTCATTACTGCAGTAATGCGGTTATCATCACAGCCCTACTGTCCAATTACTTATGGTCCCTTGAATAAGGGGGGAGGTACATATTAAGGAGCTGTTTTAATTCCTTAACCTTTCCTCCAATTGTGATAAGAATACCCTCAACATTAAAGCTCAGAGTGTGCACTTTAAGCCCATATTCTTTAGGAAAGGAAAGGAAAGGACGTGATGTGTGCCCAAGTATGGTCTCCCATATTTGGAATATGTGCTCTGCATTTAACCCATCCAAGTGCACACACACAGCAGTGAGTAGTGAACACACACACACCCGGAGCAGTGGGCAGCATATTGCTGCGGTGTCCGGGGAGCAGTTAGGTGTTTGGTTCTTGCTCAAGGGTCTCTCCACAGTCGTGGTATTGAGGGTGGAAGAGAGTGCTGGTTATTCACTCCCCCCACCTACAATCCCTGCCGGACCTGAGACTCGAACCCTTCGGGTTACAAGTCCGACTCCCTAACCATTAGGCCATGACTTCCTCATGAAATAATAATAATTATTAATAAATAAAATAATAACAGTTGTGCCTGTGTGCACATATATATGGACCTAACTGTATATATATCTTTGTGTTTTCAGTGTCACGGGGCATCCGGTCGGGTCATGGCGTCGGGTTCGGAGGCCGTTCACTACATCCACCTGCATAACTCCAGTCAGTCGGTGCTGGAGGCCCTTGTCGAGGAGATGGGATGGGTGTGGCCGGGGTCATGTGCAGAGGGGAGGGGCTTGGCGTGTCTGGGGGCGGGGCTATGCTGAAGCCCGCCAGCTGTTCGCAGGAGATGGGCTACATGCTGAATGCGGAGCGCTGCGCTAGCACGGCGAACGAGAACATCGCGGCGAACGAGCGCGACGGAGGGGCAGAGTACGGCGGGGGGAGGGGCGAGCTGGTGGGTGGGGTGGAGCACTTCAGTGAAGACGAGGAGAGAGACGCGGACCGAGACGCCGAGAGAGACCGGCAGACTCCGCACACGCGCAAACAGAGACAGCCGCTGAGACTGCAGGTAACGTTAACACTGATCCTCTTTACAAGCCACTGCTACCCTGTCAGATTTTACTACCTCCCTTTACAACAGTAGCATTTGACAACGAAAAATGCTACCTGTCAAATTAGGGTTTATTAACATCTACACCTAAACCTACCCTTACAGTAATGCAAACACAGTCATTATTGTTGTTCAGTGTGAGAAAAGTTATGCAATATTGATGTGCACATGCGCAGTAAACCCTGGTAGGACAATCTGATGGGTAGGATAAAATGTTAGGACACCGTTTCATGATTTAGCGCCATGGTCTTAATTTCCACAGTTGCCCAACTCTGTTTTTCCTCCCTCTTCGTTAACATCTTGCCTACATGATCTTAAAGTTTGGATGGCTCAAAATTTCTTAAAATTGAATACTGAAAAAATGAGATTTTGTTAGTTAGCCCCGGCGAACGAGCGCGACGGAGGGGCAGAGTACGGCGGTGTGGGGGAGGAGCTGGTGGGTGGGGTGGAGCACTTCAGTGAAGACGAGGAGAGAGACGCGGACCGAGACGCCGAGAGAGACCGGCAGACGCCGCACACGCGCAAACAGAGACAGCCGCTGAGACTGCAGGTAACGTTAACACTGATCCTCTTTACAAGCCACTGCTACCCTGTCAGATTTTACTACCTCCCTTTACAACAGTAGCATTTGACAACGAAAAATGCTACCTGTCAAATTAGGGTTTATTAACATCTACACCTAAACCTACCCTTACAGTAATGCAAACACAGTCATTATTGTTGTTCAGTGTGAGAAAAGTTATGCAATATTGATGTGCACATGCGCAGTAAACCCTGGTAGGACAATCTGATGGGTAGGATAAAATGTTAGGACACCGTTTCATGATTTAGCGCCATGGTCTTAATTTCCACAGTTGCCCAACTCTGTTTTTCCTCCCTCTTCGTTAACATCTTGCCTACATGATCTTAAAGTTTGGATGGCTCAAAATTTCTTAAAATTGAATACTGAAAAAATGAGATTTTGTTAGTTAGCCCTAAACCTCTGTCTCCTCTCATTGTAGTTATAGTTAATCCTTCCCCCATTATAGGTTATCTGTTAATGCAATGTAAAGCGTGCTTGGGTTTTGAAAGGCGGTGTTTGAATGGAACTGCGTTTGGTGAGCGTGAGGACTGTGTGCAGGTGCTGGGTGGCGAGCATGTGGTGGTGAAGAACGAGGGTGTGCAGGATGGAGACGGTCTGTTTGAGATGGACGAGAGAGGAAACACAGCGCATCAGCCCGCCTACGCACAGGTACGACAAGCACCACCTCCTGTCACAGCAATATGGAGCAATCGTGAGGGGAATCCCTTGCTACAAATAACCCACAGTTCTTTGCATCGGCGTGAACACTACTGTGAAACCATGGTGGCAGCTGCATGCTCTACTGCAAGTCATGTTAACTTTTTCAGCTAAAAAAAACAATACAAACAGCAAATCGATTCGATTCATAATGTTTTGGTTCGATTCAAGAACAGCTCTGGGCGTCTAAAGACGGCAGACATGTGTGTGTGTGTGTGTGTATGTGTGTGTGTGTGTGTGTGAGTGTGTGTATGTGTGTATGTGTATGTGTGCGTGAGTGTGTGTGTGTGTGTGTGTGAGTGTGTGTATGTGTGTGTGTATGTAAATGTGTGTGTGTGTGTGCACGTGCGTGCGTGTGAGTGTATGTGTGTGTATGTAAATATGTGTGTGTGCGTGTGCATGTGCGCGTATGTAAATGTGTGTGTGCGTGTATGTGTGTGTGTGTGTGTATGTGTGTGTGTGTGTGTGCGTGCGTGTGTATGTAAATGTGTGTGTGTGTGCGT
>NW_015641830.1:14660-19211 GCF_001515625.1 Sinocyclocheilus rhinocerous | reverse complement strand
TCCACTCTCTGCACTCTCTGCACAAACTATTGGATATGCGCCTAACAGCGCACATTTATCTAGGTTAAATGATACTGTGAACCATGGCAACAAATATTTTTTAAGTCAGTTTAATACGTTTAATCAGTTGAAACGACTTTCACAGTCAATTTGATTCAACTTAACTCATATTTAACCGTTGCTTCTTGTCATTGTAGGCGTAGGCTACTTTTTTCAATACATTTTAATGAATATACAAATTAATCAAATTAATTTTATTTATTTTTTATTACATATTGTTCATTCATTTATTTTTAACACCGCACCCCCAGCACCCCCATTTTTTCGTGGGCGACACTCCAGGGGGTGCTGCAGCACCCCCAGCACCCCTACTTCCCGCGGTAATGCACTCAGGTCAAGTGATTTGTTATGACTCAGATTGGGGGAAGTCGTGGCCTAATGGTTAGAGAGTCGGACTCGTAACCCAAAGGTTGTGTGTTCGAGTCTCGTACCGGCAGGGATTGTAGGTGGGGGGAGTGAATGTACAGCGCTCTCTCCCACCTTCAATACCACGACTGAGGTGTCCTTGAGCAAGGCACCGAACCCCCAACTGCTCCCTGGGCGCCGCAGCATAAATGGCTGCCCACTGCTCCGGGTGTGTGTTCACGGTGTGTGTGCACTTAGGATGGGATAAATGCAGAGCACTAATTCCGAGTATGGGTCACCATACTTGGCCACATGTCACGTCACTTTAATTAGCTGCTCTCTGGACAGCCAGCAAGGCTAAACCAGTGTCCTGTACTACACATCAGAAGCGCTGCAGGTCCAGCATGTGTATGAAGTAGGACGGCATCAAACCATTATTTTGATAAATCGATTAATCTAACGATTATTACAATGATTAACCAATTAATCATTGATCATTTCACTGATTAATCAGTAGACTTTGATTGGTTATTTAGCTTTTGAAGTTAGTTAAAATATTGTGTTATACATAATAAATAAAGGTAATCACATTATGTAAAAAATCATATTATGTAATTACAATTATTATATACAAATAAATATATTTGGCGCACAAAAAAAATGGCAGAGAAACTCTTATTCAGCATTTAATTAGCTATATGAGAAAGTAACTGAATGACACATCATTCTTTCTAACATCTCCTTTTGTAAGTCATTTGGATAAGAAACCACATAATCTCCCTTAAAATACTGTATAGGGTTATGATAATCAAAACAGTCCTGAGCTAGATCAAGCTTTGATCTCTGCAAACCAAACTATCACTTTAATGAAATGTTTTTCCCCACTAATAAAGAGATTTGAGCATTAGCTTTAGCTCCACACTGGAGAGCTGCTTTATAACAGAAAATCAGGTTGTAATTCTAACTGAAAGCGACACTGACTCTGGTTTTTCATGTTTAATAATACTGTAAAGCTGCTTGATTTAAGGCTATCTATTGCATAAAGCACTATATAAATAAACGTGAGGTGACTGGACTTTACTGGAGTACCGAACAAACATCCACATTGCTGTAATCAGATGCTGTCCTCACTGGGGATCTGTATCTGGGGCTCATCTAGTTGTCCTGGTCTCCGCTGTCTTTCAGGGCTGTAGAGGTCCTCTCTAGGTGCTGATCCACCATCTGGTCTGGATACAGACTGGATCTGGTGGCAGCGGTGACCTCGGAATAAGAGAGAAACAGACTAATATTAGCGTAGATGCCATTCTTCTAACGATGTAGCAAGTACATCGGGTGTTATGGGAATTAACATTTGACATTGAGAGAATAGGTCGTAATTTAGATATATTTTTGAGATGGAAAAATGCAGTTTTACAAAAAACTAGAAACGTGGCTTTCAAAGGAAAGATTGCTATCAAATAGCACACCTAGGTTACTAACTGATGACGAAGAATTGACAGAGCAGCCATCAAGTCTTAGAGAGTGTTCTAGGTTATTACATGCAGAGTTTTTAGGTCCTATAATTAACACCTCTGTTTTTTCAGAATTTAGCAGTAAGAAATTACTCGTCATCCAGTTTTTTATATCGACTATGCATTCCGTTTAGGGGTGCAACGGATCGTAGATGATCCGTGATCTGTACGGACCAGGCCCCACGGTTCGGCACGCATGTGATTCGCGGATTCGCTGTTTTCTATGCGCTCAGGCGCTGCCGCCACACGAGAAGCACGCACACGCAGAGAGAGACACTGCGTGAACACCGAATTGATTCCTCTTTCACATACACACAAAGTTTTGATACAATACCCGTTTTGGCAAGTATTCTAGTAAAAACAGTTGGTTATGTCTTAAAGGGGTCATATGATGCGATTTCATTTTTTCCTTTCTCTTTGGAGTGTTACAAGCTCTTGGTGCATAAAGAAGATCTGTAAAGTTGCAAAGACTAAAGTCTCAAATCCAAAGAGATATTCTTTATAAAAGTTAAGAGTTAGCCACACCTACCTAAAACGGCTCGTTCGAACACGCCCCCACATATCTACCTCACTATGCGGGAAGATTTGCATAACGCCGCCCAAATATTCACGCAAAGAAAGAAGGCGTAACTTTGATTCTCGCTGTAGTATTGTTGTTGCCACCCACACACTCACACACACACACACACACACACACACACACACTCACACACACACACACACACTCTCTAGCTCTCAGCAGTGGTGTCTATGGAGTGTCGCGACGCCTCTTCAGCCCAGATAACCTCATAAACACACAAACCTCATGGAATAACTCACACTAAACGCAAACACACAGTCCTGCGCGTGTGACGCCGGGGACTTTAACGTCTTTTCAATGTTTTACGTGTTTGATCTGTTCTGTACATGTTTTCATGCACTCATCAGAAACCACAGTGACCTCAGGACCAGAAGAGACTTCGGAGTGCATTTATTACCTCCATTTTTATTTCAACATCAACCTCCATTTTTACATTTTGTATCAAGTATATGCATAAATCTTAATGCTATTTTTATGGTGAAACGATATGTAAGAGTTTTATGTGCTGGGAGGATCATGTATTCTGCTCTGCTTTGGGTTTCGTATCTAGCATGTGCTCGCTTGACGCTGCATGAAGCTGCATTAAATGCATTGTGACGTTTCATGACGTGTCTTCTTCATTTATCCTTTCTTTTCATGCTTTATGGCAGGTTCATTTAGACTGTTTCATGCTTTTTTCTTTTAGAAATATAACAATGTTCTGTGCCATTTAAATTAGGCCACTGTTGCTAGATCTTTAGCATCTGATTTACTCTGTAAACAGCATGCATCATTAATGAGCTGATTAGTGGCTCTGTGATGTTTGATGGAGGATCTGTTGTTGGATTCACTGAAGAACCTTCATCCACTGCACCGGTGAAGAATAAAACCAATCTTTCTCTTAGTCCTGGGCGAAAATCTCTCTTCATAAAAACTATGACTAGATTAAACTGGTAAGGACTTCTTATTTAATCTACCCTTTATGTTCATTTATGTTCAAAGCTGTGTACTTTAATCAGTCATTAAAACTAACCACGTTATATTCGTGTGAATGTTTACCCTTCATCCTCCTCAGGGAATCACCCTGAAAACAAGCTCTTAAATAGTCTTTGCTACACTTCACATTACAGCATTCACACACACTTCAGATCAAGACCTAAAACGGGTTGATCGCAGTCTGGCGTCACTCACAGTAGATGAACAGCGCATGCGCCGGACTCGCGGCTGCGTTCACTTCGAAAGAATCGACTCCCTGAATGAATCGGATCCGAGTCGGTCGTCGTCTCGGTTTGTTTGTGCTGTCTTGAGACGCGGAACACGCAGGATCGGTGAGCTGCTCAAATATGCTACAAATATAGACAGACACAGCTTAACTCTGCGCAAATACAGCTCGAATAAGCTGAAATATAACGCACATCTCCGAGATTCAGTGCACGTTTAGTTTCTGTTTGAGAGTTGTTTGCGCTTATTTAAAATTTGTGTGCTTTGTTTGTGTACGTTTGCTGTGTTTTATGGTCATTTTTCTTGAAGTATGTTCGTATAAAGGTTCAGAGAGAGGAATGAGAGCGCTGAATGTTAGTAGGTGAGAGTTCACAGATCAGAGTCAACTTCAGCGGCAGTCAGCAGTTTCACTGATTAAAGCAGAGGTTTTCTCTTCAGCGGAATAATAACAAAGCCTTATGTAGATGATGAGATGACCTTTGACCTGCAGGACGAGCTGGGTAACCTTGGGTAACAGACAGCTCTGTGTGTGTGTGTGTGTGTGTGTGTGTGTCGACAGTAATGGCAGTCCAGGTGTGTTGCCGGGGTCAGCGCTTGACTCTGCGCATGCTCAGTAGGAGTGTGTCTCACAGCAGTGTCTCCATCAGCGAGCCGGACTCACACACACACACACCTGCGCCGTTCTCCCGCTCCGCCATCGGGACCTTCTTCCAGGAGCGACCTCTGCTCACAAACCCCTTTACCCAGGATGCACTGCTCCGGGCCTACCTGCAGCGCCACCTACCTGATCAGGTACATCTCCCAGGAGTGTGTGAGCAGGAGTGTGTGCTGATGGTGTGTGTGTGTGTGTGTGTG
>NW_015641830.1:13282-14404 GCF_001515625.1 Sinocyclocheilus rhinocerous | reverse complement strand
GTGTGTGTGTGTGTGATGAGGAGGGTGTGTGTGTGATGAGGAGTGTGTGTGAGTGTGTGTGTGTGTGAGAGCAGGTGTGTCTGAGCAGGAGTGTGTGCTGATGTGTGTGTGTGTGTGTGCAGCAGGTGCAGCGGGATCTCCTGCTCTTCGGTGAGCGGCTGGTTTCTGAGATCGAGGCTCTGGGTCGTCAGTGTGAGCTGAGTCCTCCTGTGCTGCAGCGCTATGACGCCTGGGGCCGCCGCGTGGACCGCATCCTCACCTGTGACGCCTGGACACGCCTCAAACACATCTCTGCACAGGAGGGCCTGGTGGCAGCGGGGTACGAGCGCACCTACGGAGATTGGAGGTCAGAACACACACACACTAACACAACAGCACACACACACACACTAACACAACACCGCACACTCATACACTCTCTCTCACACACACTAACACAACACAGCACACACACTCATACACTCTCTCTCTCACACACACTAACACAACACAGCACACACACTCATACACTCTCTCTCTCACACACACTAACACAACACAGCACACACACTCATACACTCTCTCTCTCACACACACTAACACAACACAGCACACACACTCATACACTCTCTCTCTCACACACACTAACACAACACAGCACACACACTCATACACTCTCTCTCTCACACACACTAACACAACACAGCACACACACTCATACACTCTCTCTCTCACACACACTAACACAACACAGCACACACACTCATACACTCTCTCTCTCACACACACTAACACAACACAGCACACACACTCATACACTCTCTCTCTCACACACACTAACACAACACAGCACACACACTCATACACTCTCTCTCTCACACACACTAACACAACACAGCTCACACACACACTAACACAACACCGCACACTCATACACTCTCTCTCACACACACTAACACAACACAGCTCACACACACACTAACACAACACCGCACACTCATACACTCTCTCTCACACACACTAACACAACACAGCTCACACACACACTAACACAACACCGCACACTCATACACTCTCTCTCACACACACTAACACAACACAGCTCACACACACACTCATACACTCTCTCTCACACACACACAC
>NW_015641830.1:12355-13070 GCF_001515625.1 Sinocyclocheilus rhinocerous | reverse complement strand
GAGTGCTCTCTCTCTCTCTCTCACTCACACACACACACACACACACACACACTAACACAACACAGCACACACACACACACACTCACACACAAACACACCGGAACCAGTCAGGATCACAGAAGTCAGAAATAGTGTTATTACCAAGTAAGTTTACACACACAAGGAATTTGACTTGACAACAGGAGCCTCCATTTATAGGAATAACACAGTAGAGATGAAATATAACACTAATATAAGATAAATATAATTAAATAATGCACCATATACAGAAATAGAAGTATAGAAAAACATTTTTAATTGTTTAAATGAATGTACAGGTATGTTATTTACAAGTGTGCAGTTTACAAATGTACAAGTTTCGGATTCTATAAATATGTATTCTATAAATATGTCAGTTATGTTGGACAATGTATAGTAATGAAAGTTTAATTGTTCAGGCTGAATATAGCCTGCGGGTAAAACTGTTCTTGTGCCTGGCTGTTCTGGTGGTCAGTGCTCTGTAGCGCCGACCAGAAGGCAACAGTTGGAAGAGAGAGTGGGCTGGGTGTGAGGGGTCCAAGCCCTTTTCCTCACTCTGCAGATGTAAAGATCTTGGAGGCTGGGCAGAGGGGCACCAATAATCCTCTCAGCAGTCCTGACTGTCCGCTGTGGTCTCTTGATGTCTGATTTTGTAGCTGAACCAAACCAGACAGTTATGGATGAACACAGGACAGAC
>NW_015641830.1:10594-12241 GCF_001515625.1 Sinocyclocheilus rhinocerous | reverse complement strand
CGCGTTTGAACAACACAGCTGTACCACTGACTAGAATGTCCAACAAAACGTCAGAATAATCAAAAACCAGAGAAATATTGTCTGGGATGTGTTGCTTAATGTTAAAGAGTTCATCTCTGGCAAAACTTACAGAAGAAGAATGACAAAACACAGAACAAACAAACAAAAACTGCAGAAGGGTTGTGGAGCTCAGCGTCGTGGCTGCCATTTGCGGCGCCATTGTTTCATTAGAAATAAGCAGCAGCTTCACATGTGTGTGTGTGTGTGTGTGCAGTCGAGTGTATCAGATGAGCAAGATCTACCTGTTCGCGCCGTCCGCTGGACTCTACACCTGCCCGCTGGCCATGACGGACGGAGCTGCTAAAGTCATCGAGGTGAAGCACTCACTCATCCAGACAAACTCTAAACTAAGGCCCTATGATTTCTGCGATGCGGAAAACACGGACGGAATCACAAAATCCAGTTATAAAAACAGAATTTACTGTATTATGTGGAATGTCACAGAATATGCTCAATTTTGAATGAATTAATCAAAAGTAGGTCAGTACACTTGGGGTCATCGGATGCAAAATTCACTTTACATGTTGTTTCAACATAAATGTGTGTTGGAAGTGTGTGTACACATCCAGCCTATAATTATAAAAGCCCACCCAGTGTTTTTTTTTTTTGCCTATTTTAAAATCCCCTTTCTCAAACCAGGCTGTTCTGAGATTCCTGTCAGAATGACGTAGTTCTGCACAGGCTGCTCACACGATAGTTGACGGACAAGGCTGTCTTACCTTAGAAAGTGTTTTTACACTACCATTGAGAAATTTTAACCAAAGTATGTTATAGACTTTTCATTAAGACCCTAAAGAATCATATCAACTTGTGGAAAATGGGCATCCGATGACCCCTTTAAATCAAAACGCGATATGGAAGAGTGTCTCTGAATATTAAGCCGCAAAAATACTATTTAAATACGAATTCTGCATGTTATTTGTCTCTGTATGAATTAATGGTGCAGACGTGCAGTTTTTTTAACTACATACGTACTGAAGCTACATATATACTGATTTCACCATCTGCTGTCTCAATATAATTAATTTATTTTTAATTTAACCATTATAACTGAGTCTAGAAAAATGAAAACGGAAACATTTTAATGGAAAAATCAGACTTTAGAAAAAATAATATGGAATTTGGGAAAAAATAAAACAGATTTCATAGGGCCCTACTAACCCTGACAGAAAGCTTACTGCCTTGTTACAGTCTGAAAAATACTTTATTCTGTTTTTACAAATGAGGATGTTCATGCTGACATTCAGGTCACGCAGTGCCACATCGATCTTCACATGACAGTCAGAGTTCATCAAACTTGAACTTAACTTTGAAGCTCAAAAGATTAGCATGAGCTTGTGTTTCCTGCGTTCACATACATATGAATGGACTTCAGTGGAATGAGAAGCACAGGTCTTTGTGCTTCACTGGTGTGTGTGTGTGTGTGTGTGTGTGTGTGTGTGTGTGTGCGTGCAGTCTTTAGGAGTGCCGGTCAGAGAAGCGTTCGAGCGTCTGACCACACGTGATGAGAAGAGGTTCTGGACGTCCGGACAGTGGATGACCGAGCGCAGGGGAGGATCTGACGTCTGTGAGGACACACACACAGAC
>NW_015641830.1:3336-10099 GCF_001515625.1 Sinocyclocheilus rhinocerous | reverse complement strand
ACTCACTCACACACACACACACACTCACACACGTTTGTGATGTGGTTGCTGTGTGCGTCTCTGATGTGATGCTGTCGTTGTGTGACAGCGAGTGGTACGGAGACGGTTGCCAGGCGACAGCAGGATGGATGGTTCAAGCTTTATGGCTTTAAGTGGTTCACGTCGGCCACAGACGCTGATATGACGCTGACTCTGGCTCGCATCACAGACCGGCACGGACGCAGCACAGCGGTACTGACACACACTCACAGCCGTGATGTCACATAATAATATTTCATAGCTTATGTTCACTACAGTCACATATCGTATATCCAAAGTCCTGTCATGAAACTCTGATGGCGCAGTCCGATAGGTCAAACTTAGTCTGACATAATGACATCACCACACGGTGCAGCTGATTGGTTCTCTTCTGTATCAGCAGCCAATGAGCTCGCTGCTCAGCATTCAAATACTTGGCTAGTGTTTGCTTTAGTGGTTGCAGCTTGCTTCAGAAACCCTCCACCTTCCCCAGCTCCACCTGTATAGATCTGCTACGAGGTGTTCATGTATACTATGGGGGTTATTAATGTATGTTATATGTATTGGCAGCAGCAGCAGATCTGTTCCTCCAAGACCAAACACATTAACATTTTCATGTGTGTGTATATATATTTATATTTATATTTATGTATATATTGGTTGGCAGGTCTGGAGTTTCATTCACACAGAAAACAGCTGTTTTAAATAGTAATATTTCAAATTTTTGACTGTATTTTTGATAAAATTACACACATTCAACAAGATATTCAGTTGGAAATGTTGATGTTTCTGAAAGAAGTCTCTTCTGCTCACCAAGGCTGCATTTATTTGATCAAAAATACAGTAATATTTGTGTAATTTTATTACAATTTAAAACAGCTGTTTTCTGTGTGAATGAAACTGCAGATACCAGACCTGACTCTTAACTATAAACTACGCAAAAACCTGGTGAGCCCTCTGTCCATGCGCAGTACTCAAAACAACCAACAGCTAAAGATTAATAGTTCAAGCAGTCAGAGCGTGTTTTTTTTTCGGTTTTTCATTTAAATAATTACCGTGTGTTTTATCTGTTTGTGTGTCTGAGTCTGCGCGCTGAGATGAGGAAACACCTCCCTGCTATAACAAGCATTTGAAAAGCAACACACGTCAAACATCTTCCCTAGTAATGACTTGTAATGAGAAGCGTTTCTTAACCTGCTGTCCAACAAAAGAGAATGTTGATTAGCAATGGATTATAAATATACTTAATTACTATGAAAATACCCGAGGTGGATTTAAGAACAATGATAAACCATACATTGTTGCAGTCGAGTATTTATTGTTTTAAAGTTTCATGATTCAGAACATTTTTATCTTCTTTTTATTCAGTTACAGCCATAGCTGGATGCTTTTGTCCATATTAGGGATTTCCTGGAGCATCATGAGTTCTATTACTTCTGTGATGCATTTGTGGAGTTTCTGCGCGAGGGCGCCCTCTGGTGTCCAGTATGAATGAAACACACATTACATGTGTTTATACTCCTCAATAATGGCCTATCTATAAAAATAATGCTTATCTTAAAAGAAATTTGAAGTAGACATATGATAATCCATGTTTTTCTACAGTGTAGAGAAGTGTGCTGGAGTTTTTATTAAATTGTACTGGAGGTTTTTTTTAAATAGCATTTCAAATCGCAAAATAAAATACTCTGATGTGCCAAACCACCAGAACCGTGGTTAAAAAAACAGCTATTTATTGAACTATGGTCCAGTCACACCGATGGTACTCAAAATACTTTTCCAAGGTTGGCAGATCTGAGATACTGATGTGATGCACTCTGTGTGTGTGTGTGTGTGTGTGTTTGTGTCTGTGTCTGTCTCTGTGTGTGTGTGTGTGTGTGTGTGTGTGTGTGTGTGATGTGCCCTGTGTGTGTGTGTGTGCAGGGCAGCAGCGGTCTGTCTCTGTTCCTGGCTGAGGCCTGGGACTCTGACGGCTTGTGTAACGGGATCGAGGTTCAGCGGCTGAAGGATAAGCTGGGCACGAGGCAGGTGCCGACGGCCGAGCTGCTGCTGGACGGCATGAGCGCTCAGCTGGTAACACACACACACACACACACACACACACACACTCCGCCGCTGCTCCTCCAGACTGTCACTCTGCTCTCTGTCTGTCTGCAGCTGTCAGAGGAAGGCCGCGGCGTCGCCTCCATCGCTAACATGCTGACTATAACGCGCATCCACAACACAGTGTGTGCGGTGGGTGCCATGAGGAGGTGATTACAGCACACTGCTCCGCACATCAGCACAGCTCCAGTGTGACGTTAGTGAACAGGCATGTGTGTGTGTTGTAGGATCACTCACCTGTGCAGGGAATACGCACGCAAGCGTGCCGCCTTCAGGAAGCTGCTGAAGGATCATGCGCTACATGTGCAAACGCTAAGCAGACTGGAGGTAAACACACACAGGAGTATAATTTTGCCAGAAAAAGTTTTAGAATTTTTATCATGTTAATCTAAAAAATCTTGTGTAATATAATTTGTGCTTGTTTGTTTGCTGGTTTTTATTGTATTTGTTATACTTGTATTTTTTAAATTGTTTTTGCATTAAATAAAAATATACTACTACTACTAATCTCATGAGCACTGCTCATGTGTGTGTGTGTGTGTGTGTGTGTGTGTGTGTGTGTGTGTGTCAGGTGGAGACTCGCGCCGCATTTCTGTTCGCGATGGAAGTGTGTCGTCTGCTGGGCCGCGAGGAGAACAGAAGCGCTAGCGACAGAGACACACTCCTGCTGCGGCTGCTCACACCCATCGCCAAACTCTACACCGCAAGTATTTCTTTGAGTGTATTATCGGTTTGAAGCGCCTCTGGTGATGTGTGTGTGTGTCGTCAGGCGGTCAGTGTCGTGTCAGAGGGGCTGGAGTCATTCGGCGGTCAGGGATACATTGAGGACACAGGGCTTCCTTCCATGCTGCGCGACGCTCAGGTGAGTGTGTGTGTGTTTTTGAGAGTGAGAGTGACATATCGATATTTTCTTTATAAACGATTCGATATGAGGCAATACCGTTTATATCGATATACAGTAGTTTGATACGAGCGCATCTGAAAATATAGCGGAGGACACAGACTGAGCTGTGTGTGTGTGTGTGTGTGTGTGTGTGTGTGCAGATGTGTGTGTGTGATCTTCACCTGTGGTTCTCTGATGAGTTTTCAGTCGGTCAGATCTGCTTCAGCCCAACAGATGGCAGCACACACTTAATCAATCCTGCGTGATCTTTACACTCGCATTACACACACACTACACACACACACATTTACTTATGAATCAGAACGCCAAAAACATTTCATAGACTAATTTTGTTTTTCTATAAATACTACAATTCTATAATTGCATTTATTACAAAATAATATTTTCTGTAACACTATTTTGAGCACAGATGATGTCGTTCCCAAAGGGAGGTTTGTGTCCCTCAGTTATGGTGTAGAAGTGCAAACAGACACACACACATATATGAGTTCTGAACAGCAGAACATTATATATGTACCAGACTGAATTTTAAATAATTAAATGGTGTCAGTGCGATTATGCTGGGAAATGATGCTGAACAGCACAGCAGTAAACACACACACACACACACACACACACACACACTGACTGACGGGCCGGTGTGTGTTAAAGCTGGTTTCTGCGGTCACGCATCTCTCTGTAACGAGGTGTAAACGCAGCGGCTGGGATTGATCTGCTGCAGCCTCTCGTCCAGCGGGAATGAACGGCTGCACCGAATCTGAACACACACACATCAGAGAGAGAAGATCGGAGATGAATCCAGACATCCAGGAACACACGTGTGTGTGTGTATAATACACGCTAAGCTTAGAGTCCAGCTGCTCAGAACGTAATCTGGATCAGAAAGAGAGTGTGGAAATCCATGATCTGCTGTCCTGGATCAGGCAATCCATCTTACGCTGAACTGGATTATTATCATTAACTAAACCTATAACATTTGTGTTACTTCAGATAAATATAATAAAAAATTATAAATAATAAATATATAAAAATTATATTTTTCAGTTTTGTTAAATTTAACTTGAACCACTACAATAACTGAAAGTAAAATAAAAATTAATGAAAACAATATAGATTTAATTAAATGAACAAAACAAAGAACTAAAAACAAAAACACAAAATTAAATAAATGAAATAATTCAGAATAGTAATAAAACAACAATACTGAAATAACGTTGCTGTAAATGCTGTAATTTATTTTAAATTGTCCGATCTCTTATCTGAGCCACAACAAAAAAATAAAAACTAACACACATGCAACTGTTAGAAACTGATGATTGTGTCATTTTAATTCAAATACAGGGATAAAAAAGTTAAAATTAAATGCATTACTTTTGTTTGATATTAAATACAATTTCAGTTTGATTCCTTATTTTTCACTGTAATGGTTATACAAGTCAAGTGCAAAATAAAAATGTTTGTGTTTTATATATATACAGTGGGTACGGAAAGTATTCAGACCCCCTTAAATTTTTCACTCTTTGTTATATTGCAGCCATTTGCTAAAATCATTTAAGTTAATTTTTTTTCCTCATTAATGTACACACAGCACCCCATATTGACAGAAAAACACAGAATTGTTGACATTTTTGCAGATTTATTAAAAAAGAAAAACTGAAATATCACATGGTCTTAAGTATTCAGACCCTTTGCTGTGACACTCATATATTTAACTCAGGTGCTGTCCATTTGTTCTGATCATCCTTGAGATGGTTCTACACCTTCATTTGAGTCCAGCTGTGTTTGATTATACTGATTGGACTTGATTAGGAAAGCCACACACCTGTCTATATAAGACCTTACAGCTCACAGTGCATGTCAGAGCAAATGAGAATCATGAGGTCAAAGGAATTGCCTGAAGAGCTCAGAGACAGAATTGTGGCAAGGCACAGATCTGGTCAAGGTTACAAAAAAATTTCTGCTGCACTTAAGGTTCCTAAGAGCACGGTGGCCTCCATAATCCTTAAATGGAAGACGTTTGGGACGGCCAGAACCCTTCCTAGAGCTGGCCGTCTGGCCAAACTGAGCTATCGGGGGAGAAGAGCCTTGGTGAGAGAGGTAAAGAAGAACCCAAAGATCACTGTGGCTGAGCTCCAGAGATGCAGTCGGGAGATGGGAGAAAGTTGTAGAAAGTCAACCATCACTGCAGCCCTCCACCAGTCGGGGCTTTATGGCAGAGTGGCCCGACGGAAGCCTCTCCTCAGTTCAAGACACATGAAAGCCCGCATGGAGTTTGCTAAAAAAACACCTGAAGGACTCCAAGATGGTGAGAAATAAGATTCTCTGGTCTGATGAGACCAAGATAGAACTTTTTGGCCTTAATTCTAAGCGGTATGTGTGGAGAAAACCAGGCACCTGTCCAATACAGTCCCAACAGTGAAGCATGGTGGTGGCAGCATCATGCTGTGGGGGTGTTTTTCAGCTGCAGGGACAGGACGACTGGTTGCAATCGAGGGAAAGATGAATGCGGCCAAGTACAGGGATATCCTGGGCGAAAACCTTCTCCAGAGTGCTCAGGACCTCAGACTGGAACTAAGGTTTACCTTCCAACAAGACAATGACCCTAAGCACACAGCTAAAATAACGAAGGAGTGGCTTCACAACGACTCTGTGACTGTTCTTGAATGGCCCAGCCAGAGCCCTGACTTAAACCCAATTGAGCATCTCTGGAGAGACCTAAAAATGGCTGTCCACCAACGTTTACCGTCCAACCTGACAGAACTGGAGAGGATCTGCAAGGAGGAATGGCAGAGGATCGCCAAATCCAGGTGTGAAAAACTTGTTGGATCTTTCCCAAAAAGACTCATGGCTGTATTAGATCAAGAGGGTGCTTCTACTAAATACTGAGCATTTTTCAGTTTTTCTTTTTTAATAAATCTGCAAAGATGTCAACAATTCTGTGTTTTTCTGTCAATATGGGGTGCTGTGTGTACATTAATGAGGAAAAAAAATTAACTTAAATGATTTAAGCAAATGGCTGCAATATAACAAAGAGTGAAAAATTTAAGGGGGTCTGAATACTTTCCGTACCCACTGTATATATATATATATATACTACATAATACAAGCTCTTATTTGATATATTTTCTATATTTTACTTTTATTACATATTGTTGCTAAAATCCACCCTGAATCTGTCCTTGACGACTGGACGCTTCAGTGTCCTGTAATTGCAGAATGACACAGAAACCAGCGCAGAACTGTAAACCCTGTCGTGTGTGTTTCTGTCCGCAGGTGTTGAGTATATGGGAGGGAACCACTAATGTTTTGTCTCTGGATGTTCTCCGCTCCATCGCGAAGTCGTCTGGGTCGGTTCTGCAGGCCTTCTTCACCGACGTCACCGTGAGAACACGCACGCGCTAGCGCTTCATGACTCAGAAATTATTATTACTGCTCAGTGTTGACTGTAATGTGATCCGTACTCTTGAACAGCTGCTGGTGTGTGTGTGTGTGTGTTTGCAGGAGCGTTTGCTGGCGGCCGAAGCGTCTGCTGCTCTGCGTCCGGCCGTCGCGTCTCTGCGCACATCGCTCTCGGCTCTGAAGCGTTTCGCTCAGACAGCAGCGGCTCGACCCGCGGGAACTCTGGAGCTGTCAGCGCGAGACCTGGCCTACAGCCTCGCTCGCATTTACATGGGTAAAACACACACACACACAACTGGCCTAGAAGTCAAGTCACCTTTATTTATATAGCGCTTTTAA
>NW_015641830.1:1316-2901 GCF_001515625.1 Sinocyclocheilus rhinocerous | reverse complement strand
ACTGACTGCTGTGCTGTTGGGAAATGTCATCACCTGTTGATGCTTTATTTTTCGTTAATTTAGTTAGCCACTGAATATCTGTGTGTGTGTCTGTGTGTGTGTGTGTCTGTCTGTGTGTGTGTGTGTCTGCGTGTGTGTGTGTGTCTGTGTGTGTGTGTGTCTGTCTGTGTCTGTCTGTGCGTGCGTGTGTGTCTGTCTGTGTCTGTCTGTGTGTGTGTGACAGGAGCGCTGCTGGTGGATCACGCCACGTGGGAGAACGCAACACACACCGACATCTACGCCGCTCTCAGGTGTGTGTGTTCTATGTGTCCTGAGTAACACGTGTGTTATGAGCCTTGTGTAACGTGTGTGTGTGTGTGTGTGTGATTCAGGTGGTGTGATCAGGATCTGTGTCCGGTGGTCAGTCGAGACGCTGCCGGGTGTTATGATCCACAAACAGCAGCGATGGACACGGCTCTGGTGTACGACGGCCTGCAGCCCTGAGAAAACACACACACACTCTCTCTCTCTCTCTCACACTCACACACACACTCGTATTTGTTGTGGTAAATCATGATGTCTGCCGCTCCGCCGAGGCGTTTGATTGTAGTCGGTTTCACTGTCATGTCAGGAGTTCATGTAGTGTGAATAGTAAAATATATGTAGTGTGTGTGTGTGTGTGTGAGAGAGAGATCTGGAGGAACCCACAGAAACTCTTCAGACGACTGCAGTCAGATTCACTTCCGTTCATTCAGAGCTTTGCTGTGAGAATCAGAGAAAGAAAGATTTACTGGCTCACGATGAGAATCCAAATCAAACGCTGACTGTCTGACTGTAGATATAACAAACTCAACTAACTTGTAGGTTAACTAGTTTCAAATGCTGGTTTGTAGTTGATGTCACTTCTTGGGTGTGGCTAATTATTTCTTTATGTGTAACTAAATGATTATGTTTGAACAGATGTAATGAATGATGATTGTAATTGCTGGCTGCATGAATAAATGGACATGTGTTTGATCTGAGGAGAGTGTGTAGATGTTCAGAGCAGAGCAAACTCTGCACGCTTCCCACAGTGCTTTGTGTTTGTGGACGGACAGAGACGCTGCTGTTATATGAGCCATGCGATCGATAAGCGCTCCAGCTTCATCCTCATCATCCTCCTCTTCCTCTCCTCCTCTAAAGATCATGTGTGTGTGACCTTTGGGCTCTTCCGCAGTTCCTTCACAGATTTGACCTTTGTGAGCGCACGCCTCTGACCTTTGACCTGCCGTTAGCGCGCAGACGCTTCGCCACACAAACGTGACGGGAATCATCTCAAACTGATGCTCTCGCTCTGTGTGTTTGTCTGGTCTTCCAGTGCAAAGATTCTTGTTTTCTGAAAAAGGTGTCCAAATGAAGTGAGTTTATGATTCAAACAAGAACAAATATCTGCCGCTGGAGTCAGAAAGCTGAAATGAATTCAAAGGGAAACAAGTTTATTTTTCTGTCCTCATTGACGGATGTTGTATCTCTGCGCTTGTGTGTGTGTGTGTGTGTGTGTGTGTGTGAGAGAGTGTTATAGTGTGTGTGTGTGTTATAGTGTGTGTGTGTGAGAGTGTGTGTGTGA
>NW_015641830.1:0-374 GCF_001515625.1 Sinocyclocheilus rhinocerous | reverse complement strand
TGAGAGAGAGTGTTATAGTGTGTGTGTGTGTGTGTGTGTGTGTGTGAACGATCTTCACCAGGCTCTCAGTAAAGCGCGAGTCCTGCTCTGAACGCAGTATAAAGGTCTGAATCATTGATGAAGGTCCTGCTGTAATCCAGTACAGTCTGATAAGATCAGCGTCCGTCTGTCTCTAACGAGACCCATCACGAGTCCAGCATCGACGGAAGCCCAGCATTCACTCTCTCAGAAAATGCAGAATCTGGACACGAGCGTGTTGAGAAACACATGTGCTGTATATTAATAGTGTGTGTGTTTCAGGTCATGAGCTCACTTCACTGTCATCGATCAGAATGCTCCAGACCAGCTGAGGCCAAACTCTCTCTCTCTCTCTC
>NW_015641829.1:0-1110 GCF_001515625.1 Sinocyclocheilus rhinocerous | reverse complement strand
TGCAAATCCATTTATCCTTTGCTGAAACTCCCGAGTCTTCATGGACAGCGGGAGCACTCGTAGATCTACGATGATTTTCAAGTGCTACTTAAGTTATGATGCTTTTGGGAAACAGACCGTAATATTAAGATCAGTCGTACGATCGTTTTAACGAACTTAGGCTTACGAAGCTTTTGGGAAACGCAGCCCAGGTCAGTTTCATCTGTAAATACGCTAGATAGTTTTGTCTTTATTAACCTAGTTGAGTATTAAACTGCTAGTATCTGTTAGGCTATCTGTAGCATCCCATTATTATCATCATTCAGAATACTGTGCTAAACGACATCAATATCGATTGTAAAGTTACATAAAAAAATTTAGACAAATATTCACATGGATTTATTGTACAGGGAGGGAGGGAGCTTGAGCAGACAGCAACACAAAAATAATATGAGTCACAGCCTAATAATTCAATAGTGTGTTCAGTATTAGAATTTTTCAACAAATATATTGTACTAATTTTGACATTTAAGGCACTTTAGAAAATGTGTTTTAATACACTACAAGTCAAAAGGTTTTGATCAGTAAGATTTGTAACGTTTTTTTTAAAGAAGTCTCTTCTGCTCACCAAGCCTGCATTTGATTTTCCATTGATCCAAAATACAGCAAAAACAGTAATATTGTGAAATATGTTTACCATTTAAAATAACTGCTTTCAATTTGAATATATTTTAAAATGTAATTTATTCCTGTGATCAAAGCTGAATTTTCAGCATCATTACTGCAGTCTTCAGTGTCACAGGATCCTTCAGAAATCATTTTAACGCTGATTTGCTGATCAAAAAACATTTATTATTATTATTAATATAACTATTAATTAATTATCTGAATCACGCCTTTTTATAAGCGCTAACTTTACTTACGAACCAAACGGAGCCGTTATCAGCACAATATGACGGAAACGCATGAGTATGGGAAGCCAAACACACCAAAAGTGGGAGGAAACAGCGCGGAATTAAAGTGTTTGCGCCGCGCTGACCTGACATCGGCGCAGCTCAATGGACCGACCGACTCGACAGCGCGGAGAGGACGTGTTTACTAGCGCCACTGAACTGACAGCGCAGCGCGAAC
>NW_015641828.1:0-524 GCF_001515625.1 Sinocyclocheilus rhinocerous | reverse complement strand
AATGAAAAAGTCTGTGAAAGTGATTTTGTGCCTCTTTGGGATGGCTCAATAATGCGTCATTCACTTGCAGAATGCAAGCTTCTAGAAAAACAACTGCGGAGCATGCCACGGAGGCAGCCATCAGCGTCTGCGCCATCTTGTAATATCTTATCTGTACTTTCCACAAGCATTTCAACATAGCATTATTTGAAGTGCATCATAAATAATTTTTCCAAAGATGTGTTTAAAATCCCTATTTATTTACTTATGTACCTAAATAAATAAGCCCAACCTACCGCGTAATGCGCAAAACAAACCTCATTGGGTTTTGTGTTAAGTAGTATTAGTGGAACTGGCTGGAAGACCTGCCAAGAGAGCATTGCAATAGTCCAGCCTGGATAGAACAAGAGCTTGAACAAGGAGTTGTGTTGCATGTTCTGAAAGAAAGGGCCAGATCTTCCTGATGTTGAATAATGCAGGACCGGGCCGTTTTAGCAATATGGTCTGAGAAAGTCAGCTTATCATCAATCACAACTCCAAGGTTT
>NW_015641827.1:0-599 GCF_001515625.1 Sinocyclocheilus rhinocerous | reverse complement strand
TACAATCACAAACCAGCAGCACTGCAAACAGGAAGCAGGAATAATGTTAAAAAAAAGAAGTAAAATATAGCATAGGCTACTTTTAAAAAGAGTACTTATTGCTGAAATAATATACATTAAAAAATATACACTGATGCAAATCAAAGATGGGATACAATGAACTAAGAAAATATATAAACCTATTAAAACCCTAATAAACATAAAATCATTATAACACACTAGCGGTTAACTTACAAAATGCACTTTTTAAAAACTTAAGTGTAGAGAAAAAAAAGCTAACACACTAGCGGTTAACTTACAAAATGCACTTTTTAAAACTGTACTTAAGTGTGCAAGAAACCGTCATAAAAGTATACTCTCTTTAAGTACACTGCAAGTACAGTTTTTGAAAATTAAGTACATCGTAAGTAGAGAATTTAATCATTCAAATTAAAATTATAATTTACACTCAATACGTTATTATTGCATACTGTTTTATAATGTACTACAATATTGAGGTGCAGATAATTGCCACGTTTGCAATAAGTAGTGTAAATAGCAGAAAATCCTGCTAATTTAACATAGTGTAAATAGAATCTATCGCTATTTGCACTATTGCA
>NW_015641826.1:346-524 GCF_001515625.1 Sinocyclocheilus rhinocerous | reverse complement strand
GCCCGAATTCCAGACAGGCAGGGTTAATTGAGAGCGCCTGCAGGTTTCCTTTTTGCTCTAGTGCTAGTAGTGCTAGAAGCAGAGCAGTCTTTAGCGATAGCGACCTAATGTTGGCGGCTTGTAGCGGCTCGAAAGCGGGGCCCTTCAGGGCCCTCAGCACAGTGGGCAGGTCCCATGA
>NW_015641826.1:0-207 GCF_001515625.1 Sinocyclocheilus rhinocerous | reverse complement strand
CAATAGGGACATGAGAGGCCGCTATAGCCGCCACATAGACTTTGAGCGTGGATGGGGAGCGACCCTTATCCAGCAGCTCTTGTAGAAAAGACAGCACCTCTGCTAATTCGGAAGTGAGAGGGCCTTTGCCGCGGTTTAAACACCAGGCGGAGAAAAAAGACGACTTTAAGGCATAGAGGCGTCTCGTAGACGGAGCTCTAGCCTCCG
>NW_015641825.1:0-1179 GCF_001515625.1 Sinocyclocheilus rhinocerous | reverse complement strand
CAATCTGGTTGTCTTAGTCTAGGGTAAACCCTATTAAAGGCATTCAGTCCCAGAAGGAATGCAGAGCTCCCTGTGCACTAACACACAAACTCAAACGCAGACACAGCCAGACAGCAGGCTAAATTTCTCGAACACCTCTGCTCACCAGCCGGGCTGCAGCAACGCAGCATCCTATTCAGTTGTTTTGACACACTGTCAACATACTGTTAGTCCCCCTGTGAAACTTTGACAGTAAATATCATTGCGTGGGTAGCAGAGAAGTCCCGAAACCCATTCCCTATAATTAACATGTGCTTTGTCTTGGTTAGCAACAGTGGTCCACAAAAAGTAGATTGTGTTAAAGGAACCAGTCAACACATATCACATATAAACTGCACAGAACTGCAGGGAGTGATGAAAGAATTATTCAGTAGGTGTGGAACAGAGTATGTGAGCGGAGTGTAGCGGCAACAATTTCCCCTCCGCGCTCCAAGCATTCAATAATCACTCCGCTCCAGCTCCGCTCCGGGTTCACCATTTCCCGTTCCCGCTCCACTCTTCGCTCCACTGATCAGAAACACCGCTCCGCGGCTATGTCACTATGCTTGAAAAATCAAAGTTCTGTTCAGAAATTATATTAAACGAAAAATAAATGCATAATACTAAAAGAATAGTTTTAACATGGTTTATTGGAACACTACAATTAGCCCAAGTCCATATTAAATGACTCGCTTAACTTAGGCTACTTGTCTGTGCAATGTCTCTCTACTATGGCGAAGCTGAGGGCAGTTACTTCAGAAACAGAAAGAATATGTTGTAACTTTTCCATTTTTAAGCTGATAAATCACAGGACAGCGTTGACCAAATTTTCTTCATTCCTGAATGTATGCACGCGATCTGTACGTTATGTACGAGCTTGTGTGTTCTGTCTGTGTGCAACAATGTAGCAGCACATTAGTTTCAAGCGGAGATTAACAAACTGTACAATTTACAAAATGCTTTAACCTCCCGCACTCGTCCATCGCCATTTTAACCTTCATATGTGATCCACATATCTGTCAAGCTAACTAATTATGTTTAATGCGTGAGTTGGCATAATTTGTGCTCGTGACAGAACGGTAGCGGAGCGTTCTCAGAGCGAGTGAAAACCTCAATGCTCCGACTTTCAAAAAATCCACTCCTAGCTCCAGGCAAAATCAC
>NW_015641824.1:0-779 GCF_001515625.1 Sinocyclocheilus rhinocerous | reverse complement strand
ACTGTAGCTCACAAAACCTAAATATACTCTCTCAGGTAATTTGTTGCACGAGGATATCATCACGTTCTCGCGAGACACATCGGATCTCGTCACACCCCTAGTAACTTGTAGATCCGTACTGCTCAAGCCGCAGACTGTTTCAGACGGTTCGGTGAACTTCGGTCCGATTTGATGAACTGGTTTAACTAGTTCACCAAAAAGAACTGGTTCAAGAGAATGTTTCGTTCGTGAACTGGACATCACTCCAGACGGTTTGCCTGAGGCTCTGGATTACAGGTAATAATGTTGTAAATAATGTTCAATTTCTTGCACTGACTGACTCAATATATCATCAGGAGCCACAGGGATTCATTTTATCTGGCCTGTATATGCTTTCTCGGCTCTTAAAGTGGCGGCACCCATCGACTTGCATTACGGTTTTAGCTAAAAATCCACTAAAGAAGGTTTTAGCTAAAAATCGTTACTGTTCTACTAAAGAAAAAGTCACCTACATCTTGGATGGCCTGAAGGTGACTAAATTAACAGCACATTTTCAGTTTTGACTGAACCCATCCCTTTATTTCCCCCTCAAATTCTCCAAATTGAAGAATGACACAAATATCTGATTATTCATTATTTTCAGCCGTTGTTGTAGGTGATGCAGCCTTTTTCATTTTTTAACACATTTAATTGTGTTTCATGTTGAGTATTGTCACAGTGCAGAAGTTAACTGGGTGATGGTGTATCACGCTGGTCTTGTGATTGAATTGCACCGTTTTGTTTTCAGAGTAAAGAAAAGG
>NW_015641823.1:433-551 GCF_001515625.1 Sinocyclocheilus rhinocerous | reverse complement strand
GTAAAGTTGCGTGAAAAAATCCCAGGTCGCGGGTTGCGGGTTTTTGGGTGGCTTATTTTTAAAAATATGGTTGCTTGTTAGGGAAATCTGACAAGCAACTTCGTTTCTTTATTTATGT
>NW_015641823.1:0-270 GCF_001515625.1 Sinocyclocheilus rhinocerous | reverse complement strand
TTGGAGAAAATCACGTTCAAAAAGAAGGCGCGTGACGCTGTAATCCAAGCGATGACAGAAGTAGACGTAGAGGAGTGGGATGACGGATGACTTTCTTTTAGCCTGTTTTTTTTTATTTTTTACAATGTTTTTGTAATGTATTAATTATCACGGGCTGTAATAAAAAACAAGTAGTCCTATACTAACACTAAGAGTAAATATGGTTCGAATAGCCTATATTTTAGGCTAGTAGGCTATAAATATGTGGCTATGTTACAGCTCCCCTTTGAA
>NW_015641822.1:175-599 GCF_001515625.1 Sinocyclocheilus rhinocerous | reverse complement strand
GGTGTCTTTTCATTTCTACGCTGACAATACCCAGATTTATTTACCCATTAAGAGAAATGATCCTTCAGCACTTAGTACTTTCCTAAGGTGCTTAGACGAGGTCAAAATCTCTGTTTATAACGTTAAATGAAGATAAAACAGAGGTTAGTCCTACTGATCATTCTCAGGCTACCAGCCTAGATCTGGGCAGCTTATCGGCCTTCAGATCTTCTCGTGTGCGAAATCTGGGTGTCCATTAGGGTTGGGTACCGTTCACATTTTAACCGGTATCGGTACCTGAATTCCGGTGCCGGTACCCAACTGTAACTTTTTTCGGTACTTTACTCTCTGTGTAATTAAAAAAACATTTCAGTGAAAAAATAAAAGTCCAAAAGTCTCAATTTCAACATTTTGAACAATAGGGCCCTACAAACGTTTTCTTCCC
>NW_015641822.1:0-130 GCF_001515625.1 Sinocyclocheilus rhinocerous | reverse complement strand
CCCCCCCAGAAATTCTTGTTTTAATTTTTCTGAAAATCAAATGAATGCATTAAACATTTATTTTAAATCAAATGAAAATTAAATCTTTTTATTTTTTGGCAAACAAACTGAGGTTTACTGTTGAAATTAA
>NW_015641821.1:410-556 GCF_001515625.1 Sinocyclocheilus rhinocerous | reverse complement strand
CTTTCACAACGAAACACACGGCGGGCTAGAGTGAGCGGAGGCCTGCGGCCTAGAGTGAGGAACGGCCAGAGGGCTAGAGTGAGCCAAGGCCTAGAGTATGCGGAGGCTTGAGTGAGTGAGCAGAGGCAGGCGGGCTTGAGAACGGC
>NW_015641821.1:0-198 GCF_001515625.1 Sinocyclocheilus rhinocerous | reverse complement strand
TCTTTTGGAAGGCCAACCAAAGTAGTTTCGCTTTCACAATGAATCACACAGCGTCTTCACGACATGGCGGCGGCGGCAGCAACAATATTACAGCGAGAATAAAAGTTACGCCTTTTTTCTTTGTGTGAACTTTTGGGCGCCCACATTGTGACATAGATATGTGGGGGCGTGTTGGAACGAGCCGTTTTAGGTAGGTGT
>NW_015641820.1:316-582 GCF_001515625.1 Sinocyclocheilus rhinocerous | reverse complement strand
GGAACATGCTGTAGGTCCGAGCCTCCCCCCTCTCGTTTGAAGAGCGCGGTGTGTTTTGCTCCCTCAGCTAAGTAAATAATTGCTAGCTGTTCCAGCATTGGAACATACGGTAGGTCGAGCCCCCCTCCCATTTGAGAGGTGGGTGTTTGCCCCCCCCCCAGCTAGAGATTTACTGCTAGCCAATCCAACTTTATGCCTTAGATCGAGTTGGTGACTCTCAAACATATTGGTTTTGGGATGCACCATTCCATCTATGAGCTGCTCTT
>NW_015641820.1:0-259 GCF_001515625.1 Sinocyclocheilus rhinocerous | reverse complement strand
CCCTTAGAACGGTATCCTAAAATCCATGTTATGGTAAGTGTGCACGTGAGGGCTTTGTGCACTTTCTAAAATCCACATTGTGGTAAGTTCGCACGCTAGTTCTTTGCGTTCTTTTCTAAAATCCTATATGGTGAGGGCTTCGCGCGGTTGCTTCGTGCCCTTTCTTGAGCTGGTTACAGCCCCGTTCACCTTGGGCGCCACTCCACCTAGGTAGCCTAGGATACCTACTTTAACAGGGTGTTGCTACTAGGGGTCTGTT
>NW_015641819.1:0-1975 GCF_001515625.1 Sinocyclocheilus rhinocerous | reverse complement strand
TGCAAGCGTCGCTATTGGTTGTGGGAATTGTGTGTTCTATCTTCGATGAGTATGTGACTTGTACAGGCTGCTCATAGCCTCTCTCACGGTGGGATTGAATATCGTTCCTATAACGGAGAAATGTCTCTGTGATGTCTCGTGAAAGCTCGAGAGGGAACGTCTCCGGTTACTATCGTAACCTCGGTTCCCTGAGAGCGGGAACGAGACACCACTGCTCGACCAGCTAAGCGGCGTTCAGTATCAGATTCTGACGTAATTGTCGCGTGCACCGCCTTTTATACTGCCTCTCGAGCGCGTCAGTATTTGCATGCGATTTCGCGACAATTGGCCAGTCATTTGGACTGGCGTGAGCTAATAGGACTTCAGGAAAGGTTGGAAGGGAAGGAGTTCCCATAACGGAGAAATGTCTCCGTGATGTCTCGTTCCAGCTCTCAGGGAACCGAGGTTACGATAGTAACCGGAGACGCGTTTCGCCCACTTGCTCTCTCTCGCATCTTCTAGCGACTTCCAGCAGTTTTCAGTCCAAAATGGCGGCAGCGCCTCCGCAGCGCCATCTATAGACTGTTGCCCTTATCACTACAGAGTTTCGCCTCTTGGGCTTCTCTACTCTTTGTTCATACTTAACGAGATTTGGCTGTAGAGTATTTACTCTTTTAGCGCTCGTTAAGTAAGTACTTATTGAAATTAAGTACCTACTCATTGAGTATGCCATTTCGAACGCAGCCTCTGTCATTTTGAAAACTCATTAACCGTTTCTAAATGTGCGTTCTTCAGCGATCTTGCGTCCTTGTGTTCTCGCTCTACATCATCATTAACCGTCGAAGTTCAATTCCAATTCTCAAGAACACAAGTACAGAGGATGCATGAAAGTGCCCGAATGTGTTCTTGATATCGAGGATGCATCGAGTGCAGACGACGACTTCTTCTTCTTGAAATTTTATTGGCGGTTGACAAACAACAAAATGGTGTATTTCCGCCAGAAACTGGTATGGAGTGTGGATCAAAAAAGTGACTTACTTCCGTCTCCCTTCTTTTATTTTTTTTATTCTCTCCCACAAATTTGTTATTTTAAGGAACTGAAAAATAAAACTATAGCATTCATTCCTTGAGTTATTTTGTAAAATATATCTCGGTGTAAATTGCATTTTTATTTTTTCTAAATTTTGCTTTAGAATCCTTCTTTCAGTCTCATATTTCTGACAGTACAATATAACATGTTCCACTGTTTCTTAGAATCCTTCTTTCAGTCTCGTATTTCTGACAGTGCAGTATAACATGTTCCACTGTTTCTTCTTGTCCACAAAATTCACACCTTCCCGTATCATGTTTACCCATTTTAAAAAGTGTACTATTTAGTCTTGTGTGTCCAAATCTCATCCTCGATATTACTATCTCATCTCTCCTGTTTTTCCCTGCACTTCTCATCTCTCCCACTTTCCTTTGAATTCTGTAAAACCACTGACCTTTTTTCTCCTTATCCCATTGTTTTTGCCACCTTTCTCTTGATTTAATTCTTACTTAGATTAACAATTGAGTTAATGTTGTTGTTTTTAACTGCTTCTTTATCTGCAGTTTCATTTCCTTGGCTACCAATATGCGCCGGCACCCATACAAATACCACTGTAATCACCATCATTTGAATTCTATATAACGTTTGCATTATTTCCATTAAAATGTCTGGTCTACTTTCCGAGTGACTGTACTGTAAACTAGCCAATGATGAACATGAATCTGAACAAATAATTGATTTCAAAGGTCTTATCTCTTCTATCCACTGTATTGCTAATAATAGTGCAATCATTTCCCCTGTATAAACTGATAACTCATCACTGATCCTTTTCCTTACTGATAAATGAAATTCTGGAACAGTAAACGCTACACCTACCTTATTGTCTAAACTCTTTGATGCATCTGTGTAGAGCTGAACATAGCACATTATATAAATTACATTCCTTACCCTTATTTTTCTGTTCTA
>NW_015641818.1:0-764 GCF_001515625.1 Sinocyclocheilus rhinocerous | reverse complement strand
TATGGGCTAATTTTCATTTTTGGGTGAACTAACCCTTTAACAGTCTAAAAAGTAGGGTACATTTATAAATCATTTTTGATTTTGGGTTAAAATATGACCCAGATTGAGAAAGGAATAAGATTTAAGTACATAGTAGGGATGTTAATTTCGGTTATTTTTCCTAACCGACAACCAACGCTCGTTAACCGTTAACAGACAAGATTATTTTAAATTAGAATTGAATTAAATTAGAAAGGATAAGTGTCTGTGACCCGTTAAAAAATACTAACATTTGTTTCCCGGGGATTAATTTTACATGCACAAAAAGCAGCAAACAACAGAACATGAGGATTCACATGGTCTTCATATCACATCACGCACCTGCAGCGCTTCTGCGAGCGGAGAAAAACATAATAAAGCTAGGCTACATAACGAATAAATAGGCCTATACGAGAAACATTTTTTTACTTAAATTAAGAAAATGAAAGAAAAACTGTGCAACAAGTAGCCTAGTATGCAGTTTCGGTTCATTTTTGTGCTGCGCGAAAGGAAACAGACGGCAGAAAGCGGCATCCTATTTTTCTTTAGGCTTATTTTACAAAAGCACAAAGATTTGTTTTTTATTATGAATGTACACAAATAAAGGCAAAACTTTTACAATTCCGATTATCTTTAGGACTAAAAGGAGTAGTTTCTTCCACTGTTTTTCACAGAAGGAAAAAATTCAAGTGATTGCGTCGGCGCCACAATGCAGCCTGTTCATTATCATAATAAAATACAGTCAG
>NW_015641817.1:0-1589 GCF_001515625.1 Sinocyclocheilus rhinocerous | reverse complement strand
TCGGCACTTCACAGAACGATCGGCGTATGACATCAAACTACCGCGGGACACGTATGACATCAAACTACCGCGAGATGCAGCCCCTCCTCGATCTGCATGGGACAGATCCCGCGTGATTTCATTCAGCATTTCCCATCCCCCACCCGGCATGCGCTGAATCACGCCGGCGCAATTATTTACTGACCGCTTTGCTGTAATTTTCGGGAGGAGAGGAGACGTTTGCCATCAGTGTATCCAAGGTAAGAATTACAATTTTAAAACTTAAAATGTTGAGCATGTAAATACATTGTTTACAAACCATAATGTTAACCGAAACATAGTTTGGCTTTTTGTCACGTTAAAATTTAGACATCATACACAGCTCGCGCCATATTTTCCTCTTATTTCTGGCGCCAATGTCTAAACGAGAATGCTGTATGTCTTTGTGTTCCCTACGCCCTCTAAAAGTTCAAGACACTAAAAAAGCTCATACTTAAACTGCAAAGTTTGGCACCGGGCTGTGTGCTCACGATACAGGAAGATTACAATGAAGAGGTCAAATGGCTTATATAGCAGAGAAGCTAGTGTAAGCTAATCTAGTGTAAATAAGGTAGCCTGGGACAGATGTCGATTTGAAGAGTAAACAATAAGGCTGTTGTACTTTTAACAATACATAAAATACAATAATATTACAACAATACTTAATATTTATCATGCAAACAGGAGTTTCTGCCTTATATAAATCTGCATCAGTTTGCATTTGGGTGTTATTATAAATCATACAAAATGTTATGACTATATAAATGTTTTTGCTTAAATTTAAATTTAAATTTGTTTAATTAATAAGCATTTTTTTCTTACAGAAAGTAATTGGACGGTCTCGGATTTTGATGCAATGGAGCAGCAATTGGCAGACCCTACCTTCCAGAAAGTTGTAAATGTACAAGTTGTAATGGTCATGTTCAAATTATTCCAATGAAACCTTGCTTAATAAAGCATGCAGAATACAAGTTCTGAAGTTGTTACAAGAAATAAAGTTTTTCCGGAGCTTAAAATGAACTTTTTTAGATAGTTTTTTTATAAAGTTGTAAATGTACAAGTTAAAATAGTCATGTTTAAATTTTTCCAAATAAACTTTGCTTAGAAGCTTGAAGTACTGGTTTCTGTTTATTGAATACCTTTACAATTTTAGTGGATTTAATGTAATGTTTGGGTTTAGGGGTTTAACGTAAAATAAGGTAACCCAAACAGACAAATATATTAGCCCATATGTATACCTGTTGTGGCCCATAAGAGACCTACATAAGACCTAGTTGGGTCCCATCTCTAACCCATGTAGGCAGGCTCATGTAGGCACCAAATGGGAGCTACCTGGTTAACCCATATGGGCCCTATATGGAGCCCATCAAGGGCCCATCATCAGCCCATCTGTGCTAACCCATGTGGGGCCACCATGGAAACTGAGGACAAAATTAGCTGGGTCCCAGTTGGGTAGCCCAGGTGGGCCCCAGATATCAGCCCAGTTGCAGCCCCTATGGGCCCCACATAGGTGTGTTGGCTGGGATCACTTACCCCCTGTTGAAAAAAACAGCATTGGTTAGGTATGTTTT
>NW_015641816.1:371-565 GCF_001515625.1 Sinocyclocheilus rhinocerous | reverse complement strand
TCATTCAGCATTAGCCCAGCATGAATGCAGAATTGTGACGATATTATCAAAGTATAGAATAGGACTGAATGTAATGGATGAGAGTCAGGGAATTTACCTAGAACCTCACAGTTTTTCACAAAACGTCATGTTGCTTGCCCTCCAGAGGAGCTGTGGTCTTTTGCCACCAGGAGATAGGGACAACCACAGGGAAG
>NW_015641816.1:0-169 GCF_001515625.1 Sinocyclocheilus rhinocerous | reverse complement strand
TGTCCTTGCTTTTAGGTGTAGCTCCAACAAGTCAGCTTTCACTGAACACAAGTGTCAGGATGGCCGAGTGGTCTAAGGTGCTGCGTTCATGTCGCAGTCTCCTCTGGATGAGTGGGTTCGAATTCAACTTCTGACAGACCTCTCATTTGGCTGCAGACAGAAACTTCAG
>NW_015641815.1:0-367 GCF_001515625.1 Sinocyclocheilus rhinocerous | reverse complement strand
GCGTGTTCTGAGCGTGTTTGTGTGTGTTCTGAGTGTGTTCTCAGCATGTTCTGAGCATGTTTGCGTGTGTTCTCAGCGTGTTCTGAGCGTGTTTGTCTATGTTCTGAGTGTGTTCTGAGTGTGTTCTGAGCGTGTTTGTGTGTGTTCTGAGCGTTTTCTCAGCGTGTTTGTGTGTGTTCTGAGTGTGTTCTGAGCGTGTTTGTGTGTGTTCTGAGCGTGTTTGTGTGTTCTGAGCGTGTTCTCAGCGTGTTCTGAGCATGTTTGTGTGTGTTCTGAGCGTGTTCTCAGCGTGCTTGTGTGTGTTCTGAGTGTGTTCTGAGCGTGTTTGTTTGTGTTCTGAGTGTGTTCTGAGCGTGTTCTCAGCGTG
>NW_015641814.1:0-451 GCF_001515625.1 Sinocyclocheilus rhinocerous | reverse complement strand
ATTTCTTGCTGGATGAAGGTCCATCACCTTCAACTCAACCTTGCCGACACAGAACTGCTTGTGGTTCCATTAAACCCATCGTTTCATCAAAATTTCACCATCCAGTTAGGCACATCAACCATAACTCCTTCAAAAACAGCCAGAAACCTTGACGTTATGATTGATGATCAGCTGACTTTCTCAGACCACATTGCTAAAACTGTCCTGCAGATTTGCTTTATTCAACATCAAGAAGATCAGGCCCTTTCTTTCGGAACATGCTTCACAACTCCTTGTTCAAGCTTTTGTTCTGTCCAGGCTGGACTATTGCAATGCTCTCTTGGCAGGTCTTCTAGCCAGTTCTATCAAACCTTTACAATTAATCCAGAACACGGCAGTAAGATTAATTTTTAATGAGCCAAAAAGAATGTTTATCAATTTGCACTGGCTACCAATAGCTGCTCGCATAAAA
>NW_015641813.1:0-696 GCF_001515625.1 Sinocyclocheilus rhinocerous | reverse complement strand
CTGCCATGCGAGCCACACATCAAAGCTTGGCGAGCCGCATGAGGCATGCAAGCCGCGCAATGAGTAACACTGGTGTAGTGTATAAATTATATAGGGTTATTTTGTCATTCAACAACAGAGTCTGGTAGCCCCTCCCCCTCCGCAACATAATTAAAGCTGCAACAGTTGAGGGCATGAAGTGCCCAACATTCCACACTTCATTTCGGGTATTTTAAGAGTACTTTTTCTTTTTAGAATTTTTAGAGTGAATGCACTACTTGCTAGTGCTGTGTTCAAAATATCGATATGACGATGTATCGTCACAGAGATTTGACGATACGAGTATCGATACAGCTGGCCCTGTATCGATATTGTGGCACGTGTGCAGTAGTGGACCGCGCTTAATTTGTTTAAAATTTTACAACGTTTAAAATTCAGTAGAAAAGTGCGAGGTTTCTAAAAAAGAATGAATAGAGCATATATAGGCTACAACAAGGTTTAATCTGGCCGCAGAGGAACACAACTGGGTTGCCTGATATAAAGAGACGTAATCCCCAAAACAGAGCTTTACACTTGCGCAATACGGAAATATCTGCTAAACGTGCTACTTATCTTTGTCAACCTGGCAACCATGTGCAAACGCGCTCTCTCTCCACTGTGGATAAACGCGCCTGCTTTCTGAAAACACCGGTTTTAGCTTGCAGTTTAGCGATCTCC
>NW_015641812.1:0-505 GCF_001515625.1 Sinocyclocheilus rhinocerous | reverse complement strand
CGCTTTAAATTCTCGAGCTCATTACAGCAGGATGGATTCTGATTGTCAATGTTTGTATCGTTCATCAGCTGGAAAAAAATCGTTCTTAAAGTGATTCCAACGATATCGTTTCTCTGTGCCTTGTTTTATCTGAAAGTGATTCCAACGATATCGTTTCTCTGTGCCTTTATCGTTATAGCTGTGGTGTGGACTCTGATATTCTTTAATACTGAGAACGATTTTTAGAACTATATCTTTATCGTTATCTTTATAGTTAGCGTCCTTGGTGTGAACGGGCCTTTAACCTGCTAGATTTCTTAGACACAGACTACATAGTTTGTTTTTTCTGGCTCCATTGGTAGGTATTTGATTTCATTTAAATCGTAAACTTAATTTTAATCAATTTCTCAGCAAACAGGAATTATATATTATGATATTTTGGATCCTAAAGTATCTTGATTTAAGAGTGCTTAGTCATTTCTACTAGAAAGCAAGCTAAAAATGTTGATGAAGAAAATACCCTTTT
>NW_015641811.1:390-889 GCF_001515625.1 Sinocyclocheilus rhinocerous | reverse complement strand
CTGATTTTTACTTTATTTAAACTTTGTGTAATTTATTTATTTTATATGACATCAAGGTGTATGCCGTGCCTGCTTTCTTATTCGTTTGCTAATAAACTTTCTACGTTTCTTATTTATTTGGTTATATATTATACATGTTACTCATTTCCAGTTTTGTATACCAATTTAAACTTTATGTAAGTTATTTGTTATTTTATATTAGGCATAGCCTGCCCTATAGCATGGTGTATTTTTATTCGTTTTGTTAATAAAAGTTCTTTGTTTTATATATAGGCTAAAGTGAGTTTGACGTTGTATTTTGTTGTTGCATTCAAGCAATTGACGCCGAATTGCCGCTAATTCGAAAGCGAGGAAAAGAGGGAAAATTCAAACAAACTAAAAGAACAATTGCTTTACGCCGAATTGCCGCTATTTGAAAGTGAAAGTAAAATGCGCACGCCGCTTTTACAAGCTATTTAAAAGCGAAGGAAAGCAAGGAACAGAGGGAACGCCCCTGCCC